>NW_024412446.1:1843265-1873387 GCF_014898765.1 Herpailurus yagouaroundi | reverse complement strand
GAAAGAAAGAAAGAAAGAAAGAAAGAAAGAAAGAAAGAAAGAAAGAAAGAAAGAAAGAAAGATATGTAGAGAATCTTAACCTCGATCCCCTGACCCTGGGATCATGACCTGAGCTGAAATCAAGAGTTGGACACTCAACCAACTGAGCCACGCAGGTGCCTCTACATTTAACTTTTTAAAGACTCTTCAAACTGCTTTTCACAATGACTGCTTCCTTTTTACATTCCAGCAGCAGTGTTATGTGATTCCTGTTTCTCTACCTCCTCACCAATACTTGTTATTTTCCTTCTATCATCATCATCATCATCATCATCATCATCATCATCACCACCACCACCACCACCACCACCACCATCCTGATAGGTGTGAAGTGGTATCTCATTGTGGTTTGGGTTTGTGTGTGCCTAATTACTAATGGTTGAGCATCTTTTCATATGCTTATTGGCAATTTGTAAATCTTCTTTGGAGAAACATCTATTCAAGTCCTTTGTCCATTTAAAAAATTGGATTGTCTTTTTGTTAACTTAATTTTTGAAAAACATTTTCACTGGGTATAGAACTCTAGGTTCATAGTTTGTTTTTCTTTCACTGGTTTAAAGACGTTTATCCATTATCTTGTTTTGTTTCTGAAAAAGAACAAAACAAAACAACAACAACAACAAAATCCTAATGTCATCCTTTGTCCTTCTGTGTGTGTAATGTATCTTTTTCCTCTGGTTGCTTTAAAGATTTTTCTCGTAATCATTGGTTTTGGTCAATTAAATGAAGATGCACTTTGGTATTGTTTTCTTTGTATTTTTAGTGCTTGGAGCTTGTTGAATATTGTGGATCTTGATCTTAATTTTTTACAAGTTACACCAAATTTGGAAAATTTTCAGCCATTTTTTCTTTAAAAATGTTTTTCTTATTTTAGAGAGGAGAGTGATCTAGTCCCTGGTACTCTATTCTGTCTGGGAGTGGGAGTCTCATGTGTGTAGTTTTGAGACTCATAGTTTCATAAGACATAATAAGAAAATCAGTGGCCTCTTACCCTCTACTCTGCCCCCTTTTTCTGCTCTCTAGGCATCCTCTTGCCTCTTTGGCTTTTTTGTTCAGGATTACTTATATATTTCTAAACAACATGCTTATGTTTACACACCTCCCCCCCCCCCACCTTAAATGCTGTCTGTTTCTGGAGATAATGACCTCCCTCCTCCACATTTCACTACCCCTTTTCTCCCTACATCCTGCCAGTATGATTACGTCATCATTTCCAGTCAGAACAATATTCAGAGTTGATAATATTATGACTGTCGTTTTGTTTATAGCTATGCCATGTAATCAGTTACAGGTATGGTTTTTGATACTAGTTTTCATTTTGTTCTTAGAGTTATTGTCTTATATTTGTATTTACATGTTTTCCCAAGTCCCTATTACTAATTCAGCCCCAAACTCTCTACCTCTTCAGCTGACTAACACATGAAGCATCCCATTGGTTGTATAGTGTCCATCCACTGAAGCCTGACGGCATCTTGTTCCCATTTTGGATAGTGATCCTCTAGGCCTGCCCCACAGCTGTCGTTCTGGGGTCCCATCCAGAGGATTGTGTTGGCTTCTTTTTTTTTAATTTAAATTTTAGTTAGTCAGCATACAGTGCAATATTGGTTTCCGGGGTAGAATTCATCACTTTACATACAACATGCAGTGCTCATCACAGGTGCCCTGCTTAATCTCCATCACCCATCTAGCCCATCTCCTACTCATCTGCCTCCATTAACCCTCAGTTTGTTCTCTACAGTTAAGGGTCTCTTGTGGTTTGTTTCTCTCTCTTCTCTTCCCCTCCTTCCCATATGTTCTTCTGTTTTTTTCCTTAAATTCCACATCTGAGGGAAATCATAGGTATTTGTCTTTCAATGATTGACTTATTTCACTTAGCGTAATACATTCTAGCTCCATCTACGACATTGCAAATGGCAAGAGTTCATTCTTTTTGATGGCTGAGTAATATTCCATTACATATATGTATACATATACATATATATTTAAAATTTTTTTTACTGTTTATTCATTTTTTTGATAGAGACAGAGAGTGAGTGAGGAAGGGGAAGAGAGAGAGGGAGACAGAATCTGAAGCAAGCTCCAGCCTCTGAACTAACAGCACAGAGCCCGACATGGGGCTTGAACTCATGGACCATGAGATCATGACCTGAGCTGAAGTCGGACACAACCGACTGAGCCACCCAGGCGCCCCTATATATATATATATATCTTCTTAATCCGTTCATCAGCTGATGGACATTTGGGCTCTCTCCATAGTTTGGCTATTGTTGATCATATTGCTGTAAACATTGGGGTGCATGTAGCCCTTCAAATCTGTATTTTTGTATCCTTTGGGTAAATACCTAATAGTGCAATTGCTGGATCATAGGGTAGTTCTATATTTAGTTTCTTGAGGAAACTCCCTACTGTTCTCCAGTGTGGCTGCACTAGTTTGCATTGCTACCAACAGTGCAAGAGGGTTCCCCTTTCTCCACATCCTCGCCAACACCTGTTGTATCTTGTTAATTTTAGTCATTCTGACAGGAGTGAGTTGCTATCTCATCATGGTTTTGATTTGTATTTCCCTGATGATGTTTCCCTGATGATGAGTGATGTTGAGCATCTTTTCATGTGTCTGTTAGCCATCTGTGTGTCTTCTTTGGAAAAAGGTCTATTCAGGTCTTCTGCCCATTTCTTAACTGGGGTTGTTTGTATTTTGGGGGTTGGGTTTGATAAGTTCTTTACAGATTTTGAGTACTAACCGTTTATCAGGTATGTCATTTGTAAATTTCTTATCCCATTTGGTAGGCTGCCTTTTAGTTTTGTTGATTGTTTCCTTCGCTGTGCAGAAGCTTTTTATCTTGGTGAAATCCTGATAGTTCATGTTTGGTTTTGTCGCCCTTATCTCCAGCAATGTGTCTAGTAAGAAGATGCTACAGTTGTGGTCGAAGACGTTGCTGCCTGTGTTCTCCTCTAGAGTTTTTATGTTTTCCTGTTTCACATTTAGGACTTTCATCCATTTTTAATTTATTTTTGTTTATGGTGTAAGAAGTTTCATTCTACTGCATGCTGCCATCCAATTTTCCCAGCACCATTTGTTGCAGAGATTGTCTTTTTTTTTCCATTGGATATTCTTTCCTGCTTTCTCGAAGGTGAGTTGACCATATAGTTGTGGGTTCATTTCTGGGTTTTCTATTCTGTTCCATTAATCTATGTGTCTGTTTTTGTGCCAGTACCATACTGTCTTGATGACTATAGCTTTGCAGTACAGCTTGAAATCCAGAATCGTGATACCTCCAGCTTTAATTTTCTTTTTCAGGATTGCTTTGGCTATTTGGGGTCTTTTGTGGTTCCATACAAATTTTAGGACTTTTTGTTCTAGCTCTATGAAAAATGCTGTTGGTATTTGGATAGGGACTGCATTAAATGTGTAGATTACTTTGGGTAGTATAGACATTTTCACAATGTTTGTTCTTCCAATCCATGAGCATGGATTACTTTTCCATTTCTTTGTGTCCCCTTCAAATTCTTTCATTAGTGTTCTATAGTTTTCAGAGTATGGATTGTGTTTTCTTCTCTCTCTCGGGTTCTGTCTTTGGTTTCCTGCAACCTGTTTTTAAGGAAGGAAGCTGGATGAGGAGATAGCAGGACATCTTTGTTCACAAAGAACTGTCTTTTGATGGAGACCTGTGTATGTGTGAGTTGGTCTAGTCACTCCTTCTTTTTACTCAACTGCTACCAAAGAGTTAAAGATAAGCAGCTGCAGAAATGTTCATCCCTCACACTGCCCTTCCATCATGAGGTGTGGTTGTCAAGATGGTGTGTGCACACTTTCACTCAGCTTTACCTCTCCTGAGATTCCCTGTTGTCACTTAAAGTTTAGGAAATGCCAAAAGCCCACCTCAACCTGCCAGCTGGGTTGATCCAAACAGTCAATAATTTGTCCGTTTCTAATAAATTATGTATGTGTGTGTATATGTATATACTTACATATATGTATATACTTACACATATGTATATACTTACATATGTATATACTTATATATGTATATGTATATACTTACATATATGTAAAATTTACATATATATATATATATATGTAAGTTTTCATGAGATGAGAACTTCTTGAACAAGGGAAAGCTTAAAGATCTGTTGAATAGCAACAATCCAAGAATAGCCCAGTCTCAGTGAGAGGAGAAGGAGCACCGAGAAAATCAATACACATCAGCACACCCCGGGGACACCACTGACAGTGAAAACTTTCTGGTTGCATTGCAGCCCCCGTCCTCATGTATCTTTGCACAATTTCTGCTTTTCTGCAGGTGATCTGGGAGACTTTGCCACTCAGAGATTATGGCACAAACAGTTACTAAAATCACAGCATCAAAATAGGCTCTTGATCATTTCTCAGTGGCAGTGGGCTTCCAGTAGACTTAGCTCCTCCCCTTGGCCTCTGCACTTATTTCATGCACGAAAGTGGCTTCAAACTCTGTGTGCATAAATGAAGTGACCAACTTCAGAAGAGTGGCCTCAAAGTGTCAGTTTTCCCACCTCCCCTATGCTTGTCCTCTTCTAATCGTTCTGTCTTCCTGTTTCTTATATTTCAGGGTAGGAAAAGGACCTGTGCTGAGAAGATGAGTCTCAAGGTTGAATTGGAAACAAACTTTGCCGAATGTGTCTTAAATGCAGGAAAGATCATCCTTGGGGATACACAAAGGAAAGAAATGAATCCTGAATTGTGGAAAAAACAGAGGAAAAACATCTTGAAAGCAATATGTGCTCTGCTGAATTCTGGTGGCGGAGTGGTCAAGGCTGAGATTGAGAACAAAGACTACAATTATGAAATCCATGGAGTAGGCCTGACGATGCCTTCAATTTTTAAAGACTATTTAGATGAGATGCAGCAGGGAGAAGTCTTTTTGATTTTTGTGAGATCCTGGAACGCAGATGCCTCTGGTGTACGAATCGCTACCTTGTGCTCCAATTTGTACTATAGATACAGAGCATCTACTGATGTCATGGATTCTAAGGAAGCATTGGCATTCCTCAAAGGCAAAACTCAGACTCTTAGGAATACTGATTCCAGTTCATTAAGTCCACACAAAGTTCAGGTTGGTGTGCGAAACGAGTATAACATAAGGGCCTCAGCTGCTGCTGTATTCGCTAGAACTCAGCTTCAGTACCTAGAAAAGCTCAACTTTACTAATTCCCTCCATGTTGAATTTAAAATGTTCTCAACAGAGGAGTCACAGTGCTTTCACGAGAGTCTCCCCAGTTGTGTTTCTGCATTTGCAAACACTGAAGGAGGGTATATATTTTTTGGTGTGCATGATGAGACCCATGAAGTCATTGGATGTGAAAAGGACAAAATAGATTTTGACATGTTGAAGGCTTGTATTGATTCCTGTATTAGGAATCTCCCTGTCCATCATTTCTGTACACAGAAGCATGAGATAAAATATGCTGTCAAATTCCTTGAAGTACACAATCAGGGGACCCTCCATGGATATGTCTGTGCAGTCAAGGTGGAACAATTTTGCTGTGCAGTGTTTTCCAAGATGCCCAGTTCCTGGCAGGTGAAGGACAATTGTGTGAAACAGCTGGACACGAAGCAATGGATAGCTTGGATGATGGAAGCCGACCCAGGTCAGGGAGCAGAATCCACAATGATTATAATGTTCATTTGGGGGGACAGAAGGGGAGAGGTGAGGAGGGAGGAACTAGGGTATTATTTCAAGATCTAGGCAAAGAAAAGCACTGTCTTAATTGCACATGCCTGATTTGTGATTTCCGATAGATACAGTTGGTAGGTCACTGCACTTCACTCCCTCTGCCTATCTTGAATACCCTGCATTCAGCAAAAAGATGTTGCCCTGGGCTAATAGACCTACTAGAGGTTGGTGCAGGGTGCTGTCTGACCTAGTAATTTTTATTTTCACTCCCTTTCTTGTGTTCATTTTGTTTTTTCAACGTTTATTTATTTTTGGGACAGAGACAGAGCATGAACGGGGGAGGGGCAGAGAGAGAGGGAGACACAGAATCGGAAACAGGCTCCAGGCTCTGAGCCATCAGCCCAGAGCCCGACGCGGGGCTTGAACTCACGGACCGTGAGATCGTGACCTGGCTGAAGTTGGACGCTTAACCGACTGCGCCACCCAGGCGCCCCACTTGTGTTCATTTTGAAGTCTCTTCTTTACCTTTCTGAATATGAACTCCTTTATTCAGGAAATTCTTTTTCACATGCACATATGTGTCATCTTTAACCCAACCGTCACTTTTCCCTGCCTTTCCGTTCTTGGTCCCTGGAATAAATATTCTCCCTTTCTCATCGCCCCTCTTCCATTCTGAACCCAAACACAACTAGTCCGTGGCTAGCTCTCTCCTTTCCTACTTTTCCTTTTCAAAGTGAACATGTGCTACTCACCAAGAATGATAAGCCAGAGTAGTATTGGTGATGTACATCCCACTTGGAAAAAGAAAGTCCAAGATGAAATGAGACAAAATAAATTAATGGAAACATCTTCAAAAGTCCACAAAAATAAAGAACATTTCAGAGTCTTCTCAGAAATATGTATCCATTGAACTTTATTCCTTCTTTTTAAAAAATTTTTATTTATTTATTTTGAGAGGGATAGAGAGAGCACATGAGCGGGGGAGAGAGGTGAGGTGGGGGGGAGAGAGAGAGAGAGAGAGAGAGAGAGAGAGAGAGAGAGAATCTCAAGCAGGCTCCATGCTCAGTGTGAAGCCTAATGTGGGGCTCAATCTCATGACCATGAGATCATGGCCTGAGTCGAAATCAAGAGTTGGATGCTTAACCAGCTGAGTCACCCAGCACCCCAAACCTTATATACTTTCTAATTGTATTTTTAAAATGTAAGCATTCTAAAAAATAAAACATGAGTTTCAATAGAATACAATTAAATGAAAACTATTGCTCCATGTAGTACCTCACCCTGCCCAAGATATCAGTAAACTTTCTTGAGTTGACTCAGAATGTATACACAAGGATCTGTGGGCCAAGGCTTTGGGTTCTAAGACAAAGTGAAAGACTACAACACAGCTTAGCTATAATTTGGAGTCTGCATTTTTGCATATTGAACTGTTACTTCTTACTTCCTAAGATCTTTCCAGATTTTCTGAGATGGTCCTTGCATTGAGTTTGTCATCCACTACACCCCGCAGCAGGACTGTGTGCACTCATAAGAATTTTGAATGTCTGGAAGCACAGCAAAAACGTTACTTTCCAGGTAATTCATGTCTGGTTGCTTTGGAGCATGTTGGTTGTTCATTCATATGAAAAAAACCCTGGACTCCTATTTATATTATAGAAAAAAAATCAATTCCAGAAGGTTTAAGGACTTAAATATCAGAAACAAACCCTTGAAACTTTAGTAGATGTACACAAATAATTTTGCATCATTGAGGTAGGACAGGATTTCCTACACTAGACCTAAAAATATTAACCTTAAACAAGAAGATTGATAAATTTCACCACACTAAAATTAAGAACTTATGTTACTCAAAAGATACCTTAAAGAGAGTGAAAGAATCCATGACAAACTTGAAGAAGATTATGAAATCCATGCAGTTGACAAAGAACTGGTATCAAGAATATATAAAGAATTTACAAAACTTGTTAAAAGCACAAACCACCTCGTAGACAAATACACAGTAGTTATAAAGATGTATTTCTCCGAAAAGGAAACACGCATGTCCAATAAACTTAGGAAGGGCTGTTCAAGCTATCGGGATGAGTGAAACGTACTTCAAAACCACAAGTAGATACCATCCTACACTATTTAATTGAAATAACAGATGTTGGAGATGTTCTGGGTAATCAGAATCTTTTTTTTTTTTTTTTAGCGAGATACAGAAAGAACGTGAGGGGGGAGAAGAGCAAAGGGAGAGAGAGAATCCCAAGCAGGCTCCATGCTCAGCACATAGCCCAATGCGGGGCTCAGTCCCACCACCCTGGGATCATGACCCAAGCAGAAATCAAGAGTTGGATGCTCAACCAATTGAGACACTCCAGCGCCCCTAAGCAGAATTTTTGTACATTGCTGCTATGAATTAAATTGGGTTAATCCCTTTAGACTAAATTGGTCATTTGGATATTATACCAGTCAGTAACTTTTTCTAGTTTCTAGGGAAGCATGTGTACATATGCATCAAGAGATGTCTAAAATTGGAGAGATCCCCGTGACTGCTCTAGGTTACTATTCGTACTGTAGTATATTCACCTAGTGGAATACTATTCAGCAGTGAAAATGAATGTACTACAAATATATGCAAGCATAAGGCTGAGTCTGAGTGACATAAGTATGTCTTGTCATGACTTTACTCATAGATTT
The DNA here is from genome assembly GCF_014898765.1 of Herpailurus yagouaroundi. Lineage (NCBI taxonomy): Eukaryota > Metazoa > Chordata > Mammalia > Carnivora > Felidae > Herpailurus > Herpailurus yagouaroundi. Next base: position 1,865,018 of record NW_024412446.1, on the reverse strand, counting down.
ACCCAATTCTTTTATTGATTGTGTAGTGTTTCGTAGTATTCCTAAACATAGATGTTACTAATTTTAGCTGCTTTTATTGTAAAATGTACTATACGTACAGAAAGTACGTTGGGTGTAGAGATTACTTAACTAAATTTAAACTTTAAAAAAGAATAATTAGTACGCAGCAAAACCTATGTAACCACCACCTAGGTCAAAAAATAGAACTTTGCAAACTACCCTGCTACCACTTCTTTAACCAGTCCTTTCTTTGATGGAATTTTATATGACACCTAATTTTTTTCTATTTTCAACAATGCTACAATATACATTTTTCTAAAAATGCCTTGAGGTGTTCCTTAAAGATAAATTCCAAGTAGTAACAATTGCTGGTACCCTTCGGTGAACGTTGCCAAATCGTAATTCAAAACATAGACCAGAATCCCCTAAATGGTATTATCATGGCATTCCTCTTCTAGAAGAAGCTTGGAATCATTTTGTTCCACCTAAAAGAAAAGGACACGTGGAGATTATTTTGATGGCAACCACATGAAATTGATAAATGACTTTGGGAAGAATTGTCATTTTTACAACAGTGAATTTCCTCATAGGTGAACATGGGATGTTTGGCCATTTATTAAAGTCTTCTTTTACTATATTTCATCAAACCCAAGGAAACAATATTGTATTATTATTTTATTTACCACGAATAAAGAAAATATTGACAATTAAATTAGAAGATGTATCTTGATTTCAGAGATATTAAAGTACACTTATAATCAGTGAAATAGGTTACATCTCTTGATTGTTTTGGTTTTATCTGTATTGTTGCTATATATGTCAAATTTTATTCCTAAAATGATAAGTCAGCCAGAGAAAGACAAATACTATATGACTTCACTCCTATGTGGAATTTAAGCAAGAAAGCAAACAGAAAAAAAAGAGGCAAACCAAAAAACAGACTCTTAACTATAGAGAACAAACTGGTGACTATGAGAGGGGAGGGGTGGAGGATGGGTGGAATAGGTGATGGGCGTTAAGAGTCACTTATCATGATGAGCATTGAGTAATGTATAGAATTGCGAAATCACTGTATTGCACACCCAAAACTAGTGTAATACTATATTCTAACTACCCTAGAATTAAAAAGTTTAAATTTATTACTAGAAGGAGATCCTTATATGATAATAATTTCTGATTGTGAATTGCTGGCATTTAGGAAAGCTCTTAGCTTTAAAATATACATTATACATTTCCAAACATTTTACTTAATAATCGTATTAATGTAAAACCAAAGGTAGTTTTGAACTAACCTTTCCTATATTTATATATTATTCCTTTACTTAGTTGAAATCGTTGCTCAATAATTTGAAAATGATGTTAAATTAAAATAGGAGGAGGAGGAGGAGGAGCCCTTAGTTTAGTCCATTGTATAGAAAATAACTTTAGTATTTGTCTGAGCCCAGACCAATGGTACTGGCGTGTCCAGATTACTTCCTGGATACTTGATGTACCACAGCTATCTTAAACTGAACATTTCCAAAATCAGTCTTCCATGCTGACAATCTTCTACTTGTTCTGTATATTCTGAATATTAATCTGTATGAAGTATTCTTTTTCTGCCATTTCTTCCACATTGTGTCTATGAATTGGAGAGTCCATACTCCATCCAGCCAATCACAGAAATCTGGATTCATGCTTGTGTCTTCCATCTACCCTGAATTTAAAATTTAAATTTTGTGTTTATTTTTTTCCTGGGGAGAAGGTCCATAGATTTTGTTAGAGTCCCGATTTGGGCTTGTGATGCCAAAAGTTTCAAGAACCCTTTTTATACATATAAAACACCTAAATCTCTTTAAAAAAAATACTTATAAAAATTAATTTTTAAAATTTACATATATAAAATGGGCTTTTTTCTTAAAGAATTCTAAAGGTTTTTAAAGGTATAGATTCATGTAACCACCACCAGAGTAAAGACACAGAATAGTTCCATCACCCAAAAAAGGCCCCTTCATTCTGCCCCTTTGTGGTCAGAATTCTCCAATCCCTAACCCTTAGCAGCCGTTGATCAATTTTTCATCCCTATAATTTTGCCTTTCACAAAATGTCATGTAGGACACCTCATATAGTTTATAACCAATGATAGGTGTTTCTTCCTGATTTATGGAGACATAATTGGCATATAACATCATCTATATAAGGTATACAGCATGGGTTTTTCCCCCCTATTTTTAAAAAAATCTTTCATTTTTTAAAGTAATCTCTACACCCCACACGAGGCTCAAACTCACACCCCCAAGATCGAGTTGCATGCTCCACCACCTGAGCCAGCTGGGAGCCCCCAAAATGATTTTTTTTCAAACCTGTACATAATTACACAATGATGACCACAATAAAGTTAGCTAACATACCCATCACTTCACATAATTACCATACGTGTGTGTGTGTGTGTGTGTGTGTGTGTGTGTGTGTGTGTGTGTGTGTTGAGAACATCTACGTTCTCTCTTAGCAACTTTCACATATATCACACAGTATTGTTAACCCTAGTCAGCGTTGCCAGGTGCTAAGATGGCACCATAAGGCCTTTTTCTCCATCCTCATTTCCTCCTTTGTGCCTTTCACTTTAGACATCACAACACAAACTTCTTGGAGGTGCTTGCATGAGTTTCTTTTCTTGTGCTTTACTCATGAGTCCCCTGTTGCCTATCTCTCCATTCTCGCATCCTTCAGAGGGCTAACTCACAGCCATCCCTTAAGCAGCTCCGGTGTCTCCTTCTTCAGAAAGACTTCCACATTTTCTTTTTTCCTGAGGGCTCCCTCTCCTTGATGATTGCATAATGCTCTGTGCACTTCTTGCCCATTGCATTTACCACTTTGTATAATTATTGTTTGTCTCTGTTATGCCAGTCACTTATCATCTCCATTGGACTGGGAATTGTTTTATTTCCTATCACTAATGCATCCTTATGCTGACACGTGGTTGGGCCCAAATGTGGATTGAATCTATTACTGATAATGATGATTCTAGCTTGTTTGCAGATTCTCGAATTTATTCCAATTCTTTTCCTGTTTAGTATTACCAGACAGAATGGTGTATACACCAGAAAGCGTCTACAAGGAGCTGTTCTCAACACATAAAGGACTCAAAAACTTAATAAATAAGGAAATGCGCTCTTTCTCTCAAGGAATATTGATATTCTCTCGAAGCTGGGCTGTGGACGTGGGTCTGCAAGAGAAGCAGGGAGTCATCTGCGATGCTCTTCTGCTTTCCCAGAACAACACCCCACGCCTCTACACTATCCTCAGAGAGTGGGACCCAAGCTGGAAGGGCTACTCTAGGAAAGTCGCCCGCGTCTTAAAACAGACGCTGGTGAACACAGGTGGCTACACTGGGAAATTGTGTGTCACTCCCTTGATCTTCCTACTGAATCCTGATAATACAGCAACGACTCTTCATGATTTGGATTTGCAAATTTACCCCAACTCCTATAACCTTAGGACCACCCAGCACATGGAAGCTCTGTTACGGTCCCTTGTGATAGTCTTGCTCAGATTCCGATCTTTCTTAAGTGAAGATCTGGGCTCTGAGGTTTTCAGCCTCCTCACAGATAAACAGTATGAGTTGCTTTCAAAGAACATTCGCATGACTAGAGAACTGTTTGTTCATGGCTTACCTGGATCAGGGAAGACCATCCTGGCTCTTAGGATAATGGAGAAGATCAGGAATGTGTTTCACTGTCAACCAGATGATATTCTTTACATCTGTGAAAATCAGCCTCTGAAGAATTTTGTGAGGTATGCAGCCTAACTATAATGATTTTTTAAAAATAATTTTGGCTGGTGTGGTTTTAAGTTTGCATGTGAAAAGTCATATTGTAATGACTAGGTCCAGATATGTTTAAGAGTATAATTGGCTTCCTTTGTTTGAGTGGGGTAACTTGACTGTGTTTCTCTACATTTTCAGCCAGAGACATGTCTGCCAGGCAGTGACCCGGAAAACCTTCATGAAAAATGACTTCCAAAAGATTAAGCACATCATCATCGATGAAGCTCAGAATTTTCGCACTGAGGATGGAGACTGGTATGAGAAGGCAAAAGCCATCACTCAGAGAAAAAAGGATTGCCCAGGAATTCTCTGGATCTTTCTAGACTACTTTCAGACTACCCACTTGAGCTGCAGTGGCCTCCCTGCTCTCACAGCCCAGTATCCAAGAGAAGAGCTCACCAGAGTGATCCGTAATGCAGATCCAATAGCCAAATACCTACAAGAAGTAATGCAGGAAGTCAGAGAAAATCCTCCATGTAACATCCCGCCTGCGTCCCTGGAGATGGTTCATAAAGCTGAATGGGCTCAGGGTATTCCGGGCTACGTGGAGATTATGGAGTACTTGGACATGGAAGATATGGTGTTCCAAGTAGCAAAGAAATGCCACTTTCTCTTTAGGAATGGTTATTCTCCCAAGGACATTGCTGTGCTTTTCAGCAAAGCAAGTGAAGTGGAAATATATAAAGACAAGCTTCTAAGAGCAATGAGGAAAAGAAATACATCTCAGCTCGATGGGGAATCTGATCTTTTAGTACAGATCCAAGATGCATCGGATATCATGGCCAATCACATCGTGTTGGACAGTGTCCGTCGATTTTCAGGCCTGGAAAGAAACATCGTGTTTGGGTTCAACCTAACAGCTGAGCCAGATATTTTCCATAATCTTCTGCTCTGTCTGGCTTCCAGGGCAAAGAAACATCTCTATATTCTGAAGGTTCCTATTTGACAGGAAGATCCCAGGCTAAGAAACAATTAGGTAGCTCTCATCTCTAGTTAACCATGAAACTATTTGATCTAAACATTGAATTGTCGAGTATTTTATGAGCACTCACTCTGAGCCATGTACTCTCCTAGGTGCTGGGGATCAGGGGTAGGGTATCAAACTAGGCAGACAAGATTTCTTCTTTAGGGCAGAGGTAAATCACAGACAAGTAAACAAATACAAGTACAAGACATTTCAGATAGGGGCACCTGGTTGGCTCAGTCAGTTAAGTTTCCAACTGTTGATTTTGGCTCAGGTCATGTTGTCATTGTTTGTGAGATGGAGCCCTCCTGTCAGGCTCCATGATGACAGCACAGAGCCTGCTTGAGATTCTCTCTCTCCCTCTCTCTGCCCCTACCTCATGTTCGCTCTCCCTACTCCTCTCTTTCAAAATAAATAAGTAAATATAAAAAAAGAAATTTCAGGGGCGCCTGGGTGGCGTAGTCGGTTAAGCGTCCGACTTCAGCCAGGTCACGATCTCGCGGTCCGTGAGTTCGAGCCCCGCGTCAGGCTCGCATCAGGCTCTGGGCTGATGGCTCAGAGCCTGCAGCCTGTTTCTGATTCTGTGTCTCCCTCTCTCTCTGCCCCTCCCCCGTTCATGCTCTGTCTCTCTCTGTCCCAAAAATAAATAATAAAAACGTTGAAAAAAAAATTAAAAAAAAAAAAAGAAATTTCAGATAGTAATTAGAGTCATCAGAATAGTAATTAGAGGGCCCTGAGATGCAGACATTGTGTGTGTGTGTGTGTGTGTGTGTGTGTGTGTGTGTGTGTGTGTGAACACGTAGGCAGGTATAGAGGGAAGAGCTGGTTATTCATGGTGGCTGAGGAAGCACTCAATGAGGGAAGGAGTCACAGGAATATCTTTGAGCCGTATGTGCCAGGCAGACTCAGATATTGTGACTTAAAAAAAAATATTTTCACTATTTTCAATACAGCAATGGTGCAGAAATGCTTGATATCATGTACTGGGAGAGTATGAAGGACACAGAGAGGTCATGTGTCTGGCCTTTTATGGGCCAGGAATGGTTGTGGAATATTTCAAAATATAAGATCAGAAAGTACAAACTGCAATTTTTTAGAAACCACATTACATAATTATTTTCCATTAAGGTTTTTTTAATGTTTATTTATTTTTGAGAGAGAGGGAGAGCACAGGCTAGGGGCAGAGAGAGAGCGACACACAGCATCTGAAGTAGGCTCCAGGGTCTGAACTGCCAGCACAGAGCCCGATGCAGGGCTTGAACTAGTGAACTGTGAGATTGTGACCTGAGCTGAGGTCCACTGCTTAACCGGCTGAGCCAACCAGGCGTCCCTATGCCTTTCCATTTTTATTCTGTTAGTGATGGTAGTAATTCTGATCACTATCTTTGAAAACATTTGTGTGCCTTTTGGTTATTTGGGATCTTGGCTCCTTAGCTCTGCTTTAATATTATTCCCGTGGAGAAAATAGGTTACTGCATGAACCTATTCCCCAGGGAGACACAATTCCCCAGGGAGACACATTGTATTTTATTTCTTAATTTTAAAATAAAAGGGCCTTAAGAAGATGAATGTACTGGACTTTAAAGATCCATTTTGCTTTTAATTTAATCTAATAGCCAATGAAATTATAAAGTAAATATACGATATCTTTATTCTGCAGAATCTTGAGGATTTCAGCTAGTTTCTCAAAGGCTATTGCTATAGAAGAATTTAGGAAGTCTCTAAATTCAATGAAACAAGCCTTGAAAGACAAAGTGAGGAAGCAGCCAAAAGAGACAAAGAGGGATCTTGCTAAGGACACATATTGTGAAACAATACAGAATAAAAAATAAATTAGAAGCAACAAGAAATTGAAAACCCCGTTCCTGACATAGAGGAAGTCTTGAGATAATCACACAAATGGAGAGAACTTAGACAAATATTACTGTAGTTATCAAGAAGATCTACCTAGAGTGTGAGGATCCAGTAAGAATGGATGTGGAGTAGAAAAATCAATAAGTGGAACAATAAAAATGTTCTAAGATATAATATGGGAAAATTATAAAATATATCTTCAGATTGAAAGATTTCTTAACAATCACAGCAGACAAATCCAATTGTCTGATCCTTCTGGCTTCTGATTTCTCTGGAGCAATATTCAAAGCAACAAGACAACGGGCATGCTGTATTTCAATTACATTTGATCTCTTTTATTGGCTTCTTGGTTCTAACTCTTTGTATTGTTATTTTAGTGGTAGCTTTAGGGTTTACAGTATGTATCTTTAACTTATCACAGCCTTCTTTCAAGTGATATGATACCATTTCATGTGATGTATCAGAACTTTACAACACTGTCCTTCCATTTCTCTCCAGGCTTTGTGCTTTGTCCAGATATATTGTACTTCTATAAAAACCATAATATGTTGATGTTATTTTGCCTTAAACAGCCACTTGTCCTTTAAAGAAGTTTAAATAATATGAAAAAAAATTCCTTATTCTTACCCATGCCGTTACCATTCCCGTTGGTGTTCATTCCTTTGTGTCTTGCATCATATTCCTTCTGCTCAAAGGAATTTCTTTAACATTTTTTTATAGTGTAGGTGAGTTATTGATAAATTTGTTCAAATTGTGTACGCATGGAAAAAGTACTTCACCTCTGCTTTTGAAACATAGCTTTGTTGGATAGAGGCCTAGGTTGGTAGTTTTGTCTTTCAGTAACTTACATATATTCCTTCATTGTCTTTCATCTTACATCATTTCCAAAAATATGCTGTAATCCGCATCTTTGTTCCTCTGTACACAATGTGGTATTTTCTCTGACTTCTCTTAAGATTTTCTCTTTAGTCTTGGTTTAAGCAATTTAATTATAATAATGTTTGGTAGTTAATAAATTTCTTGGTGAAGGAGCCAAAATGGCACATGGAAGTTTTTTTGTGTGTCTCACATCCATGAAATACAGCCAGACCAACACTAAACCATCCTGCACACCTAGAAAACTATCTGAGGATTAACACAATAATCTGCACAATCTGAACCACAGAATTCAGCAGGTATGTGGCACAGAGAGGTGAACTGGGGGAAAGAGAAGACACGGAGGGCAGGGAGCCACTTTTGCATGCAGAAAGAGGACAGAGATGGGGTGGGAGAAGAATATGGGAAAAGCACTCCCCCCCCCCCCCGAAAGCAGTTGGAGAGAAAGTGGAAAAGTGGAAACAGCCACAGGGACTGAACAAAAAAGGGAGAAAGAGGAAAGGAGAGGGTTTAAATTCTATTAAGAATCTAAAAACAGGGGTAGTGCAGAGCCTGAAACTCTGCCACTCAATACCTGGTGTTGTTGTCATGGGAAGGGCAAATCCCCAGGAGCAGAGAGCAAGGTCCTCGGTCATCAGGCCTCATGGAGGAGAGGTGGTTCTCCTGATGGAAGGACATATGGTAGATGTAGGGTAGCCAACCCACAGGAAAAGTTCCCAGTGGACCCCAGAGAACAACCACATTCGGTGGTGCTGGAACAAGGACGTTAAATGGCAAGTCTGGTGCCAGATGTGTGTTGTGATGTACCATAATCCCTGAATCGCTGCCACTCCACGATCACGTGAACTTTCTCTGGGGTGGGTTGGCACCCAGCCACAGTCTCTGGGCATCAGCAGCAGCATGGTCTTGAGAATGTTCCCGGGGACAGGTGGGCACCTGGCCCTTGCTCAGTGAGACCCTCCCCCCAAAGGTCTGAGCGGGTCAAGACTGCAGTTCCTCAGAAGTGAGGGGATGGGAAACAGCTGCATCTGAGATAAAACTCAGGAGGGATGTGCTGCCTGGCAAGCTGATGGCTTAGTCATGGACAATAAAAGTGGGGAGCAGATGGAAGCTGGAGACAAAGGAGGGATACGCGATTGCTGGTCAGAGCACAGAGTTCTAATAGTAGAGACTGGGAAGCTGGGTGATGCCATTTTCACCCCTCCCGTGCATGTGCATACACACCACTAGACTCCACAACAATCTACCCCAGCACCATCTGGTGGAGAATGGAGCCATTACAGTAAGCCCTGCCCATCTGGGCCAACCTCACTATTCAGGAACACCACAAGTCTCTCCATCCTTTCCTTTTATTCTATTGCATTGTATTCATTTTTCAAATTTCCAATCATTTTCTTTTTTCCCTTTCTTTTCTCATCTTTCCCTTTTTTTCTGTAATCAAGCTCCTTTCAACAACCAAACCAGAACACACCTCGGATATAGCATCCGTTATTTGATTTTTTATGTGTTGTTTTAATTTTTTAATTTTAATTTTTTAACTTATTAATTCCTTTTCTTCTTTCAAAATGACAAAATGAAGGAATTCAGCCCAAAAGAAAGAACAGGAAGAAATGACAGCCAGGGTCTTAACACAGATACAGGCAAGATGTCTGAACCAGAATTTAGAATATTAATAATAATACTAGCTGGGGTTGAAAACAGATTAGAATTCCTTTCTGCGGAGATAAAACCGAGTCAGGATGAAATAAAAAAATGCTATAAGTGAACTGTAATCTCGAATAGATGCCACAGTGGCAAGGACAGATGAGGCAGAGCAGCGAATCCGAGATATAGAGGACAAACTTATGAAGAACAATGAAGCATAAAAAAAGAGGGAGACCAAGGCAAAAGAGCACGATTTAGGAATTAGAGAAATCAGCAACTCATTAAAAAGGAACAACATCATAATCACAGGGGTCCCAGAAGATGAAGAAAGCAAAGGGCGTAGAAGGATTAGGTGAGCAAATCCTAGCAGAAAACTTTCCTAATCTGGGGAAGACACAGACATCAAAATCCAGAAAGCACAGAGGACTCCCATTAGATTCAACAAAAGCTGACCATCAACAAGGCATATCATAGTCAAATTCACAAAATACTCAGGCAAGGAAAGACTCATGAAAGCAGGAAGGGAAAAAAGTCTTTAACCTACAAGGAAAGACAGATCAGGTTTGCAGCAGACCTATCCACAGAAACATGGCAGGCCATAAATGAGTGGCAGGATATTGTCAATGTGCTGAATTGGAAAAATATGCAGGCAAGAATTCTTTATCCAGCAAGGCTGCCATTCAAACTAGAAGGAGAGATAAAAAGTTTCCCAGACAAACAGAAATTGAAGGAGTTCATAACCACTAAACCCACCCTACAAGAGATTTTAAGGGGGACTCTTTGAGGGGAGAAAAGACAAGGAAGAAAGACCAAAAACCACAGACTAGAAAGGACCAGAGAACACCACCAGAAACTCCACCTCTACAGGCAACATAATGGCAATAAATTCATATCTTCCAATACTCACTCTAAATGTCAATGGACTAAATGCTCCAGTTAAAAGACATAGGGTAACAGAATGGATAAAAATGCTGTTTACAAGAGACCTACTTTAGACATAAAGACAACTTCAGATTGAAAGTAAGGGGATGATCATGCTAATGGTCACCAAAAGAAAGCCGAAGTAGCCATACTTACATCAGACAATCTAGACTTTAAAATAAAGACTGTATCAAGAAATGGAGAAGGGCATTATATCATAATTAAGGGTTCTATCCACCAAGAAGGCCTAACAATTGAAAACATTTATGTGCCAAATGTGGTAGCACCCAAATACATAAATCAATTAATAACAAACATAAAGAAACTCATTGGTAATAATACCATAATAGTAGGGGACTTCAACACCCCACTCACAGCAATGGACAGGTCATCTAATCAAAACATCAACAAGGAAACAATGGCTTTGAATGACACACTGAACCATATGGACTTAACAGATATATTCAGAACATTTCATCCTAAAGCAGCACAATATATACATTCTTCTCCAGTGCACATGGAACGTTGTCCAGGATAGACCACATACTGGGACACAGATCAGCTCTCAGCAAGTACAAAAAGATTGAGATCATACCGTGCATATTTTCAGACTACAATGCTATGAAATTCAAAATCAACCACAAGAAAAAATTTGGAAAGGTAACAAATGCTTGGAGACTAAAGAACATCCTACTAAAGAATGAATGGGCTAACCGAGAAGTTAAAGAGGAAATTAAAAAGTATATGGAATTCAATGAAAATAATAATACCACAACCCAAAACCTCTGGGATGCAGCAAAGACCATCATAAGAGGAAAGTATATAGCAATCCAGGCCTTCCTAAAGAAGGATGAAAGATCTCAGATACACAACCTAACCTTATGCCTTAAGGAGCTGGAAAAAGAACAGCAAATAAAACCTCAAACCAGGGGCGCCTGGGTGGCGCAGTCGGTTAAGCGTCCGACTTCAGCCAGGTCACGATCTTGCGGTCTGTGAGTTCGAGCCCCGCGTCAGGCTCTGGGCTGATGGCTCAGAGCCTGGAGCCTGTTTCCGATTCTCTGTCTCCCTCTCTCTCTGACCCTGCCCCGTTCATGCTCTGTCTCTCCCTGTCCCAAAAATAAATAAACGTTAAAAAAAAAAAAAAAAAACCTCAAACCAACAGAAGACAGGAAATAATAAATATTAGAGCAGAAATCAATGCTATTGAAACAAAAACAAAACCAGTAGAACAGAGCAAAAGCTGGTCCTTTGAAAGAAATAACAAAATTGATAAATCCCTAGCCACTTTGGTCAAAAAGAAAAAGGAAAGGACCCAAATAAATAAAATCAAGAATGAAAGAGGAGGGATCATAACCAACACAACAGAAATACAAACAATAAGAGAATATTAAGAGCAATTATACACCAATAAAATGGGCAATCTGGAAGAAATGGACAAATTCCTAGAAACATATAAACTACCAAAACTGAAACAGGAAGAAATAGAAAAGTTGGACTGATGCATAACCAGTAGAGAAATCAAGTTAGTAATCAAAGATATCCCAAAAAACAAGAGTCCAAGGGCCAGATGGCTTTCCAGAGGAATTCTACCAAACATTTAAAGAAGAGTTAAAACCTATTCTCTTGAAGCTGTTCCAAAAAACAGAAATGGAAGGAAAACTTCCAAACTCTTTCTATGAAGCCAGCATTACCTTGATTCCAAAGCCAGACAAAGACCCCCACTAAAAAGAACTATAGACCAATTTCCCTGATGAACATGGACACAAAAACCTCAACAAGATACTAGCCAACTGAATCAATTAAGAAAATTATTCACCACGACCAAGTAGGATTTATACCTGGGATGCAGGGCTGGTTCAATATCTGCAAAACAATAAATGTGATACAGCACATCAATAAAAGAAAGGACAAGAGCCACATGATCCTCTCAATACATGCAAAGAAAGCATTTGGCAAATACAACATTCTTTCGTGATAAAACCCTCAAGAAAGTAGGGATAGAAGGATCATACCTCAAGATCATAAAAGGCATATATGAAAGACCCACCACTAATATCATCCTCAATGGGGAAAAACTGAGAACTTTCCCCCTAAGGTCAGGAACAAGACAGGGATGTCCACTCTCGCCACTGTTATTCAATATAGTATTGGAAGTCTTAGCCTCAGCAATCAGACAACACAAAGAAATAACAGGCATCCAAATTGGCCAGGAGGAGGTCAAACTTTCACTCTTCGCAGATGACATGATACTGTATATGGAAAACCCAAAAGATTCCACCAAAAAGCTGCTATAACCGATCCATGAATTCAGCAAAGTGGCAGGATATAAAACCAATGCACAGAAATTGCTTGCATTCCTATACACCAATATGAAGCAACAGAAACAGAAATCAAGGAATCGATCCCATTTACAATTGCACCAAAAACCATAAAATACCTAGGAATATATATAACCAAAGAGGTGAAAAATCTATACACTGAAACCTATAGCAAGTTTATGAAAGAAATGGAAGAAGACACAAAAAATGGAAAAATATTCCATGCTCCTGGATAGGAAGAACAAATATTGTTAAAATGCCAATACTACCCAAAGCAATCTACATATTCAATGCAATACCTATCAAAATAACACCAGCATTCTTCACAGAGCTAGAACAAACAATCCTAAAATTTGTATGGAACCAGAAAAGACCCCAAATAGCCATAGCAATCTTGAAAAAGATTGGAAGGAGCTTGAAAAAGCTGGAAGCATCACAATCCCAGGCTTCAGTATGTATTACAAAGCTGTAGTCATCAAGACAGTATGGTACTGGCACAAAAACAGACACTCACATCAATGGAACAGAATAGAGAACCCACATATGGACCCAGAAAGGTATGGCCAACTAATCTTTGACAAAGCAGGAAAGAATATCCAATGGAATAAAGGCAGTCTCTTCAGCAAGTGGTGCTGGGAAAACTGGACAGCGACATGTAGAATAATGAACCTCAACCACTTTCTTATACCACACACGAAAATAAACTCAAAATGGATGAAAGACCTAAACGTAAGACAGGAAGCCATCAAAATCCTCAAGGAGAAGGCAGGCAAAAACCTCTTTGACTTTGGCCACAGCAACTTCTTACTCAACATGTCTCCAGAGGCAAGGGAAACAAAAGCAAAAATGAACTATTGGGACCTTGGCTAAATAAAAAGCTTCTGCACAACAAAGGAAATAATCAGCAAAACTAAAAGGCAACTGAAGGAATGGGAGAAGATATTTGCAAATGACGTATCACATAAAGGGTTAATATCCAAAATCTAGAAAGAACTTACCAAACTCAACAACCAAAAAACAAATAATCCAGCAAAGAAATGGGCAAAAGATATGAATAGACACTTCTCCAAAGAAGACATCCTGATGGTCAACCGACACATGAAAAAATGCTCCACATCACTCAGCATCAGGGAAATCCAAATCAAAACCACAATGAGATACCACCTCACACCTGTCAGAATGGCTCACATTAACAACTCAGGCAACAACAGATGTTGGCAAGGATGTGGAGCAAGAGGATCTCTTTTGCACTGCTGGTGGGAATGCAAATTCATCCATATTGCTGATTGTTTCTGGAAAACAGTATGGAGAGTCCTTTAAAAATTAAAAATAGAACTACTCTACAACCAAGCAATTGCACTACTAGGTATTTATCCAAGGGATACAGGTATGCTGTTTTGAAGGGGCACATGCATCCCAATGTGTATAGCAACACTATCGTCAATAGCCAAAGTATGGGAAGAGCCCAAAAATCCATCGACGGATGAATGGACAAAGATGTGGTATCTATATACAATGGAGTTTTACTCAGCCATCAGAAATAATGAAATCTTGCCATTTTTAACTACATGGATGGAACTAGAGGGTATTATGCTAAGCGAAGTTAGTCTGAGAAAGACAAATATCATATGACTTCACTCATATGAGGACTTTAAGATTCAAAACAGATGAACATAAGGGAAGGGAGGCAAAAATAATACCAAAACAGGAAGGGGGACAAAGCATAAGAGACTCAAATATAGAGAACAAACAGAGGGTTGCTGGAGGGGTTGTGGGAGCGAGGATGGGCTATATGGGTAAGGGACATTAAGGAATCTACTCCTGAAATCATTGTTGCATAGATGCTAACTAACTGGGATGTGAATTTAAAAATTAATTAATTAAAAATAAAGACAGAAATGAATTAATTAAATTAAAAATAAAAATAGAAAAGGAAAAAGCCACTCTACTCTTCAATTTTTATAATTATTGTTGTTCCCACAGAGCCTAAATGCCACAGTCACATGATTTCCCAGAGCCTTGCCCTCCACCTTCCTTCATCCTCCACCACTCCTGAGCGAATGGCGCCACCATGTGCATATGTAAAACTATTAACAGATAGCTTGAAAGGATGCCCACTGAAATCACGATGGCTTTTGCTGCTGGAGAAAGAGGAGAGAAATTAGATGGAAAAGAGAAGAAAGAGGAATTCAAAGTTTGTGAAGGCATTTTATTTCTTTTATTAAAAATAAATATTGAGGGGTGCCTTGTGGCTCAGTCAGTTGAGCGTCGGACTTTGGCTCAGGTCATGATCTCACCGTCCGTGAGTTCAAGCCCCACGTCCGGCTCTGTGCTGACAGCGTGGAGCTTGGAGCCTGCTTCAGCTTTTGTGTCTCCCTCTCTCTCTGACCCTCCCCTGTTCATGCTCTGTCTCTCTCTGTCTCAAAAATAAACATTAAAAATTTTTTTAAAGATTGAAGCAATTATGAAAAAAATGTTAATACTTACAAATCCTAGTTGGGAAAGCTTTATTATATTATTTTTTAACTTTTTGTATTTTTCCAAACTTATCCCTCCCCACTCCCTATATAAAACTAAGAAAGTAAGTCCTAATACTGTTACATCAAAAATTAACACGGACATACACTGTTACATCAAAAATTAACACGGACATACACACACACAAACACAAACACACAGGGCAAAATCACATCAGTAAATACCCAAAATTGTTACATTTGTATGAAAAAAAGCCGGACGCCTGGGTGGCTCAGTCAGTTAAGCTGCTGCCTTTGGCTCAGGTCACGATCTCGTGGGTTCATGAGTTCGAGCCCCACATTGGACTCTACCCTGGTGGTGCGGAGCCTGCTTGGGATTCTCTCTCTCCATCTGCCCCTTCTCCACTTGTGCTCTCTCTCTCTCTCTCAAAATAAATAAATAAACTTTTAAAAAACATCCAAAAGCCACACAGTGCAAAAACTGTTGTTTACTCAACTGTGTCTCACTGATGCTCATTTGTCCTTCCTTAGAGCCAAACACTATTACCAATTTCTTAGTATGCCTGAAAAGATATTTAATGCATTTACAAGCACATACTTTACCAATTCTATAGGCAAAAGGGAGGCATTTTTCAACATGTTGCTTTGTTCAACATGCAATATAGAATTGGTCTTGTTAATACATATAGAGATCTCTGGTTCTGTATAGCTTCATAGTATTATAGTGTGTTGATATGCCATAAGTTAATCAAGTTGATCCTGTAAGATGGGTATCTATTATTTTGCCATCTTCTGCTATTAGAAATCAAGTGAACTTGGGGTGCTGAACTGGCTCAGTTGCTAGAGCATGTGACTCTAGATCTCAGGGTTTTGAAGTCAAGCCCCACATTAGGCGTGGAGCCTACTTAAAAAAAAAAAAAGAAATGAAATAAAGCGAACTTCAATTAACTGTACAGAAATCATTTCACACGTTTGAACATTATGTAGAATAAATTCCTAAAAGAGGAATTGCTAGATAAAGGGATTTGAACATTAAAAATTTTCTGAGCTTTTACCAGATTGTTCTTGATAGAAGTTGTACTACTTTATGGCAATGAGTGATAAGGCTTTCCCCCTGTCAAACAGTAAAATCATTAGGTTTGAATTCAATGATTTTTCAACCTAATGAGTGAAAATGAGTAATGGCTTGTGATTTTTTTATTAAAGTTTTTTGAGAGAGAGCAAGCGTGTGTGTGTGTGTGCGTGTGTGCGCGCGCACACGCACACACACACGCGCGCGTGTGCCAGTGGGGGAGGGGCAGTGAGAGAGAGAGGAAGAGAGAGAGAATCCCAAGCAGGTTCTGCGCTCTCATCACAGAGCTCAGTGTGGGCTCATGAACCATGTGATCATGGCCAGAGCTGAACTCAAGCGTTGGATGCTCAACTGACTGGGACACCCAGGCTCCCCTGTCTTGTAGTTTTTAATTGATACTTTTATATCATGACTGAAGTTTCCAGATGTCACGGAATTGTTTTAAATCTCTTTTCTGTGTTCTACATTCACATCCTTTGCCCGTTTTCCTTTTAGGAGCTTAGAATTTATTTTTCTTTTTTAATTTGTAGAAACTTTTTTAAAAATAAGGAGTTAACTATTTGTCTTTGAATTTCATTGCAAATACCTTCCCAGTTGTTTGTTTCTTGACCTAGTTGTGGTGTTTTTGCTACAAAGATAATTCTGTTTAAAATAGTCAATATATTTGTTTAAAATGTATTTATTTCTAATCTCTATACCCAATGTGGGGCTCGAACTCATGGCCCCAAGATCAAGAATCACATGCTCTTCCGACTGAGCCAGCCAGGCACCTCTAAAATAATCAATATTTGTTTACAAAAATAGTCAAACGTGTTCTCTGATGATTTCTGATTGATGGCCCTATTTAGTCCTTCCCTACACTAACATTTAAAGATAAATGTCCTACTTTTTCTCCATGTACATCTGTGATTCCATATTCCATAGGTAAGTATGAGTCCATCTGAAATTTATTTTGGTGTGAAGTACGACACAAACTTAGCGTTTTTCAGATAGGTCCCCAAGTCATTTAACATCATTTATTGAATAATCCATTCTTTCCCAGCTCATCTAAACACCACCTTTAGCATTTGCTACATTCCCACGCATATTTTGAATTCATTTTTGGACATTCTAGTCTCTTCCATTGACCTGCCAAACAGCAGAACCACATTGTTTTAATCACTGTAGCTTTATAATATGCTTTAACATTTGGTAATGCTGATTACCCTTAGATTTCTTCTGTTTTAGAATTTTTCCTGGATATTCTTGCTTTTTATCTTTCAATGACTATAAAATCATTATGATGCTTCAGGGAAGGATCTATTAGTATTTTACTGGAATGACATTGAATTTATAGATTACTTGGTGAAAATGGATATTTATGGTTTTGAGTCTTCTTATCCAAAAACAGTCTGCTTTTCTTTTTTTTTTATTTTTATTTTTTTAATTTTTTTTTCAACGTTTATTTATTTTTGGGACAGAGAGAGACAGAGCATGAATGGGGGAGGGGCAGAGAGAGAGGGAGACACAGAATCGGAAACAGGCTCCAGGCTCTGAGCCATCAGCCCAGAGCCCGACGCGGGGCTCAAACTCACGGACCGCGAGATCGTGACCTGGCTGAAGTCGGACGCTTAACCGACTGCGCCACCCAGGCGCCCCAAAACAGTCTGCTTTTCATCAGTTCGAGTTCTCTTTTGGGTTCTTCAGTTTCATATGATGGCTTTATTCCTAGGGAGTTTGTATATTTCCTCCTGCAGTTATTTTTAATTGATCCTTTTTTGGAATTGGATTTTTTCCTTTCATTATATATTCTAATAGATGTAGTTTGCATATATGAAGGCTATTGAATTATTTGGCAATTAGAAAATAATACACATAGATTAACTTTATGTTTTACTGATTTATATGTTCCCTTCTTTCTTACACTGTCCGGGCCCTGGCTCTTCAGGACGCATTTTTTGGAGTGTGTTACTTGCTCTCTGTTGTTGTGACACTGGTTGCTTTATCTCCCTCCTCGTAGTTATGTTTTGGACCATCCACCAGGTGTACTTTGATTTGTTCGTTGATGTAGCTCTGGAAAAGAAAACAAACCAAAAACAGAAAAAGCAAAAACACCAGCTACAGCAGAATGATGGAGTGGGGCATTGTTAATGGAAGAGGCTATATCCCATACAAAGAGAGAAATGACAGGAGTGGAGAAAAAGAAAGAATAAAAATTGACCAGAGAAACTATATGACTTAATCCAGAGAGAGAGAAAGAGGAAAATAAAGGGGTTATAGAATAGGTATAAAGAGAATAGAGTAAATATGTCTGCTTAAACAAACCAACAAGCAGAGTACAACCCAACAAGCAGAGTAACCAGACTAGCAGAGGGAAGAAATAAGGAGAAAAGGAAGGAAAAATATATATATACACATATACATATTACATATATACATGAATATATATTAAGAATTGTCCAAGAATTAAATCAGGAAATGCAAAACTGCTGGGTGACTTGGAACCGATGGCAGCACTGATCTGGAGGAGGGGCTGTCTGGTTCATCAATGTCAATCCCACTCCCCTAGATACCAGTTGCCAGGTGTGGAGGGGCGTGGATTGGTGTCGGCAGGTCCTACCTCCACTGTGGGCCCACTGTCTGTTCCCTGAAGCCCCACCTTGTTGGTGATGGGGAGAAAAATGGCAACACCCCAGTCTCTCCTCCCCGGACCGGGTGTCCCAAACCACTCTGTTCAGGCTGTCCTTGCAGTGCCAGGAGTGGGAATGAGGTGGTTTGTTCCGCTCCCACGACTCCTGCACCTCCCTGGCTGTCAGCTGGGATTGAAACCCCCAAGTCCTAAAGGGTCCCGCTCTGTGCGCCCTGGTTCTGGGGAAGTGCTTCTCCTCACCACCGATATATGGCCTCTGGCTGGCGGGCGCAGGCAGGGTCTTTGTCCTTTAAGTGGTTATATACCTTCTTCCCACAGCACTTGAGGGAGAGGATTGCTTTCTCCCACTGTGGACTACACCCCTGAACTAGTTGCCAAGACCGGGCTGGCTCCCCTTTCCCCTGGTGCACAAACAGGGCACCAAGCCCCAGTCCAGAGAAAACTCCGTAGTTGGAGACTGGATCTTTGTCCATCCCAGTATGTGGTTTTTCTCTTGTCCAGATACAGTCCCATGCTTCCGCAGCCACTCTTTCTCTTCCCTTTGTCTCTCCACACAAGGGGATCCCTACCATCTGTGCCTCCATGGCCAGTTTTATCTCTCCCAGTTTGTGATCATGCACCTATGGCCCACCAGGTTGTCCCTGTGGGCCCCTGGAGATGTCTTTGTCACTCTGCAGCCTGGACTCTTGGAATTCAAAGTCCTTGGGCCTCAATCAACACTGCTGTGTTTGAGGGGCCAGGGAACATCGGGTCCCCCTACTTCTCTGCCATGTTGGATTTCCCTGTTCACCCTTCTTTCTTAAAACCACAACCTTCTCCTTAGTTCATTTTTCTTGTGCTGGGTACATTCTTCAGTATCCCTTTCAGATACGGGCCATGACTGATAAAAAAAAAATCCCCAGTTGTTGCAAGTCTGAAGATGTATTTATTGTGCCTTCAACCCTGAATGATAATTTGGGGAGAGAAGTCTAGGTTCAAAATTGTTCCATAGCAGTTTGAACCTACTGCCCATATTCTTTTTGCATCCAGTCTTGCTAATGAAATAAGTACTATAAACTTCATTCTTCTTTTAGTAAATGATCCCAAGTCTTTTCTCTTTTGGATTAAAAAGATCTTTAATGTTCTGAATCTTGACTGTAGTATGTTACTTGTTTGACTTGCATATTCTGCCCTCAGGTCTGGAAACTATTTTAGTCAAAGGAGGTATGGTGGGGGCGCCTGGGGGGCTCAGTCGGTTAAGCGTCCGACTTCAACTCAGGTCACGATCTCGCGGTCCATGAGTTTGAGCCCCGCGTCGGGCTCTGGGCTGATGGCTCAGAGCCTGGAGCCTGCTTCCGATTCTGTCTCCCTCTCTCTCTGCCCCTCCCCCGTTCATGCTCTGTCTCTCTCTGTCTCAAAAATAAATAAACGTTAAAAAAAATTAAAAAAAAAAAAAGAGGTATGGTGGCAGTGCTTTTGCCCCCCAGAGAACACTTGGCAATGTCTAGAGATGTTTCTGCTTATTGTAACAGGGGGTAGGTAAGTTGCGGCAAAACATGTTATAATCCCCAGAAAGCCCCCCACAGCAAAGAATTATCCAGCCCAAATTTCCAATAGTGCCAACAGCAAGAAAGCCTGAGTATAGGTATTTAAATTCTAGGCCTAGGTCTAACCAAGTGGGGACCAGACAGAATTGGCCTCAGCCTTCCAGCAACAATTTCTGGCTTGGAGATTCAACCCTGAGTTTGCAACAAGGCTTACCTGGCCTTGCGGTAGTGTCAGCCACTGTTCATTACTATAGTTTACCCCCTCTTTCCTCCTTCTGCAAATGCCTTATGGGTTGTTGTTGTGGGGGTTTTTTGTTTGTTTTTTGGTTTGTTTGGGTTTTTTGGTCCAGAGAGAGGTGCATTACTTATTTTTGAGTGTGACTACATAGTAATATTTTATTTTTTTCTATAATTTATTTACTTTTTATAATTTATATCCAAGTCAGTTAGCACATGGTGCAACGATTTCAGGACTAGATTCCTTAAGCCCCTTCCCCATTTAGCCCCATCGCCCTTCCCACAGCCCCTCCAGCAACTATCTGTTTGTTCTCTATATTTAAGGGTCTCTTATGTTTTGTCCCATCATGTTTTTATATTATTTTTGCTTCCCTTCCCTTATGTTCATCTGTTTTGTATCTTAAAGTCCTCATATGAGTGAAGTCATATGATATTTGTCTTTCTCTGACTGACAGCTTTCACTTAGCATAATACCCTTTAGTTCCATCCACATAGTTGCAAATGGCAAGATTTCATACTTTTGGATTACTAATACTCCATTGTGTGTGTGTGTGTGTGTATGTATGTATATATATATATATATATATATATATATATATATATACACCACATTTTCTTTTCTTTTTAATTTTTTCAATGTTTTATTTATTTTGAGGGAGAGAGAGACAGAGTGCGAGCAGGGGAGGGGCAGAGAGAGAGGGAGACACAGAATCCAAAGAAGGCTCCAGGCTCTGAGCTGGCAGTACAGAGCCTGACATGGGGTTTGAACTCATGAACCGCGAGATCGTGACCTAAGCCAAAGTCGGACACTCAATTGACTAAGCCACCCAGGTGCCCCCTATACCACATTTTCTTGATCCATTCATCCATCGATGGACATTTGGGGTCTTCCCATACTTTGGCTATTGTTGATAGTGCTCCTATACACATTAGAGTGCATGTGTCCCTTTGAAACAGGATATCTGTATCCCTGAATAAATACCTAGTAGTGCAATTGCTGGCTCATAGGGTAGTTCTATCTTTAATTTTTTGAGGAACCTCCATTCTGTTTTCCAGAATGGCTGCACCAGTTTGCATTCCCACCAGCAGTGCAAAAGAGATCCTCTTTCTCCACATCCTCGCCAACATCTGTTGTTGCCTGAGTTGTTAATGTGAGCCATTCTGACAGGTGTGAGGTGGTATCTCATTGTGGTTTTGATTTGGATTTCCCTGATGCTGAGTATTTTTTCATGTGTCGGTTGACCATCAGGATGTCTTCTTTGGAGAAGTGTCTATTCATGTCTTTTGCCCATTTCTTTGCTGGATTATTTGTTTTTTGGTTGTTGAGTTTGGTAAGTTCTTTCTAGATTTTGGATACTAACCCTTTATGTGATACGTCATTTGCAAATATCTTCTCCCATTCCTTCAGTTGCCTTTTAGTTTTGCTGATT
>NW_024412446.1:1656053-1838265 GCF_014898765.1 Herpailurus yagouaroundi | reverse complement strand
AGAACAGCAGTAGAGAAACTACAGCATAAACAGCATGAAGTATATATATTTGTTAAGACAGATGACACAGTTTTAGGCACAGTTTTAGGCAGTAAAGAGGACAGAGACACATAGGTTAGTGTGCATGGGTCTCCACAAAAATAGAATCTGCATAAATTGCATTGTTAGCCATACAATTATATGTCACTTACCAGTCAGTACCTTGCATGTTTAATAAAACACAGCTATGGTAATCCATATGTGTCCTTTACATTTCAAAGGGACGCCAGGGTGGTGCAGTGGGTTGAGGGACCTACTTTGCTCATGTCATGATCTCAGGATCCTTGGGTTTGAACTCCCCCTCGGGCTCTTTACTGACAGCTCAGAGCCTGAAGCCTGCTTCAGATTCTGTGTCTCCCTCTCTCTCTGCCCCTTCCCCATTCACGCTCTGTCTCTGTCCCTCAAAAATAAATAAACGTTAAAAAAAAATTGGCTTCAAAATCGTTCTTGAAAATCTTTTTAAAAATGAGATAAAATAAAATTTACATGTTGAACTTAGAAAAAGCTAAATGATTGTACAGGAAATCTAATCAACTAGCCCTGCGGAGTACTTTATGCTCTATGTGTGTATGTGTATATTTCTCTCTCAAATGAACAATGGATTTGTAGTTAATAGTTGTGCTTGTAAGAAAACATCAAACAAACCTAAAGCTGCAAACACATAATGTTTTTTTAATGTCTATTTTGAGGGAGAGAGAGAGAGAGAGAGAAAGAGAGGGAGAGAGAGGGAATGAGCAGGGGAGGGGCAGAGAGAGAGGGATAGGGGATCCCAAGCAGGCTCTGTGCTGACAGAAGATTGCCTGATGCTGGGCTCAAACTCAGGAACTGTGAGATCATGACCTGAGCCCAAGTCTGACACTTAACCTGGATGACTGAGCCACTCAAGTGCCCCAAGACATAATGTTAATGTAGGTGAAAATTCTCTTGTGTTTAATGAATGAGTACTGAACTTTATCAAAACCTTTTTCATCATCTACTCAAATGATCATATGATTTTTCTCTTTTGATCTCACATGAATTACACTGATTGATATTCTAATGCTAGAATCAACATTAAATTCCTAATTTAAGCCATCCTGGTCATGATGTATTATCATTTTACATACTGATGGATTTGGTTTGCTAAACTTTTGTTTAGAATTTTCTCATTTAGGTGATGATTCTCTACAATTGCTTTTTCATGCTTTACCTCTCCAATTGGTTATTAAGGTTCTAGTAGCCTCACAAAATCAATTAGGGAATGTCTTCTCTATTCTCTTCCACAGTGGCAAGGTCATCAAAGGCAGAGGCTGGGGAACTGTTCCAGATTAAAGGAGATTTAAAAACAAGTAAACTAAATGTAATGCATGATCCTGGATTGAATCCTAGACCAGAATTTTTTTCTTTTGCCATGCAGCATTTATTGGACAATTATAAAATTCAAATAAGGTCTACAGATTACATGACAGCATTGTATCAGCATTAATTTCTGCTTTTTAATATTGTACTGTGAGTATCCTTAGTTTTAAGAATTACCTGCTGACATGTTAGAGGTGAAAGACTCTCATGTCTACAACTCATTTTCAAATGTTCCAGGGAAAAATTGGCAGTAGGAGGAGACACAGGGACAAGGAGAGAGAAGGCCATCAGGATAATCTACGGTCCACGGACTCTGGTCACAGTGACATCTAGTAACTAAATTTAAATGTTCGCCTTTCAGTATGTACAAACCTTTACAAGTTTTGCTATAGGTAGGACCTGATGTTCCTTGCAAGTTGGGAAATAAAAGAAGAGACCTTTCTTCATGAGATGCAGAGGTGTACGGAGAGGACAAAGCTTGGAAAGGTGTCATTGTCATGTCAATCCAGGCTGTCCCTGCAGAGGTCTTAGTACAACAGTGCAGAGCAGAAAGAGATAGGAGACTACCAGAAGAGATCTGTAGAATGTGGAAGCATTTCTGGCATTCTCAGAACTCTTAATGGAGGGAAAGTAGATAAAAGACCAAACCTTCTGTATTTACGCACAATGAGAGCTCAGTCTTAGTTGGGCATGAGGGATCTCAGAGCTGCAGAATAATTTTTTCTGCTGCAAAGTAAAAGACAATAAACCAAATACTTTGTCCCTCCCTTCACTTTGTGTCAAATCTAGAGGAAAGAGAGAGTAAAAACAGGGTCAGGTAGATTCCCCAGTGTGTGAAGGGAAACCTCATCCTGGTTTTCAGAACTACATGAAATACATTGTAAATGTGATCCATGCCTTGAAGAGGGAAGCAGATACGAAGGGATGAGATTGTCACAGCCTTATACAAGGGAGAATAAAAGGAGGTTGTAGCAAAGTGGGATGTGGTAGACATGGGAATGCACCACGCAACCTCCCTTCAAGGAAAGACTTGCTACCCAGATTCACAGAGGGCCATCAGCACAGCCTCTAAATGCCACCTCCTGGAAGACTGGCCTCAGTTGGGGGTGAGCCGCATTGTCTGTGGTCATGAGCAACTCCTAGGCTCACAACTCTCACCTGGCTCCTGGAAAATGAGATATGTGACAACATAAAGGCCCAGCCATTCAGCTCAACGCAAGACAACTCTGTTGGGCACAATTCACTCCACGGCATCTGCCGAGTTGGCTGAGGTGGTGAGAGCTGCACCACAGTTCACCTTTTTTCTCTGCCCAATTCTGCTTCCGTTTTTTCTTTTCATGGTTTCCATCTGTCCTAAACATCTTGCACCTGAAACTTGATCTCAGCATCTGTTTCTGGAGAATTCAGCCTGCAGTATGGGCAGACTCTGTAGCCACAGGAAAAAGAAATAGTGTGGCAGACATAGCGGATTATGGACATAGATATTTTCCTCCCTGGAGTGAGAGAGACAAGGAAGACAGGACCCTGGTTTAGCATGAAGGGAGGTGAGGAGAAGGTTGGCATAGGTTTGGATGTTGGTTCTGATGCTTTCAAAGAAATCCCAAATAGACAATGGCACATAGAGAGCAGAAGATTATTTCTCATAGAAAAGTTGAAAAACGGTGGGTTAGCGCTCCTCTGAGAAGTCATCAAAATCCAAGACTCCTTCCATCCTGTTGCTCTGCCTCACTCCACATGCTTCACGTTCTAATCAATTAGGCTATGTTGTGGTGCAGGGGCACATCCTCTCCCAATCTCAATGGCTCACCTGTTGTTTCTTGCCTATAGCGCATGTCTACTGGGGGTTCCCATTGGCTTGGCTCCACATCCTCCTCATGTGGAGATCCAGGCTGCCAGAAGATTCCCTGGGATATCACCAGGGTTCCGCCAGAAGGAAACAAGAGCAAGGAGAAGTAGCACACATCCCTTCTATTGGCATTTAATTGGCCACAGCAAATCATATGACCAGGCTTGATTCCAATGGGCCAATAAATGTAATCCTGACCGAAGGAGGGGCAGAAAATATTTTGGAAATATATACAAAATATCACATATATGTGCCCACAAAGATTCACTTCTCTAACCCACCACCACCACCACCTTTAAGGAAACAACTCAAAAATTCCATCCTAAAGGGATGTCCCATCAAGACAATGCCCAGATCCTGTGATGGTCTGGATAGGACTATCACTGGATGTCTATGAATTAGACATACAAATTAATATATATACTCTATACAATGTGGAACAGTAATGGAACAACCCCAACACCTCCCTCCAATGTAGACAGGGAGAAAATGGGAAGGACAGAATAGTCACTGGTGCACAGAAATTCTTAAATCCTCCAGGGGAGACTTTGTAGGGACCCCTTTCCTGGTGTTGGGAGTGTTCCCTAATCAGTTTTACTCCCAGTAAGTGGTTCCTCCATGCATTTTTCCCTGTGGTACCTCGTTTCACCCTTATGGTTCCTTCTTTTCCATCACCTTCTTCAGCCACATTTAAAATGGGAATTGGGAGTCACACCCTCTTTGGATGCTGAGCATCTTTCTCCACACACCACTTGCCCACAGAATGGGTCTAATGGGTTCTTTTAAGTCTCAAAGAGTCAGGGTTTTTATTTTTTCAGCCAAGATTAGGGCTCTTTGGCAATTTAGCTCTGTCAACAATATTTTGTTGTTTGAATCTCTTTGACCTCATTCACTCCCTGTGCCAATACCTACATTGCTTTTTGAGTTACACTTCTCTCTGTAGATATAATTACATATATTACCTTGAACTTCACAGCTTTCCATAGGAGACCGTGCATTCAGGCTCTTTTCTCTGAGCCATTTGGTCCACTGAAAGGATTTGTTTGCTGTCAACTAAGTTGACTCAGAGGCTTCAGTCAGAGGCTTAATGGCCACTTCCATCTTTACCAACCCCAGAAGCGTCTCAGATTTCTTTATTAGTTGGAGATGAGACACATTTGCAACTGTCTACCTCCAAATGTCCATAAATGTCTATATTCTCTATTTTCTTTCCTTCTTGCTTGTAACAAAGTAAAACAAGTAAATGCTTTCCTAAGCACACCAGGGTTTTTTTTCCATCTCTGTTAAGTTATTCAAGAGCAACCAAGGAGAATTGCTAACACCTGTTTCCTGATCTCTTACCCAAAGTGCAGAGACCTACTTAACCCATTATCTTTATTCTAAGGTATTGAAGATGACTGTTTTATCAAATATTTAACTATTACATGACATAGGTTGCCATCTTCCCAGGCTGCAGTCATACTTTTTCACTGCACACAGCTTGGGCCTGGAAACGAAGCCACATATTTTAGTGTTTTGTTGTTGTTTTGCAGGATTCCCCCTAAGCACCAATTTCTGTATCAGTCTGAGCAAGCCAGGTTTTGCTGTAGTAACTAATTATCCCAAAAGTTTCAGTGACTTAAAACACCAAAAGGAAATTTGGCTGTATACTTCCTTTTTTTTTTATGCCCAAACTCATCAAATTCTATGCTTTAAACATGTGCAGTTTAACGTTTGTGAATTATCCCTCAAGACAGCTGTCTTTAAAAAGCAAACATATGAAGAAATAGACCGTGGGCTCCCTGTGGGTGACTCTCACTGAAGGTGAGATCTTCCCTTTGAGATTGACGCACCCAGAACCCCCAAAGCCGGGAGTGCTTTTAAATTCCCCGCAGAGAAACAGAGGCGGGGCCTGAGGTCCCGCCCTTTTCTGAAAGCGCAGATTCCGCCAAGTGCAGTAGCCCTAGGTCGCCTCCCCCTGGGAGGGGCTGCCACCGCAGGCGAGGGGCAGCCACGCAAACTGAGGGTCAGTCCCGGAAACTGAGGTTCAGATCAGGAAAGAGACTGGACGGCACCGCGAGTGGCCACCCCGGGGAGGATGAAGGTAAAAATGATTCTTACAGGAGCACGTGGGTGGCTCAGAGGTTAAGCGTGGGACTGGGCTCAGGTCAAGATCTCTGGGCTCAGGGTGAGTGGGTTCCAGCCCCGCCTGGGACTGTGCGCTGACTGTGCGGAGCCTGCTTGGATTTTCTCTCTCTCTCTCTCTCTCTGCGCCTCCCTCTTTCGTGCTCTCTCTCTCAAGATAAATAAACTTAAAAAAAGAAATTTTTTTTAAAGAATGATTCGTTACATTTTTATTATGAAATATTTCAGATGTACAAAAAGGCTACGGTCACCTGTGTACTATGACCCGTCCTAAAAAAGGATACATTACTACAGCTGAAGAGTCCTGTATATTCCCTCCACGCCTCTTTTCCACCCTCCCTCCCCTCCCCTCTGAAGACCATCTCCCCTCCTCTCCCTCCCTCTCCTTTCTCCATTCACAAGCCATCCTTCTTATTCAGTGGCGATAGTATCTGACCTAGTAGCCAAGTGTAGTTATTTTGGAAGTTCCAAAGCGATCCAAACGTCTGGCACGTGACTTCCTTGCTTCTTGAGTTCAGCCCGCGGAAAATCAAGGACAAGATACGTAATCCGTTTGTATGCTTCAACTCCATGAAACGGTTTTATCAAAGGGGATACCTTGGGGCTCCTGGGTGGCTCAGTGGGTTAAAGCATCAGACTTCAGTTCAGGTCATGATCTCACAGTTCGTGAGTTCCAGCCCCTAGTGGGTCTCTGTGCTGACAGCTCAGAGCCTGGAGCCTGCTTCCATTTCTGTGTTTCCCTCTCTCTCTGTCCCCCCCCCCCCCATTCTCTGTCTCTCTGTGTCTCTCAAAAATGCATAAATATTTTAAAAAATTAAAAAGATTCTGTGTCTCCCTCTCTCTCTCTGCCCTTCCCCTGCTTGTGCTCTCTGTTTCTCAAAAATAAACATTGAATTTTAAAAAAAAATTTAAAAAGAAACAAAACAAAAGGGATACCTTAATTAGAAGCATTACATCAAATTCTCTTGTATTTATTTTACCAAATGATACTAAAGTCTTCTAAATCTCCACCGAAGTATTAGTAAGACAGAGTTGGAGGGTTTGGGTAAAAATGGCTGAATATTTAGCTTCGATATGCAGGACAGAGAAGGATCAGGGTCTGTGCTCCCGGCTGCACAGCAAACTGACTTTCAGCCTGCCCACAGTGTTGCTTAACCTGTACAGGAATCCACAGAACACGGCCCAAACCACGGACCGACTGCACTGTCACAGGAGTGACGTGCAGGCACTAGAACCCTAGGATGACTTCTCGGAGGAAGTGTTCCCGGAGCTGCAGGAGAAGTAGGCAGAGATGGAAGAGATAAATGTGTGCTGAGGGGCAGGGGGAGGGGACCACCTCGAGGGCTATGTCTAGGCGAAGTTTCCACGGCTAGAGGACGACAGACAGGGGCTGAAGTCAATAACCGCTGGTTCAACTGGCTGCCCATGCTTCATGGGGAGCTGTCTCCTGTCAACGACTTCCTGGGAGTCTCCCTGTGGGCAGTATGGGGGCGGGGGGCATGTGCCCACAGTGGCTTCTGCAACTTCAGGCACCTGTGGCCCACCCAGCTCCCAGAACCTGTATGGGAGGGGACCCAGGCACAGACTAGCCTTGAGACCATCCCAAGACCAGTGCCTAAGTCTGAACTCCCAAACCAGCTGGAACTCCAACCCCCACCCCCCCAACCCAAGATCAATCTGGATCTCCAATCCAGAGATCAGTCCCTGTGCACCTGTCCTGATACCACCCAGGAACTCTGCCCCCCCTCAAGGTCCCATACTGACCACCGTCCCTGAGAAAGAAACGGATAAGTGCATGGCTGCTTCTGAGACTCTGGCTGCCTTGATCTCCACCCCTAATAGGACAAATGTTCCTGGCCAGGAGCCCTCCTGAGAGCTCCCTTAACTCCCCTGTGCCACCCTCCCCAGCTCCAGGGCTCCAGGATGTAATCTGTTCAACACAGGGACCTTCTCTTACCATCCCTCTCCCAGTTCCGTACCGAGGGTTTAAAAAAAAGAGGATTAGTAAAGAAGACATTCTCAAATTTTTAAAGTGCTACTAATTTCTGGCCTAAAGTTCATTTAAATATATTGTCTCCTTATCAGCAATAAGATCATACTTCCAAAGTCAGATTTTCCTATTTCTCAATTCAAAAGTTTTTAGAGAGTGAAATGCTTTACATTAGATGGAATGTTGTTTAAATTTTATTGTTTCTACATTTGTGTCTACAATCATGTAGAAACATTTTGTTTCTGTATTTCTTGTTTCTACATCATGTTTATTCTGAGTGTAGTACTTACCTTTAAATACTTTTTCTCAATTTTAACTTTTTTTCAAGTAGAAAACATTATAAAATTCAGGCTTCTGAAGATTAAATTAGCTAATGCATTTAATGTATTTGTGTAAGTTTCAGAGAGTCATGTTTATAGGGTGACCAGTGAGCTTATCTCCTTATTTTCTCCATGCCTACAGAATGTTTCTTAAAGGGTTGACATATTTAAAGGATTGGAGATTTTGGCTTAATTTCCTTTTTTTTTTCTTCCTGGAAATCTTAGAGTCCCCTCTATTAGATTCATATAAGCACTTAGTAATATGTCAAAACTGACCAATATAGGACCACAGGATTTGAGGATATTCATGCCTCTTTATTTTCTAATATCTTCTGAAGCTAGGCTATTTTCAAAGGAAACTACTTCCCTTAGCTATCCTTAGCATATCCTTAGCACTTCGCAAGGAACAAACAGCTTTCTCAACTATAATACTTCATTTCAGAAATGTTGGGGTCCCCACTGGGGCATAGAATTCCCCAGGATTCCTGATTGCATTTATCAGTTCCCTAGCAGTATAGGAAAACTCAGTCCATCAGGTCTCAATATTCTTAAAGCAAGACACTCCAACCATTCCGGAAAAGGCAAAATAATGGAGATACTGAAAAGATCAATGGTTGTTCACAGTTTGGGAGGAGGGAGTGCTGTGGGGAAGAAGAGGTGGGATACAGGGATTTTTAGGACAGTGAAACTGTTCTGCATGATACTCTAATGGTGGGTATGTGTCATTATACCTCTGTCAAAACCCCGCAGAATGTCCAGCACAGAGAGCGGACCCTAATGTAAACTATGGACCTTACTTAGCAATAATGAATCAATATTGGCTCAGCCCTTATAAAAAATGTACCACACTAAGGCAAGGTGTTATTAATAGGGGAAACTGGAAGGGGAGCAAGGAGGCATGTGGGAACTCTTGGAACTTTCTGCTCAATACTTTCCTAGAACTACTTTGAAACATAATGTATTAATTTTGAAAGCTCCAGGTAGAGGGGCACCTGGGTGACTCAGTCAGTTAAGCATCCAACTGTGACTCAGGTCACGATCTCACAGATGGTGATTTCCAGCTTAGGTGGGGCTCTGTGCTGACAGCTCAGTCTGGAGCTTGCTTCAGATTCTGTGTCTCCCTTTCTCTCTGCCCCTCCCTCACTCCTGCTCTCTCTCTCTCTCTCTCTCTCTCTCTCTCTCTGTGGAAAATAAAGCAAACTTTAAATGTTTTTAATAAATAAATATTTAAAAATATAGAAAAATTAAAATATAAAACTCCAGTTGGAAAAAGAACAGGAGATATGAAGAGACATTTCATCAAAGAAGATGTACATGGCAAATAAACACACGGAAAGACATGCAACACCACCAGCCATTGGGAAATGCAAATTAACGCCACAGTTGGCTATCACTGTGCACCTATACGAATGGCTAAGGTAAGCATCGTCAGCACTAACAGCTAGTGAAGGCACAGAGGAACCGGATCTCTCATACATCACTCACGGGAATGTGAAATGGTACAACCACTCGGGACAAGGCTCTTTGTTTGAAAACTGTGCATTTATTTATTTGTTTATTTATGAGAGAAAGAGAGGAGTGCATGCAGAATGAGGGAGGGACAGAGAAAGAGAGACAGAGGGAGACAGTGAATCCAAAGCAGGCTCTGAGCTGTCAGCAGGGAGTCTGATGCAGGACAAACTGCAAGATCATGACCTGAGCTGAAATCAGATGCTCAACTGACTAAGCCACCGAGGTGGCCCTAGAAAAGTTTCTGGAAAAATGAAATATGGGCTTACCATAGAACCCAGCAATGGCACTCCTGGGTATTTATCCCAGAGAAATGAAAATCTATGCCCACCTGAACCCTGTGCATAATTCTTTACAGCAGCTCTACCTGTAATAGATTCAAACTAGAAGGAATCAGTTCAAACTAGAAGTCCCTCAATAGGTGAATAGTTCAACAAAGTCTGGTGCATCCATACCATGAAATACCACACAGAAGTAAAAAGGAAAAACTATTGATGGACACAACTGGAGAAATCCTAAAGGTATTATACTGAGTGAGAAGTCACATACTTTATGAATCAGTTCATATAACATTCTTGAAATTACACACTTCTAGAGACAGAAAAAAGATGAGTGGTTCAGGGTTTAGCGATGGTGGGACAGGGAGATGGATGTATATGAGTATCAAGGAGTAGCATAAGGGAGATCTTTGTGGTGGAATTGTTCTTGATGAGGGCAGTAGGTACCCAAATTCACAATAAACCTATACCATTGTACCAATGGCAATTTCCTGGTGTGGCACATAGAACTATAACGACAGAAGATGTAACTATTGGAAGAATCTAAAAGGCACACAGGACCTCTCTCCACGATCTCTGAAACTTCCTGTGAATATGTAGTTATTTCCAAATAAAAAGTTCTTTTAAAGACAAGTATAAGCGGAAAGGATATATTTGCAACACAGAAATGACGGTATTAGCATCAGAATATACAAGAAATGCCTACATATAAAAAGATTAAAACAAGCAATCCAATAGGAGCATGGGAAAAGATTTGAACAAACTGCAGAGGAAACAAAACTGGCCAATGAATATAAGAGAAGATGCTCAGCCTCGGAGGGATTGGAGAAATGGAAGGGACGACTGAGGAGTTGTCATTTTATTCCCTTCAGATTGGCAAACGTTTGTAAACCTGGCAACATGAAATGTTGACCAAGATGTAGGGAAGTTGGAACCCTGATTCATTATTGGTAGCAGTATAAAATGGTGCAACATTGTGGAGAGAAGTTGGTAGTAAACTCAATATGTACATAAGCTTTGACCCATCAGTTACACACTTTGGCTTATGCTTTTCCTGTTGGTTTATACCTTAGTAAAAAAAACAAAAACAAAAACAAAAACACACATGTCAATATTGTGCACGTGGAGACAAGAGCAGTCATTTTAGCACTGTGTGGTACACCAAATTTTGGAAATAGCTTAACCATCCATCAATAATATACAATATATATACAATAATATTTATTGGGGGAATATTAGGAATGAGTTTAAGAGAATAAACTAGGGGCGCCTGGGTGGCTCGGTCGGTTAAGCGTCCGACTTCGGCTCAGGTCACGATCTCACGGTCCGTGAGTTCAAGCCCCGCGTCGGGCTCTGTGCTGACAGCTCGGAGCCTGGAGCCTGTTTCAGATTCTGTGTCTCCCTCTCTCTCTGCCCCTCCTCTGTTCATGCTCTGCCTCTCTGTGTCTCAAAAATAAATAAACGTTAAAAAAAAAGAGAATAAACTATAACACACACATTGACATAGATGTGAGAAACAATATTGAGTTCAATCGAGTCTCAGAACTGTACATATAGAATTGTAGCTTTTTTTTTTGCTGGGGGAGAGAGAGAGTGGAGGAGAGGGGCAGAGGGAGAGAGAGGATCTTAGGCAGGCTCCACACTGATCTTGGAGCCGAGGCTCAGTGCGGAGCCTTGTGGGCTCCACCTGGGGCTCACCAAGGGGTTCACCAAGGAGCTCGATCCCACAACCTGGGATCACGACCTGAGCCAAAATCAGGAGTTGGATGCACAACTGACCGAGCCATCCAGGCGCCCCAGATTATGCCATTTATCTCAGCCTAACGTGCACATGTGACAATGTTCATATCACTCCTGGATATGTGTATGTAAAACAGTGTGTTAAAAACGTGATAAAGGGGCGCCTGGGTGGCTCAGTCAGTGGAGCATCCGACTTCGGCTCAGGTCATGATCTCATAGTTCATGAGTTTGAGCCCCGCATCGGGCTTTGTGCTGGCAGCTCAGAGCCTGGAGCCTGCTTCGGATTCTGTGTCTCCCTCTCTCTCTGCCCCTTCCCAGTTCATACTCTGTCTCTGTCTCTCAAAGGTGAATAAACGTTAAAAAAAATAATTAAAAAAAGGTGATAAAGACATGAAGTAAACTCAGAATATTCGTTACCTTTGAGAGGAGAGAAACATGAAACTGGAGATGGAAGGCAAAGAGAACCTCACATTTATCCACAATATTTTATTTTTCGAATTTTAAAAAGGCTTGAAGTAACTATGGTAAAATGCCAACAGTTGTCCATTTGGGGCAAGAGGGTAACAAAAGGCAGGTAATGAAAGAAGTGTTTGTTACAATATCTTTGTACTTACAGGAGTTTATCTTCCTTGCTCTTATGAAACATACACCACACAAACTCAAAGTGGGATTATCCCAGAATACAAGATGGTACAAGAAAACCATTAATAATATAAAATACCACATGAACAATTAATAGAAGTCAAAATTGTCTCATGTACAAAAATCTGTTTGATAATATTCAGAAGGTGTTCTAGAAAAGCATTATTTTGGGGGCGCCTGGGTGGCTCAGTCGGTTAAGTGTCCGACTTCAGCCAGGTCACGATCTCGCGGTCCGTGAGTTCGAGCCCTGCGTCAGGCTCTGGGCTGATGGCTCGGAGCCTGGAGCCTGTTTCTGATTCTGTGTCTCCCTCTCTCTCTGACCCTCCCCCGTTCATGCTCTGTCTCTCTCTGTCCCAAAAATAAATAAAAACGTTGAAAAAAAATTAAAAAAAAAAAAGAAAAAAAAAGAAAAGCATTATTTTAGAATAGTAACAGGAAGATTTTTTTTTTTTTTTACTTTGAGAAAGATTTGAGGCAACATCTGTCTACACACACACACACACACACACACCTCTGACCATGGTGACAAGGGCTTGGGGTGTGGCAGCCAGAGTGAGTGTGTGTGTGTATGAATGATCATATGCAGGTTGGAAATGGTGATGTAAGGAGGGGTCCATGGTGAGGGGAAGTAGGGTTATGAGAGACTCTGAGAAAATACAATCCACAAAGAAACAAAAAACAGGCACAGGACAGAGGAGACCCACA
Organism: Herpailurus yagouaroundi; assembly: GCF_014898765.1. Taxonomy (NCBI): domain Eukaryota; kingdom Metazoa; phylum Chordata; class Mammalia; order Carnivora; family Felidae; genus Herpailurus; species Herpailurus yagouaroundi. The sequence continues at coordinate 1,825,734 of NW_024412446.1, read as the reverse complement.
CCCTCATACTGGCTCTGACTGTTCCCCAGCATCTTGCTATGCTGTCTTGTATTTCACAAAGACCCAAGTCAGAAAAGTTATGGTCCAGGGAGCCAGGGTTGATAAGTCAGTTAAATGTACGACTTCAGCTGAGGACATGATCTCAGGGTTCGTGAGTTCCAGGCCCCCATAAGGGCTCTCTGCTGTCAGTTCTGAGCCTGCTTTGGATCCTCTGTCTCCCTCTCTCTCTGTCCCTCCCCCACCCATCCTCTCCCTGTCCCCTCCAAATAAATAACCATTTAAAAATTTTTTTAATATATGAAATTTATTGTCAAATTGGTTTCCATACAACACCAGTGCTCATCCCAAAAGATGCCCTCTCTTCAATGCCCATCACCTACCCTCCCCTTCCTCCCACCCCCCATCAACCCTCAGTTTGTTCTCAGTTTTTAAGAGTCTCCCATTTTTAAATTTTTAAAAATGTTTTTTTACTTTTGAAAGAGAGACAGACCGACAAAGCGGGAGCAGGGGAGGGGTAGAGAGAGAGGGAAAAACAAATCTGAAGCAGCAGGCTCCAGGCTCTGAGTTGTCAGCACAAGCCCGATGTGGGGCTCAAACCCACAAACCGTGAGATCATGACCTGAACTGAAGTTGGACACTTAACCGACTGAGCCACCAAGGCGCCCCCACATGAAACTATTTTTTACTGTTTATTTATTTATTTTTTTTTTTGAGAGAGAAAGAGACAGTGTGTGCAAGCAGTGGAGGGGCAGAGAGAGAGGGGGAGAGAGAGAGAATCTGCACTGTCAGTTCAGAGCCTGATACAGGGCTCCAATTCCAGACCGTGAGATCATGACCTGAGCCGAAATCAAGAGTTTGCTGCTTAACCAACTGAGCCACCCCGGCCCGCCCCCCCCCCCCCCAGCATCAAACTATTATTAAGGAGGAACCCCTGGGAAGTGGAATTGGAGACGAAGAAGATAGGGAGAGAGGAATTATTATTTTGTCAAATAAGCCTGAGTTACTCGGGAAACGTGTCATGCAATAAAGAAAAGCAATGCTGGGGGCACCTGGGTGGCTCAGTTGGGTGAGCATCTGACTTTGGCTCAGGTCATGATCTGACAGTGAGTTCCAGTCCCGCATCTGGCTCTCTGCTGTCAGCGCAGAACCTGCTTCTGATCCTCTGTCCTCCTGTCTCTCTGCCCCTTCCCTGCTTGCCCTCTCTCAAAAATAAACATTAGAAAAAAAGAAGAAAGAAGAGTGATGCTGGAGCCAGTTAGGGAATCAAGCAGTGCATCTCACTGACTTTCTCACTTAATTTTTCTAGTAGGCTCTGTAATTCCAACAGTCATAGTTAAGTCCCGTTGAACTTTCTCCTGGATTTCCTTTTCTTGATTGGGCTCCTAATGCTGCTGTTATTAGTGGATTTGATTATGGTTTTTTTTTACTTACCACTCTGATCTGCCACTTCCTTCCACAACCCGCATAAGTTACAGTTCCTTTGAGCTCTGGTTTGCTGGTTTCTTTTGGGTGTCCATTTTAGAGATTGCAAGAATATTATAACATGGATTTAGCAATCATTTTTTTAACATTGAGAAAAGGTGTTGTGTACTAGAGGGAATTGAGTTTGAGATGTCATGAGCCAGATAATTAATTCCCAATCTTAGCTGCTCATTGGAAACTTTCACAACCTTTTTAAAAAATGCAGATTCAAGAGCTCCTCCCCCAGACATGCGGAATCCAACAATGAATCAATGAGTCAATAGTACTTTAAAGGTGATTCTATGGTCAGTCAGGCTTCGTTGTTGTTGTTTTTTTTTTTTAATGACATTTTCTTTTACTAGACTCCCATTTCCTTTTTTAAAATTTTTTTAATGTTTATTTATTTTTGAGAGAGAGATACAGAGCATGAGTGTGGGAGGGTCACAGAGAGGGAAACACAGAATCCTAAGCAGGGCTCCAGGCTCTGAGCTGTCAGCACAGAGCCAGGGGTGGGGCCCAAACTCAGGAACCTTGATATCATGACCCTATCCGAGGTCTGATGCTCAACCAACTGAGCCACACAGGCGCCCCTCTCATTTCTTTTTTTTTTTTAAGTTTATTTTCAGAAAGACAGAGAGCATGAGCAGGGCAGGGACAGAGAGAGTGGAGAGAGAGAATCCCAAGTAGGCTGGGCACTGTGAGCACAGAGCCCAAGCAGGGCTCATTCCCACAAACTGTGATATAATGAACCCAGGTGAAATCGAGGGTAGGATGCTTAACCAACTGGGCCACCCAGGCACCCCCCCAGACTCCCATTTCCTATTTCTCATTACCACAGTCTAGTGGCTCACTATTCATAGTGGATTGCCATAGAAATTACTAGTATTAGTAATTAGTATTAGATTGTCACAAAAACCCAATTTGTACCAAATCTGGCCAGTGTCATTACTTCATGATATTGCCTACATGTGGCAAGCAGAGGGGTAGTTATCTGATTGAGAAAAGTAATACAATACACAAATTAGCTTAGAGTCACAGCATTTCAAAAAATCATGCTTGAGAACTATCCACTGAGAAAAACCCACGAGAGCCCAGGGGATGTCTTAATAGCCACTGCTCACAGAGGCTACTAAGTGTTGTGCCAAATCCTGTCCCAATAAGCATTTCTAGTACCCCCTCAGCCCTAGGAAGAAACTAAGCTTCCGAAGGGTTAAGTAACATTGTTGATAATTTCTCATAATCACCTAATCACCATCTGACCGTGTGCCTGGCTCTGAGAATTTAGTGGCGGTTCAATAGCTACTGTCTGTTGACTATTGGGTTTGTACCAAGCACATGAAACAAAGCATTTAATCTTTACAACAACCATCTGAGGGATATACTGTTGTTTTCTTCCATTTTATACAGAAAATTCGGTTAAGCTGCCCAGATTACATTTGGGTGCTTGAGTCTGAAATTTGAACCTTGTCATGTCTGACTCTGAAACCCACGCAAGTGCACTAGTCACATTTGGGGAAATAAAGATATGTAAGTGACCATCCTTACTCTCAAGGAGCTCCCAGTCTGATTGGAAGAGAAAGGTGTATACATCTATTTCAGGACAGAAAGAACAGACTTGGAGAAGGGGTCAATAGTTCTCAACCCTGGTGGCATATAAGAATCATCGGGACGACTTTTAATAAATACCGATGCTCAAGCCCATGCTTGGAGATGCTTATTTAATTGGTTGGGTGTTTGCCCTGATCGCTGGTATATTTTAAAGCCCCTTTGCCCCCGTACAAATGATTTTCAGGAGTAGCCAGGGCTGAGAACCACTGAGTTAGACCTTCTACTTTAAGCTAGAGTGAGTTATTGAGGTAGACTAAGAACTGATAGACTCTCAAATTCAATATATAAAACAATTATTTTTATTTGTATTGTTTTATTTATAATATTTATTTTGGAGAGAGAGACAGAGAGAGAGACAGAGCGTGAGCAAGGGAGGGACAGAGAGAGGGAGACACAGAATCTGAAGCAGGCTCCAGGTTCCGAGCTGCCAGCATAGAGACGGATGCAGGGCTTGAACTCACGAAGTGCAAGATCATGACCTGAGCCAAAGTCGGATGCTTAACCAACTGAGCCACCCAGGCGCCCCTAAAATAATTATTTTTAAAATGAATTATTTTATCAGATTATATAATGTATACATACAGTTTAAAAAGTTAAATCGTACTGAGGCTTATGACTAAAATATAGCAGTTCCCTGTTTTTTCCATTCCCCTAATCCCTCCTCACTTGACTCTTTAAATTAATTTTAGAGAATTCACACACCTCCCATTATCCAAATGTTAATGCAGTGGTGTCTTTTGCTTCATCAGAAAAGAATTACTTGCTGGACTTTATTTCTCCCACCCAAAGTACCCAAATATCCCCAAGAAATGGTAAAAGGGAGGAAATGTCAAGTAACGGAAGCAGGAAGAGGCAGGGAGGGGAGAAGTTCTTCTGTTCAGTCCATGGTCAGTAAAGCTGACCATTAGGTTTCAGACTGGCCTGTCTGATCCTCTCCCATCTCTTGGAAAGGTGATGGGCTTTATGTGAAATTATAGCCAAAGGAATATTTCCACACTTTCTTTTGCATTCATGCCTGCCCAGCATCAATAAAGTTTTCTGAAACCTTTCTAGAAATTAAAAGCAATCTGGAGGGGCACCTGGGTGTCCCAGTCGGTTAAGCGTCCAACTTCAGCTCAGGTCACAATCGCACTGTTTGTGGGTTCCAGCCCTGCATCAGGCTCTGCTGACAGCCTGATTCCGATTCTGTGTCTCCCTCTCTCTCTGCCCCTCCCCAGCTCATGCTCTGTCTCTCTCTGCCTCTCAAACACAAATAAAAGTTAAAAAGCAATCTGGAAGCTGGAATATTTCCAAAGCAACTTAAAAATCCTTAGAAACAGGAAAGCAAGTTTGCATTGAAGAGCACGGCATTGGCTTAGCTGTTTGGGGGCTGACCAGAGAAAGGGAAATGTGTTTATTTCTACTTCACATACACTGGAAAGAAAACATGATAGGAGAGTATTACGTAGATCTTGTTATGCTGACAGCTACTTCTCTGGCACAGTTTATAATGACTTTGGCACAATCCTCAAAAAGTTTCTAAGCCAGAGAATGGCTGCAAAAGGAGAGACAAAATTTAGATCAGGGGGATGGCGAACGTTTAATTTGAGGAGTTGGCCTTCTGAACAAAGACTTGATCGACAAGCTAGGATTTCAGCAGGTAGAGGGGCAGACAAGGCTTTGAAGGCAGAGAAGAGAAGCACAGCCAGAAGCCAGGAGTCGGTAGGGATGGCATGGGTGGTAGAGTTGCCATCCAGGCTGTTGGTTAAAATTAACACCAAATCATAATGGAAGAGCTCAGGGATGTGCAAAGGCCTCTTACAGACAGACCATTTCCCAGGCCAGCAGCAGAGGATAAGCAGTTTTGAGCCTAGGTGAACGTATGAACAGATAGAGGATGAACATGAGCAGTGTGTGTGTGTGTGTGTGTGTGTGTGTGTGTGTGTTGGGAGGAGTAAGGGGAGGGTTGGTGGTCAACCTGGAAACTTTGGAAACTAGGAGAGAAGAAAAATAAATTTGCTTTATTTTGAAAACCTGACCTGTCTGAGTCCTTGTGGTGGAAATATCCCGATTTTAGAGATGACTGCACTAGTCGAATATTGCCTAGACTCTTCACACATTTGAATGGGATCCCCATTGCTGCAAAGCTATGCTCATAATTTGGCTTCCAATGTTGCCATTGAATATATGGATTAGCAAAAGCATCTGGCCCACTTACTACTACAGTACTCACTGTAAACTGACAGGGTGACATTTTCATGTGTGCGTTGGTCTTTTGTGAGCTTGACTGGCATCAAACCATCTCCAAGAGACCAATCCATGCTTAGTGCAAAGAGGAAATCAAGTTGTGGGCCCATGAAGCTCGAGACCCAGAGCCAGTATGAGGTACTCAACAAGGTGCTGCCCCTGAGATACCCAGTTAAAGTAAGTAGCCTGGGGGGCATCCTCCCTCCCACTCCCAAAATGGGTCAGCGAGGCTGGGCTGCCTTAGACGCCTTGGGAGAGGAGTTATAACAAAGGACGCATTAGGAGAGGAAGTCAGGGTGTGTCATGGAAAGCCTTGAGAATTGGTTTGGCTTCTGGCCTGCAGGGCCTCCCTGCAGATACGTTGGCAGGGAATGCCACACAGTCAGTTCCCCATTTAAGGAGAACCGCCGGTCCCTGAAAGATGGACTGGATAGGAAAACCAGAGGCAGGGGACCAATCGTCAGTCTGCCATAAGTGTATAGGAGGAGGAAAAGGACAGTAACAGCACACAGAGTGAAAGGTCACTCCCAAGAGACATTTCTTGGCTCCACACGGTACTTACTGTGCCTTGACTTTCTCACTTGCAATATGTGAGAAGGAGTAGCTGCCACCTCCCCCAGAGAAGAGACTCTGCTCTTTCTGGCACCTGTATTGTTAAAATAATTTTCGGAAAGCTGCCCTCTTTTCATAAAGCACGTAGAGGTGTTTAATGGCTCATGAGGCAAAACGGAGCTCATGTGCTTCTTCTGACAGTGCACATTCTGGACTCAGCCCAAACACAATCTTCCTCTCCAGGCCTGAAAACTGTTGAAACCTTCGTTGCTCCAGGGGGGTTACAAATAATCCCACTGCTTTTAGCAGTGCAGGCTCATAGCGTCCTCTGTCCTCCCTTTTCCTGCACAGAATGGCTAGGTCTTTGGGCAGGTAGCCACATTGGAACAGGTGGTGACACCTTTCCACCACGTGTTTCACAATTTGTTCCATAGTGAGGCCAGTCTCTGTGTCATCCACCCCAGGCAGACCCTGGGCACACACTGCTTCCTTGTAGGCAGTTTCCCTGAACAATGGCAGTGTGTCTGGGGACCTGCCAGAGGGCAGATTTGCTCTGATCCCTCCTCATTTCTTCTTTCGTGACCGTTGCTATTTCCAGAGCACAGTGGATCCCATTGGTGATTGTTTTTTGAGGAAACTGAGCAGATGAAGGGGGGAGGCCATTAATATCTGCCTGATGGACTTGGAAAGGGTCCAGAAAAATCCAGAGAATCCCATGATGAAGGTTTTCACTCCCAGCTCCCCTCACCTTTGGAAGGTTGAGGGGAGCTCACCTTTGAAGGCTCCTGGCCTTCAAGTACTAGTCTCCATATTTACTGCAGAAATTCTCAGTCTCATCCATCACTATGTGTTTAACCTCTAGGAACTCCCCTTGTAAGGTTTTCCGAGTCACAACTCTGCAGGTGGTTTGTTGGCTAGAGGATGAAAGAGAGAATAAGGTTTCAGGCATATATACAAAGGGAACACCATATGCATCACTATCTACATCGGAATTAGAGGCTAGTTCTCATCTGGAGACTGATTCATTGACTCAGTGGTGTCTTAAACACTACAAAACTACTCTACTTACAAGTTACCTGATAGAATACATAAATTGCAAACTCTACTCTTTGGGGTTATCTAATTAAATCTGCACATGAAAATTTTTGAAATGAACCCAGGTAGGAGATTTCATTTCTATTACTAGTCCATTTCTGCTGCTAGACAATCCCTAAAGACAGGCTCATTACATTGACAGGAAATCTCAAAAGCAATTTCCACTTGTTACTATCATTGCTTAACTTTCTTCCTTTTTAGAGCAGGCAAGCAGGTCCCTGGAGGCATAATTTTCATGTGCAAAAGAGGTATGGGCTAGGATGAATTCCTATCTAAAGCAAATCCTATTTCCCCACTTACTGGTAGTACAAAACCAAAGCCTTTTTAGATTTTGGTAAGGAAAACATCAGGAAGTTGCTGAGTTCCATGACATGTCAAGTAAGATAGAAAATCTACAGGGCTATGCCTCTCTGGGACTGCTACTCTGTTTACTTAGCTCAATTTTCCTTTGTAGTATGTTTTAGTGTACTAGAGGAGGAGGAACAAATTAGAGGAGGCAAGAAACAGCCAATTTCGTTATATAGATAGATATAGGTAATTTTTTCAAAGTAAACTTGGTTGTTTCTTTCCTCTAATTTAGATCCAAATAACATCATTCATTCCTATAGATTTCCTGATTTATATATGCAGTCCTTGGGGATTTGCTCCCCCTATGCCTTGAATCACAGCTACTTACGTTCTTCTGTACCTGTTTCGACTGTGTAGACTTCTTGAAGTAAAGCACCGATTCTTAGTCCCCTCATATTAGGGGTTCAATAAATAACTTGTTGAGTTTGCCTTTTGACTGGGATATTTTTAAACTTACCCATACAGCATAGCCCTTAGCACAGTTTACAAGATCCTCCATAATTCGGAATCTCCTTCCTTTCTAACTTCATCACCTGCTACATACCTCTACTCCCTCCCTACTCCAGTAAGACCTACCATTCTGATTCTCTCATGTGCCTTTGCACTTGCTGTGTGCCCTTTGCCTAAAAAGCCCTCCACTTCTCCTACTGACTTCTTAAGAGTATGCCAAAGGATCCTTCACCCAGGACTATTTGCTGGCCAACCTCCAACCTAAGTTAAAATAAGCATATCCTTATTATCATATTAATTATGCAACATTCAATTTGCTTATTTTTTTCTTATCTCCCTTATCGGATCTTTAGGGCCCCATCTTCAATATGTTTTTCCCTGGTAACACTAAATGTACACATTCCTAGAATATAAGTGGGGCCCCAAAAGATTTATTGGGTACATAAGTAAACCAAACCAAAAATTAAAGTGAGTTTGCCCTCATTTGCTAGATTGTATAACAACCAATTTTTTTTTTTTACTACACTGAAAGGTAAAGACTTAAATCAGAGGCAAATTTGCATGTTTTCTGCAGTTGTCGATTCAGAATAAGTCAAACAAATGAAAACAGTTTATAAACAAAATGAAATGGGTATTTAAATTCAAGTTCCTGTTAGGTATAATGTCTAATTAACTGAAATACTCTATGACTTTGAAGCATTAAATATCAAGCAAAATGTATACTTAAAACAAAACAGGCTTATTTCCACTTTTCTTAAAGTTAAGGCCAGAGATTGTAGGGAATAAAATGTTTCTAGTTAAAGAAATTTAAAGTGATATATATAGTTGGCTAATTTGTAATGAGATGTTTAAACCTGAGCATTACATAGTACCCATTTGTAGCTCAACTACCTGATCATTTGGAGATGTGTATAGGGTTTGGGCTCTCAGATTTATGCAGCTAAGGCCTCACAACGTCTTAAACTAGAAACGCAGATTACTCTTGAGATACTGTCGAAAAGACTGACTAAATATGTTTATCATGTTGAGTCAGTGGCACTCTTACATCACATAATCCTTTAAAGAGTCACTTTCACAAACATAAAGGATCTCTTTTGGTTTGCAGTGCAACAAATGCTTAATTTTCTCCACGATCTTTATGGCTAGGGCTGTCTTCCTGGTTCCTGGAAAGTAGTGGATAAATTCTCACGGCTCCTGAAGGCTTTCTGAAAGCAACTCACATTGCTCCTCTATGAGCAAGTTGAAAAATTCACAGCCCAGCTGGTCACTCAGAAGAGATCTGGAACACAGTGAGACTATGATAAAGGCCGGCAACAAGTCTTCCATTTCATCCTTGGCAGCAAGCCATGTAGGACTGGGGGTAGTGAACAGGGATTTCTTTAAAAAAAATTTTTTTTTAACGTTTTATTTATTTTTGAGACAGAGAGAGACAGGGCATGAACGGGGGAGGGGCAGAGAGAGGGGGAGACACAGAATGGAAGCAGGCTCCAGGCTCTGAGCCATCAGCCCAGAGCCCGACGTGGGGCTCGAACTCACGGACCGCGAGATCGTGACCTGAGCTGAAGTCGGACGCTCAACCGACTGAGCCACCCAGGCGCCCGGAACAGGGATTTCATTGGGGCTGCACTGTGTGCTGGACAGGTGCATCAACCTTGGGATAGCACACACTTTCCCTGTGTAACCACCAATGGTTCCCAGTTTCTGCTTTAACTGATGAACAGTGTTTCGGCCATATTCAAGCCCTCCAATCCAACCGGGGCGTATTAAGATTGTATGGAGTACCAGGGGACTGTTAACTGCTATTAGAAGAGCATCGCACAGGACATCCCGCTCTTTCCTTAAGCCAACATCACTGGCCCAGCTTCTAGAAAATATCACAATCCCCTGAGAACAAGGATATATCTGTGTCTTCATTAACTCCTTGAGTCCTTTATGATCTGAGAAGAGCTTCTTACAGAGGGATACTGGTTTAAACTGTATCTCTTCCTGTGTCACTGAAAATGCAAGAAATAGAAATTATAAACTAAAATTTACAAAAGCATATTGTAAGTATTCCTGCAACATCATAGGAAGAAATGAATCTAGCCATGGAACTATGGGTTTCCTCGTCTACAAAGAAAGCACCCCCTCTTTATTTTGATGTAGCCCAATAATTTATTTTTGCCTTTGTTTCCCTTGGCTCAGGAGACATATCTAGAAAGACCTGGTAATCACAATACTGGGTATTTACCCAAAGAATATGAAAACGCTAACTCAAAGGGATATAGGCACCCCTATGTTTATTATTGCAGCGTTACTTACAATAGCCAAACTATGGAAGCAGCCCAAATGTCCATTGATAGTTGAATGGATAAAGATGTGAGAAATATATATATATATATATATATATATATATATATATATACACACACACACACACACATGGAAATATATATGTATATGGAAATATATATATATATATATGGAAATATACATATATATATATGGAATATTTTTGGCCATAGAATGAAATCTTGCCATTTGCAATGACATGGATGGTACTAGAGAGTATTATGCTAAGTGAAATAAGTCAGCTAAAGAAATAAAAATACAATATGATTTCAGTCATATGTGGAATTTAATAAACAAAACAAATGAACAAAGAGGGGAAAAGACACAAACCAAAAAACAGACTTTTAACTATAGAGAACAATCAGATGGTTATCCCAGGAGAGGTGGGTAGAGGCATGGATATGAAGGGGATTAAGAGTACACTTATCTTGGGGTGCCTGGGTGGCTCAGTCAGTTGAGCACGAACTTTGGCTCAGGTAATGATCTCACAGCTTGTGAGTTTGAGCTCCGCACTGAGCTCTGTGCTGACAGCTCAGAGCCTGGAGCCTGCTTTGGATTCTCTCTTGCCCTTCCCCCGCTTGCATTTTTTTTTTTTTAAATGTGGTTTTTAAACACTAAAAAAAAGAATACACTTATCTTTTTAAAAAAATTTTAACATTTATTGATTTTTTGAGAGGCTGAGTGTGAGTGGGGAAGGGGCAGAGAGAGAGGGAGACACAGAATCTGAGGCAGGCTTCCGGCTGTCAGCACAGAGCCTGAGGCAGGGCTCGAACTCACAGACCACAAGATCATGACCTAAGTTGAAGTCCGATGCTTAACTGACTGAGCCACCCAGGCGCCCCAAGAGTACACTTATCTTGATGAGCACTGAGTAATATATGGAACTGCTGAATCACTGTATTGTACACCTGAAACTAATGTAACACTGTAATTAGCTACTCTGGAATTAAAATTTTAAATTAACTCAATAATTTTTAAAAAGAGAAAGCACCCCCTCTTCACAGGCCAGGACTACAAATTTCCTATTTCTGGCAGCTCTTGTGCAGGAGAAGGCAATAGGGAGGAGTCTTCACAGAATAGAATAGCCTCCTGGTACCTTCTCCTCAACCCCAAGTGGTCCACTACTGTTAGGAAGGTATTTCTTCTGGCTAAGGTGTGTGTGTGTGTGTGTGTGTGTGTACCTGGTGCTTTAAGGATCCAAGAACTTTCCTTTAGGACATTGATTCTTAACCTGTGGCAGTTTTGCCCCCTAGGGGACATTTGGCAATATCTGGAATATTTTTTGTCATAGCTGGAGAAGGTGCTACCAGCATCTAGTGAGTAAGGGCAGAAATGCTGCTAAATATCCAACAAAGTCACAGGGCAGCCCCCCTCAACAAAAATTATCGAGCTCCAATATCAATAGTGCCAAGATTGAGAAGCTCTGCCTTAGGAAGAGTCCAGGTGACCCCATGGTTCACCTCTCTCTTTTGTTTTTAATTTTTTTTTCACTGTTTATTTTTGAATGAGAGAGACAGAGAGTGAGCAGCAGAAAGAGAAGGAGACACAGAATCCGAAGCAGGCTCCAGGCTCTGAGCAGTCAGCACAGAGCCTGACAGGGGGCTCGAACTTACAGACTGTGAGATCATGACCTGAGCCAGTCAGATGCTTAACCTATTAAGCCACCCAGGCACTCCAGTTCACCTCTTTCTGATTGGAAAGCCAGGGGCAGCTGTGGTATAGACTTAAAGAATTTAAGAGAATTCCTATATTTTCTCAAATTTGGAGAACAAAGCCATACGTGACTGGAAGCCCCAAAGCACACAGAAATATAATGTGGATACAATAACTGAGAAACAAGAGTCCATCATATATATTATTTCAGGACCATTATGTCTACATTTGACCTCCTTTAAGGACTAATTGCCTTGGACTAATTGCTACCAATTCCTCCCAGTTTATTATTTTTTGTAAACTCTATGTTCAATGTGGGGCTCAAACTCATGACCCCAAGATCAAGAGTTTCATGCTCTACCAACTGAGCCAGGCAGGCACTCCCCAACTTTATTATTATTATTATTGTTACTATTTTAACTTTAATTTAATTTTGTTTTTTTAGGGTTCATGTCCAGCGTGGAGCCCAATGCAGGACTTGAATTCACAACCCTGAATCAAGACCTAGGCTGAGGTCAAGAGTCAGATGCTTAACCAACCGAGCCGCCCAGACGCGCCCCCATCCTCCAACTCAGTTTTAGAAAACAAAGTCCCTTCAGCTATAATGAAGAAGGAATACCTGGAAACAGACGTTGTAGAGGTCTCTTAAATTCCAGGACTTTTTTGGGAGATGATGGGCTTCCTAGGGCTGATGGAGCTGGTGAACTCAGGTGAAAGCTGTAGTCAGTGGCGAGACTGGAAGTTGCTAAACAAACACACGGCAAGTTGTTTCAGATAAAAAAAGAAAACTCTTTTTCATTGCCCTTACTACTGTTGACATGAGATGTGCAGCGTGCCTGAGCCACTCATGCTTTCTACGCCTCAAACAGTTCACATATGTTAGGCAATGAAGACTGGGGACTCTTGGAGTGTCATGCATCTTCTAAGTCACTGTGTGGCTCATTTTGGGCAAGTCATTTCCTCTCTCTCGTGCGAACGTGAGCTGGTGGCCCCTAACGTTTCCTTCTAACTCTGATATTCTGATTCTGGGTCACCCCTAAAAGGAAAGGCTGCTGGTGGCTGATCAGAAAAAGGTTAGCACAGTATTTTTTTTTTATTTTGTTATAGTTTGTTTAAACCCCCATTCAAGGTTTAGTTGGATCAGAAAGCGGCAGGATCTCTAGATTGGGGTGTGTGTCTATGAGAAAAGTAAACTCAAACAAATTTAGGACAGGAGAATGATTTAGCAAAATCACTCGAGTCTTGATCCCAGCTTCTCTTATCAAATTTGGAACATACTGACCATGAAGACAAACTGACCTGTAAGTCCTTTATGGATTGATTAGAAATCACCAGGGCTGATTCTGAGCCAAATTGTAAGGGAGGTGAGAACACTATGAGTCCTTCTTCCCCTCCCTCATTCCCTGCTCAGCATCTCCTTTTACATTGGTTTTTCCCCATTTGGTAGTGCCCCAAGCCCACTGGTTGAAGACATTAGCTCTTAATGTTACAGAAACCATTCAAATTTGTCAACAAGCTTACCTTAAAGGAATTAGTGGAGGGGCACTTGGGTGGCTCAGTTCGTTGGGCAACCAACTTCGGCTCAGGTCATGATCAGCCGGCTGGTGGGTTCGAGCCCCACATCAGGCTCTGTGCTGACAGCTCAGAGCCTGGAGCCTGCTTTTGGATTCTATATCTCCCTCTCTCTCTGCCCCTCCCCCACTCATGCTCTGTCTCTCTCTCTCTCTCTCAAGAATAAATAAATATTAAAAGAAATTTTTTTAAAAAAGAATTAGTGAAGTCATCCTTAAACAGTGTTTCTCCCAAATACTGACTTCAGAGTGACCCTGTTGATTAATGTTTTTGACTAAAAAACCAGCCTACAAAATTCTTTCAACAGGCAGTTACCGTGCATAAGGGAACTTTCACTAATTCATAGCTGATCGGATAAATTTCCAAAAGTGGACTAAAATCCAAGCATTTCTTGACCTCAAAGAGTTCATATTCTGGGTCTTTGGAGCTGAAAATATTTTTTTAGGATTGTATTTTTAAGTAATCTCCACACCCGCCGTGGGGCCCAAACTCACAAACCCAAGATCAAGAGTTACACACTCCACTGACAGCCAGCCAGGCACTCTGGAACTGAAAATATTTTCAAAAGAACCCTGTAATGGGAGAATATTTGCAAGCAAAATTGCTTTCTATCCTTCAACGAAATTACCTGACCAAATACCCATGGAAGGCACAGAAGGGGTTCCTCCCTGGCTGACTAGATTATGACTTCTCTTCTGCTTTACCTGACTGAATATCCAGCATCATGGCTACCCAGTGCTCCGCCGTCAGCCTTGTGACAGAATTGTCCCTCATGATCCAGGAATCCAGGGCCTCTGTGAATACTACACAGCAGAAGGGCCCCATGTGAACCACACAGACATAGCCATACAGGACGTTGTTTTGGTACACATTCAAGATTTTGGTTGTGAAATGCACCTTTGGCTTCTCACAGCAGAAGTGGAAGGTTGGCAATTGTTCTACACAGCTTTCTATTTCCTTTTTTAGTAAGTCAGGGTTCACTTTTTCTCTCTGACAGCCAAACACTTCTTTGCTCTTATCATCTACTCCAATAATTAGGTATCCCCCGAGGGTGTTGGCAAACGCAGAAACGTAATGAGGCAGCATTTCTTTAATCCGAGGGACAATCTTTCTGGTGGTGAACCTTTTAAGCTCCACACGTGTTGACTCCGTAACATTGAGTTTCTCCTTATACAGGAGCCTGTCCTTTTGGTTTTTTTTATTTTTTAAAAATTTTTTTTAATGTTTATTTATTTTTGAGAGAGAGACAGAGCATGAGCAGGGGAGGAACAGAGAGAGAAGGAGACACAGAATCTGAAACAGGCTCCAGGCTCTGAGCTGTCAGCACAGAGCCCGACACGGGGCTCGAACTCACAAACCATGAGATCATGACCTGAGCCGAAGCCGGATGCTCAACCGACTGAGCCACCCAGGTGCCCCAGGAGCCTGTCCTTTTGAAACAGTTCTGAGGCAGACACCCTCCTATCTTCCTCTTCCTGAATGTATCCGTAAGGAACTTTCTGAGAACTCCACTCCTTCACCCTTGATCTTCCTCTTTGGGCTCTAGACTGCTTCTCTCTGAGAAGCTCCAAGGCACTGCTGGCGCTCAGGTTGACAGTGGAAGTCACGGCTCTCTGGTAGAGATTGGAACGCAAGCTGCAAATCCTTAGGGGGAGGCTGGAGACATCTGGGCTCCAGGACTTTACAAAAATCAGGAGATTGTGCCCCTGCTGCATGTAGTCAAGGTATTTCTGTGAACCTGAAGGAAGGAGCTTCTGAAAAGAAGTTTCCAGGTCCTGCCCCAGCCCATGGCATCGTTAACTGTAGGTTTTATCATCAATCTCTGCTTTGATCACACCCCCTCCAGAATTTAACAGCGCACAGGTAGCTTGGATGATTTTCGCATTCTCTCTTCTTTTCAGATAGCTACTGGCCATCTTCTTCCTGCTCTCTTCTCCAAAAGTCATCCTGCCCACGTGTACAACTGTCTTGGGATCGAGCATTTCCATGTCGGTCTGGACACCATCCAGCCCAGCAGTCCCTCTGTGCTCCAAACAATAACAGAAAGGGGTTCCAGGAAATAACTTGGACAGAAATGTGGTTTCTACATTAACAAGAATCCTGGAGATTACAATATTTTCTTTGAACTTACAGATTACTGGAGATACATTTTAACATTGGAAACACTCTTTGATATTACTATTTTCTAACAACATTGCAAGCTCCCAAGCCTTTCCAGCATGAACAGGTATAGGTAAAGATGAATGCTTAATATTTTGCCATAACAGAAAGATTCCATTGCTGAAACTGTTAGTCGTTTTTCATTTAAAGTCAGGAAGCAACAACAGTGAGCCCAGAGATAAAGGGCACGGATTGGCAGAGCAGCCAAAGCAAGTTATACAGAATATGCAGAGGCAGAAGTTGAGCCAAAAGTTGCTCCTATTTATAATTCAAAGGGAAAGGAAGCCAATAGAGAACTAAGGGAGAATAGTTCTGGGGTATATGTGATGTGGTCTTACTATAAAAACAAACATAAAAGTTGGTGTTCTTTATGCACTATTTTATACATTTAAAACATTTTACTCCTGGAAGAATGTCTATTGATACCAAATGCAGAAACCGTTATAGCTTCTCAAACCTTCTTCTAAAAATACGTTTCTTCATACACAGTGTGAAGTAGGAGCAGGAGTGTTCTTTCTCTTCTAAATAGTTCTACCCTGTGCTGCGGGAGCCTCCAAGGCTCAGAAGAAAACATGAGCCTTTGGAACATAGTCCTTAAACTATGGTCGATTTTCCTTTTTGCTTCACGGACCAGAGAGCAGCCATCCAATTTGAACTCAGGGCTCTGAAGCAAATGTTTCACAAACGGCCTTGTTAGCTCTTATTAAATGCAAAGCAAAATATTTACTAACCCAAATCAAAATTCTTCCTCTAGGAGAAGAGAACCATTTCTTCTGTGTGATCTCCTCCAAGTAGAGGCCATATGGGTGTTGTTTATGCCCAGCAAGAGGGGAAAAAAGCAGGCATCCGCAGGATGGGTACCCTCCTCTGCCATTTGTTTGCTCTTGGCTGCCTTCTCACTTCCTCCAGACAAACCAGAATCAGCCTGATGAATTGTTTTTTTCATATGTGAGCATCTTCTGTAGGTAAATGTAAACATATGGCTCTTAGAGAAATTTCTGTTCATATAATAGAATCACAGAAGTGTTGGAAGGAACTTTAAAAATCTTCCAGTCCAACCATTTATCTGATTCCTAAGTCTTCTCTATAATATTCTCGACTCCCAACAAATCTTTTCAGCAACTGCTTGAACACCTCCAGCAACAGTAACTCACTACCTCTCAAATTAGTCCCTTCTATTTTCTGACAGCTCTGTTAGAAACGGCTTCCTGATTTTCAGTTATAATTTGTCTCCCTATAATTTCCACCTGCTGGGACCCACAAAACAAATCTAATTGCTTTTGAACTAGCAAACCTATACTCTCGTGATTGCCAAGTCTCACTGCTATTACTTGGATGCTGATGACAACTATGATAGACAATGTTTTCTGAGATTCTAGCTCCATATGAACATCCTTTGTACATTTCCCCAAATTTCTCACCTCCAATTTATTTTTTTTTTAATTTTTTTTTAATGTTTATTTATTTTGGGGACAGAGAGAGACAGAGCATGAATGGGGGAGGGGCAGAGAGAGAGGGAGACACAGAATCGGAAGCAGGCTCCAGGCTCTGAGTCATCAGCCCAGAGCCCGACGCGGGGCTCGAACTCACGGACCGCGAGATCGTGACCTGAGCTGAAGTCGGACGCTTAACCAACTGAGCCACCCAGGCGCCCCTCCAATTTATTTAAGATGTGTTTATTCACTAAGTATTTCATTTTATCAACAGAGGTAGTTAGGGCACAACCTTTGTACACACTACACACAAACTGACAAATACCAGTGTCCATCTACTCTCGGTTCATTCATAGAGATTGTTCAAAGACTATGGAGAACATAGTGACCGAGAGCAACAGTGCTGGCTGTCCCTCACCACTGACTGACCCTAGCTAAGTCTCCTAACTTTCACTCATTCTCTCATTCAATCAGCTATTGTTTGAGCATCTGAGATGTTGAAATCCTTGCTCTGGCCCTTTCTAGCTTTGAGACCTTAGTTATGCTAACCAAAGCCTCAGATTCCTTCTGTGTAAATTAGAGATAATAATAGTGTCTTCTTTGTACAACTCCTGTGAGAACGAAGTGTAGCCTGGGGCTACATGTCACAATAAAAACTGCTATTTAGTGATTGGCTTCTTTGGGCCAGATATGCAACTCTGATGGTCTCAAATTGTCCTTATGACAACTTGTAAGACATGCATTATTTTCATCATCTTATAAATGAAGAAACTGAATTCAGGGAAGTAAAGCTCAAGGCTACACACCTAGTAAGTAACAGAGCTGGGATCTGAACCCCTGTCTCTTGCCAAACTCATTTACTATCATTCTGCCATGCAGCCTTACTGTTAGCCAGAATAAGATACACGTCCTGCTCACAATCTAGAGAGGAAAAGCATGTATTAACTCATTGCAATTCAACAGATATAATAACATCAGTTGAGCACTTTACCTGCTATGCATTCTCTGTGTGCTCATTCAACTCTTATAACAGCTTGCAAATATAGTCACATGCATGACCATTATACCCTAGTGCCACTCTGGAGAGCTAATAACATATGAACAGTGTGCTCTGGGTGTTCTGAGGAGTGACAGTAACTATGCTCGTGAGTATAAGATTTCATAAATGAGATGGTACGTGAGTTGCAACCTGCAAGTAAGAATGTACCAGGTTGAGGGGCACCTGGGTGGCTCAATCAGTTGTGTCCAACTCTTGATTTGGGCTCAGGTCACAATCTCACAGTTTGTGGAATCGAGCCCCACGTTGGGCTCTGTGCTCACAGCAAGAAGCCTGCTTTGGATTCTCTCTCTCCACCTCTCTTTCTGCCCCTCCCCTACTCGTGCACTGTCTCTCAAAATGAATAAACATTAAAAAAAAAAAAAAAAAGAATGCACCAGGTTGAGAGGGAGAGATGGGGAAAGAAAGGGAAACCAGGTAGAAGAATAGCACATGAAAAGACCCATTATCTTCACTGTCTAATGTCTCCTGTCCTGAAACTACAATGGAAATCCTTAATAGGTCTGGTACAGAGACACTCCATTTCTCTACATTCTTCCCTTTTATTTCTCGAACTTCAATCTAAAATGGAACCAGAGCGGGGCACCTGGGTGGCTCAGTCGGTTAAGCGTCTGACTTTGGCTCAGGTCATGATCTCACAGTTCATGATTTCAGGCCTCACATCTGGCTTTCTGCTATCAGCACAGAGTCTGCTGTGGAGGTCACTTCAGAGTCTCTGTCTCCCTCTCTCTGCCCCTCCCCTGTTCTCTCTTTCTCTAAAAAATAAACATACATACATACATATAAATAAATAAATAAAATAAAATAAAATAAAATAAAATAAAATAAAATGGAACCAGAGGAGAGAAAATGAAATCTCACACAAGGGCCCTCAGGAAAATAAAAAGACTGAGAGACTCATTTCTCATAAATGCCTGATTTACAGAAAACTGATACTTGATATATTTTTGAGAGAGAGAGAGACAGAGACTGTGTGTACAGGGGCACACATGTGCAAACAGGGGAGGGGCAGAGGAAGAGGGAGGTAGAGAATCCCAAGCAGGCTCCACGCTCAGCCCCACACTGGGCTCGATCTCCTAAGTCGTGATATCATGACCTGAGCCCAATTCAAGAGTCAAGGCACTCAACATATTGAGCCACCCAGGTATCCCTTGAATTTTCTTAAATGATAGTGAGTTGGTCAGGGGTTAAGTTTTACTTATGGTTCCCAAAGGCACAAACAAGAAATAACCCAGGTCAGGTTGGTCTTGCAAAGGAAGCTGAATTGAAGTTTGTTTGTATGACCAGACTGGTCTGGTCTGGTTTGCTTGGTGAATTTTCAAATCTGGCCTCCCTTTGTTTTTTATTTTAACAGACTCTAAACTGAGCTCTCTCCTCCTTACATTCCCTACCCAAATATGCAGCCTATCCCAAACTCTCAAGGGACTCAATGTAACTTGCTAACGTTTGCAAGTCTTGAACTGCAACTCCTCTGCTCTTCCTAAATAAGCTCATCTTTTTGACAATTTTGCACTTGTCTCAGTCTTCCTTTTTATTTAGGTTGACACCTTCTACCCATCCCTTTCTGACACTCATCACATTCCTCACGCTGCTTTTCATATGCCACCTCTCAATTTCCACTTCCACAATCCTAATTTAGGTTCTTCTTAGCTCTCACCTATGCCAATCACTTGCTATAGTTTCCCTTTCTTTCACTTCGCCCTCCTTTGATCTATTTAAAAACACATTTGCATACATAGTTGTCAAAAGTACAGCTCTGATCACTGATCAACTCCCACTCTGAAATCTTCAAGTCTCCCACTTTCTCCAGAGTAATCTACACAGCCAGTAAGCCACCATCTTTGATGAAGTCTTGATTTGTCTTTCAAATTTCCCACCACCTCCTTTCTTTAACACTAATAGCGGTCCTCAGACTTTGGTATGAATCAGAATCATCCCTGGGTCACCTTTCAATAATACATCTGCCTGGGATCCAACGCTAGAATTTCTGATTAGATAGTCTGGGTTGTGCTCCAGGCTTTTTTGGGTTTTTGTTGTCTTTGGTGCTAGAGGACATACATATTAAGTATCCCCTCGTGTTTTCTAACTCACCAAATTTAGAAACACTACATTTTTTCGACTTTACTTACATTTCCAAGTTCCCCCATGCTTTCTCATTTAATTCGGGCGTCAAATCTGCCAGAATCTCCTAATTTTCAAAACCCATCCATCTTTCCAGACGCAGATCAAATGCCACCTCTTCCAGGAAGTCTTTCCAGTTCTCCTGCGCATTTCTTTGATATTTAGCTGCACTTTTCTTGCGGAAAGCTGATCTAGGAAGCGTCCAAGCGCCCGATCAACGAAAGAGTTCACAGAATGGAAAGGGACACATTCCTCCCAGCCCCCAGCCCTCAGCCCTCCCGCGGGAATCGGACAAGTGCAGTAAATCCTATTGGATCACTATCCGAATCGATAATTCTTCCCGGAAATACCGGGCACAACTCTTTCAGATGCCCTCCCCGGTTGTAAAACAAAGGACCGGCAACTGGCAAAAGACGTCCCAAAGTCCAAGGGCAGGGAGTTGAGAGGCAGGCAGGAATCGCTCAAAGGCTGAAAAAGCACTAGCCTGAAGGCGAAGACCCCCACACTAAGAAGCAACCGAAAAGGCGCTTCCGCCCTCCGTCCCGCTCCACGCCTCAGTGTCGCCTGGCCCTCCGATTGGCTGCTCCTCGCACCCGCCCGACAAAGGCTGTGACCCACGTGACTCAATGGCGGCCGGAGGATTGGTTGTCCGGCGGAGGCTGTTCTGGGCGGGGAGGTCTCGCGAGCTGCAGCAAAGCTAGGCTACCGGCAAGCGGGAAGCGGGGCTGAGTTGTAGCCAGGAGCCGAAAGTCCGAGTGACTGCTGCTGTCAGTCTCCGCGGGCCGGAGCAAACCTCCCGAGACAGGGCGTAGGAGCTTGAGGAGTTCGGAGAGCGGGCTTTGGACTCGTGCCTGGGTCTTTAGTTTGAGCCCTGGCTTCGGCCTTACTCGTATTTCCCTGCAAGTACGGTCCCTCTCAGTCTTTCCTGAAGTCGGTGGGGTTTGGACTTTATTATTATTATTTTGTTGAGAGTCCATTGTATGGAAGCACCGGTTGACCTGCGCAGCGCGCCGTGGAGACCGCCATGAGGTAGAAGCTAGGGGAGGGAGGGCTTAGAGATGCGTGTATGGTTACCTGCGTGCAGTATTGGAGGTAAGTTGGCTTTTTAAATTGTGCTGATGACTTTGTAATCTAGGAGTTTAAGTTTAGGAGAGAGGGGCGCCCAGTGACCGAATTAAACGTTCATTTATTGAGCCTCGTCCTATGTACCAGGCACTGTTCCGAGTGCGATGGATGCAAAGGCCAGGAAGACACTGGCCTGGTTCTTGAGGAAGTACGTGCCATGGGGCTGATGGCAGAGATGGAAGGAGGGGTATGTGCATGGGTAAATAAGTAGCGTGTGGTGGCGTGCTGTGGTGGGGAAAAGTGCTGTGTAAGTGAGACGAGAGGATGACAGAGTTAGAGACCACTTAGAGAAGGTGACGTTTGAGTAAGGTTACTATAATTAGAAGTTCTCCAGGTTGAAAGGGTTGGGGGAGGCACTCCAGATGGAGCAAAGTGTACTGAGGAAGAGAACTAGGAATGTGTGCGTGCTGTGAATGGCGGGAGCACACTTGGAGCTCCGCTCCCAAGTTTCGTGCTTTTAGACAAAGTTATTTAAGTTCTCTCAGCCTCTGTTTTCCTCGTTTTTAATGTGTACTTCACCGGTGTAGGAAGATGAACTAAAGACTCCAGGGTAGCCCCTGTAAAACAGGCACTTTGTTAGTCCCCTCGCCCCCCGCCCCTTTTTAATGGAGTTTAATTGCTGAATGGTTAACACAGACCAACAGCTGTCAATTTTTAACTAAGGAGTATCAATCTATTGACATTTATAGATGGCTGAAGGAAGCATGTGCTGTCTCCAGAATTGTTACTTAGGTACTGACAACACCATGCTGAAAGGCTGGGGAGGGTGACATTGTGATCCAAGTACTTTTCCACATCAGTGACAACATACCACCAGAAGGTGTCATTTCGAATAAATGAAATGCAGTCAGCTTTCTTTTCTTACTCACTCACTTTTCTTACTTACAATTTCTTACTCAGAAATTGATTATCCAGGTTTTGAATTACTTACACTTTGCATTGCTTCTTTTTTTTTAAACATTTTTTTAAATTTTCTTTTTTTTTAAAATTTTTTATTTATTTTTGAGACAGAGAGAGACAGAACATTAGCAGGGAAGGGGCAGAGAGAGAGGGAGACATAGAATCTGAAGCAGGCTCCAGGCTCTGGGCTGTCAGCACAGAGCCCGACACAGGGCTCGAACTCACAGACTCTGAGATCATGACCTGAGCCAAAGTCGGATGCTCAACCGACTGAGCCACCCAGGCGCCCCTTGCATTGCTTCTTTTATCTTTCCTATGGCCTGGAGAAAAATGAAATTAAGCCTCATATTTAACTGGTAGTGGAAAAATGTAAATCTGATCATCAAACCTCTGTTCTCTTTCCAGCTCTACTGTTAGTTAATTTGTTGTGAACCTTTGGCAAAACGTAGCCTCTCTGGATCTTGGACTTTTAAGATAGAAGATTCCAGTATAAAGATTTTATGACTATACTTCTTCTCTTTGTTAGGAGCAGAATTATAAATCAAACTGTATATTAAATGAGCTGGAGTTTATAATGGAATGTAGTAGAAAATCTTTTCTAAAGCTTTTGCTTTAGGATGATAAATCTCTTCACAGACATCCCTGAAATTTTATCATGCCTAGTGTTTGGGCTCATTAAAAAAAAATTTGGGGGGCGCCTGGGTGACTCAGTCATTTAAGCATCCAACCCTTGATTTTGGCTCCAGTCACGATCTCACAGTTGGTGGGATGGAGCCCTGCATCCGTCGGGCTCTGCACTGACAGCCTGGAGCCTGCTTGGGATTCTCTCTCCCTCTCTCAAAAATAAATAAACATTAAAAAAAAATTTTTTTAATCATAAATGCTTCTCCACTCTCCTGTATTTCAAAAGCAAAAAAGTTCCTCCAAGTTTGCATTTTTGTACAGCAGACTTGCTTAAAGCAAAACATAATGGAAAATAAAGTATTTGTTGAAAACCCATGGTTGAAACTTATCTATAAAGAAGCCTTTATTTTTTTCATAGGTTAACCTAAGTTTTCTTGGATGTGGAGAGTGTTGGGCTGCTCTTAGATATAGAAGGATGTGAAATGGAATGATGCGATGATGAGTGAAGTATAGTCTGACCTGGTATTGCCACTGCTTCGGTGTTGGCCTTGACCAGGGTATGATCCCCTAATCTTCTCTCTGAGCTGATTCTGGTTGTGGTTTTTCCACATTGGTATGTTTTAATCTATTTGCATACTGATTTTATTATGTATAAGAATGTTTCTTTGATATTCTTTTGAATTGCTGATACTTTGCTGTTTTCCTTCTTAGGTTGAGGTGAAAAATCTGGCTTTTGAGATCTTCGTGGAGGACTACATTATTTCAATCCTGAATCTGGTTCAGTTTCCTTATTGACTTATGATATTAAAAATGCTTAATTAACTATGGTGTTTGTTTTCATAAAACCTTGCGCTCTAACAAGAACTTTTACAAATATCTATTACATTCTTCTTATGGTACACAAAAGTGTTAATATTTTCAAATCCATAGGTTAATCCATTTCAAAATTTAATCAACTTGGTGCTATCAGAGAATGTGCTTTGAATTGCTAAATGAGTGAAAATATTGGAAAATACTTATCTCAGCAGAGGCACTTAAATTATTTTCATCCTTCCTCCACCCATATATTTTCACCAACCTGACTATCCAGTGGCATGAATTTTACTACACAGAACTGAAGTGTTTCTGTAGTATTTCTAAGACGGTATTTCACACAAAGCTGAATTCTTGCTGTTGGAGTAGAGGATTTTTTTCTCCAAGTATTAGATTAGCAATAAACACACACACACACACACACACGCACACACACACACGCACACACACACACGATGTCAATACAAAAATACCTCAAAGTCAAAGGTGGTCTGAATGAAAAATTTAAACACCTCAGTAATCTTTACATTTCCACATAATCATGACAACTTGGAACAGCTCTTTGCCAAAAACATTTATTCTTAAAATTTGTTTCAGCATTTCACAGAAACTTACTAATAGCCAGAATAATTTGTGCCCATTTTGCAGACTCTTAACAGCAAGAAGAAAAAGATTCTTTTGCACAAAGTTAGATCAGTATTTTAGTTCATCTCTTAATTAATTAGATTTGCTTTCACACTGAAATCTTCAGACAACAATATACACTCAACCCCTACTTTTCTTTAACCAGTTTCCCATCTGTATGGCTCATAAAGGAATCTTCTTTAAAAGTTGATAAGCTATAACAGGTGTTACTTAACAAGTGTATCACAGTATATGGAAGGCGCTTTGTTCTTCTAAAGTGTTTCTAAGTATGTCTATAAAGAGCAGGTCTATGTTTCACATTGTTTGCAAACTGATAAAATATCTTCTTCATAGGCAGATAAATGCTTTCTTTTCTCAAGAAGAAGGCTGCTACCTATTCACTACCCACTTTATGAGGTCTAACTTGGGTTTTTCCTGAGAGCTTCTATACCTCTTGTTCTTCAAGGAAAAGCTTCTGTACTATCCCCTTTTATCCACTTCCTGTACATTGACCTTCATGTCTCCTGTCAGTCCTGATTCTCATTCTAACCAGCTTGGTAAACTCTAAGTAGGAATCTAGACAGCAAGTTAAAAGGTTAAGATCAATGGATACATCTTTTTAAAGAAATCCATATACAGTTGACCCTTGAACAACACAAATTTGAACTGTGTAAGTCTACTTATATTCGGATTTCTTACAGTACAGTACGGTAAAAAGTACAGTATAAATTTTTGTTTAACTTTTATTCATTTCTCAGAGACAGAGCATGAGCAGGGAAGGGGCAGAGAGAGAGGGAGACACAGAATCTGAAGCAAGCTCCAGGCTCTGAGCTGTCAGCACAGAGCCCGATGCGGGGCTGGAACTCACAAACTGCGAGATCATGACCTGAGCTGCAGTCGGATGCTCAACCGACTGAGCCACCCAGGCACCCCCAAAAAAGTACAGTATAAAGGTACTTTCTCTTAATCTTAGTATTTTCCCTATCTTATTTTACTGCAGGAATACAGTATATAATACATCTAACATACAAAATGTGTGTTAATTGACTATTTATTCGTAAGGCTTCTGGTCAACAGTAGGCTATTAGTAGTTCAGTTTTGGGGGATTCAAAAGTTATATGTGGGGGGCCGGTGAACACATGTTCAGGGGTCAACTCTAGTTATTTAAAGTCCATATAATTATGAGTGGAGGATGAGAAGTATCAAACAATGCTACATACTGTGCTGAAAATCAGTCCTGTGGCCTTATAGTGCAGTAATTTTGTTGTGAGATAAAATGCTAATCCGTTTCAGTTCTCAGGGGAGTACAGTTTAATTAGATGTTGTACCTCTGTTGGATAACCTGTTATGGGACAAGCTTGGTGACTCCTGACATAATTAAACACACAGCGATAACAAAACACATAGCCAGAGGTGGCAAGAACAGTATCATTCACCCGGGTTTTACGACACAGTGGGCACACAGTCTTCATTTTGGGTAACAGAGGAGAATCAGAATTGTAGTCCAGGTGTACAGGTGGTGGCGGAGTAGGTAGGGCAGTCAGCGATTTGACGGTTTCTTGATTTTCAGATGAGTACCACCACTCAAGGAATTGCAGAAAGAATACTCCCACAGAAAGGCCAGTAGAGAGGGATAAGGCAGCACCTCCCACAGCTTTCTTCAGAGCTGACTTTATCTTCTCACCAACACTGGTGGGAGAACAGAACGAGGAGACAAAAGGAGAAACTGCTTATGTAGGTATCATCACAGAATGGCTACTAAAATTATAGTTCTTACACTCTTCATCAGAATCACCGATTCAGTTTGGGGATTGAGTAGTTGCTAGATTGGCACTGTCTCCTTTAGTATCTGTTCTAAATGATTTCTTTTTTCTGACCTACAGTCTTTTGGGAGTATAGGAGCTAAACTTTGTATTTAATGACTAGGGTCTTCTTTGTTTTTGTTTTAAGAAAGAAATTAGACTGATTATATAGATTGTGTGTGTGTGTGTGTGTGTGTGTGTGTGTGTGTGTGTGTAAGGTAGTATATCCAGGAAAAGGAACAACGCTCTTAACAAAAAATAACTTAGCAACATTGAGGAATATATATTTGAACTTGTAGGACACCATAAACACTAACTAGAAGCAGTATAGCATTGTGGTTAAGACACAGTCTTGAGAACTGTTGATCAGGCTTGGATCTCAGTTCTGCCACCTTCCAGCCATGTGGCCTTGGCAAGGGACTTCAGTATCAGGGCTCAGTTTCCTTAGCTGTTAAATGGAACAGTGAATTTATTTCATTCGGTTGTGATGAGGATTGAGGTAACGTACATAAACACCTAGCACAGGGCCTGACGCACGCAGCAAGCGTGCACAAAAATGTAGCTAGTGTGATGAGGAAGTTTACCAGGATGGCCACTCTTGTTCTATGGACACGAGAATTTTTCTGCGTTTACAAAATACCTCAAAGTGAACTGAGGAAGGTGGATTTAATAAAATTGGTTCTGATTTTAGAATATGTTAATGAAATATTTGGGGGAATGTTAAAGCATTACCTCTTGGCTGGTTGCTGCATCATGCTGACTTCAGCTGGTCTGTGCTCCAGAGCTTGTATGTCCTGAACTGTAAGTCGACCTAACCGAACACCAGCCAGCCTCAGCAGTGGTGAGTGATGCTGAGCCTTTCCTAGGATGTATCGAAGTTGTTGTACAAAAAACCAGCCTTCCCATGCCATGTTAACAAATGGGTAGGCTGCCAGGAAAGCTCTATAAAACTGTTTCCAACGGGAAGAAGGGGGATGAATAGAATATTCATCCTCTTCTCTCAGGCTAGAAACCAGCTTCTCTAGCTTCACTTTCAGGTAGGGAAGAAGAACCAGGAACATAATTGACTTCCAAAGCTGCTGTTTTGGGAGACCAGCACTGGCCAACCTCTGAAGCTTGTGTGTGTCCTCCATTACAATGCGCTTTAAGCCATAAAAATTTTCAGAGAATGAGGCACTGGTTTTGGACAAATAATGCTGCTGGAGCAGAAGATCTAGCAGGGTGAAGATTTCATCAAACCACCTCCAAAAGAAGCCATAGTGGGCAGGATTGGATTCTGCAAGAACCTAAAGCAAAGTAAATTAATAAAATGAAATTCATTCCATTTCACAATTACTATGCATTGTATTTGCATTTCCCCTTTTTTCTCCTAAATTCCATACTTTAGGCTTAAATGAGCACTTCTTTTGGGGTCTGCCCTATCCTCCCTGAAGTGCTGGGTTATTCAGTACAGGGCTCTACACATAACATGGACTCAATAACCGTTAAACCATAGGATGTGAATTATAATTATTGGTTTGGTTTTTACCCAGTCCCTAAAAACTCTCAGAGAATTGACACCTTACCTTGACCACATGCTGAAGAGCAGGTCTCACTGCTGTCATTAAACTCTCCTGTGCTACCACCTCAAAGATGGATGGCTGGTCATCCACCACAGAAGCAGTTGTGATGTGAGCCCCATGCTCAGCCATAATTTCCCGTGTGCACTGGGTTTCACTTTGCCCACAAACTCTTTAGTAAGCATGAACTTGTTTTAGTTATCAAATAGGTGCTCAGTCTTAAAGGTAATCTTTCTGCAAGAGACCCAAAACTCCTCTTTCACGGAAGTGGGGGAAAAAGACCTCTTCTGGAGGCAGAAGGGAGGGGTCTCAAACTAAGGAGGTTAAGAACGAAGTTAAGGCAGACGCGGGTGGAAGTGGTGTGTGGGGTAGGGGTGACTTGTCAAATGCTGTACCTCACAGGGCAGAGCATGCCTATGGGGACAGGGATGGGCGAAGGAGTGATATCTTCTGGAGCTGCAGCCCTGGAGGCTGCGAATCAGGGACTCTAACTCGTGAGGGCTCAAGAGCCAGCTAGCTCTGAGGGGTTAGAGGTGCCAGTGCGGAATCGGTACGCGAAGACCGGCTCTAGCCGTTGGCTGCGAAGTACCCCCGCCAAGGACCGTCCTTGCGCGCTGACCCCGGCGAGGCGCGAAGGACCCACGATTCCACGTTTGTAGAGAGGCCCCCGCTTTATGACAGGAGCCGCACCCGGAAATAGAAGCCGCTGGGGACTGGGATGGCTGGCGGACGGGAGGCGCTCTAGCCCCGAACGTGGCCCGGAAACCGGAACGAGCAAACTCTATGACCCCACCGGAGCTTCCACTTCCGCTTCCGCTCCCGCTGAAATTAAAGAAGTGACTTGGGGGTCTGGCTTGGAGTTGGATTCTCAGCTCGTTTTACTTTTCTTAGCTAGGTTTGCATCGCATCCCCGATGGGAAGCCACACCTCTGAATCTCTCTGCAGAGGCCTTTTTGGAAAGGTGTTTGGGGCGCCGCGCGACGTCTGGCACCCAGAGTCCGGAGTTCGAGCCTGCTGCTGAGGCCTGTGTTCCCTTGGGCGATTTAGTTAAGGGTTGGGGGACGAATGGGAATGTGGACACACGGAAGTTCTCTCTGTGTGCGCCGGGCGTGGTGGTTAATTTATAGCCGGCCCTCCCAGGAGGGATTTGCAGCTGGAGATAGAAGTCTTTAACCTTATTGCCGCTAATTTAAGAAAAAAAAAACAGACGATTAGAATGAGAAAGGCTCCTGATGTTCCTCAGAACTTGGACGGTCACTTTCCATTCTAGCGGGTAGATTAACTGTCTTGTAGGTGTAGTTACGTTCAAGCATAACTAGGCACTTGCTACACTTGATGAAAACGGTTCCTACTCTCCTATACGGTTGGATGTGTCACAGCGATGTGAATACAGGACTGAGAGGAATCCTGATGAGTTGTAACTAGAATCAACTGGAGACGCTTGGAAGATGGTACTTTTCACTGTATACCAAACAGTGTAATTTACAATTAGCAAAGGGCTTTTACATCATATGCAACTTATCCTCTCTTGAGTTGCTTATTCACGTTTAACCATTCCTCTTTCTTCAACCCCTCCCCACTTCTGTGCTAAATAGGAATAGAAGGTATTCACTGCTGTAGAGGACCTTGTGGTATAAAGATCATTGGTTTGCATAATGAGAACCCTCAAAAACAAGATTTGGGTTTAATTGTTTAAATAAAATCTTGCAAGTTAATCTTAATTATAGTTCTAAAAGGTTTTTTTTTACTCCACCAAATAACCTGCTAGCGAAAATCACATTGATACAAGATATTTTACCTTAGGGAATTTTAAGGACTAGAGATAATGTATCTGTATAAAGCACCCGACACGTATTAGGTGTTCTAACAATGGTAGCCCTTATTTGCAGGCTTCTCTTTTTTCTTTTCTTTTAAGTTTGTTTATTTTGAAAGAGAGGGAGGGAGAGAGAGAATCCCAAGTAGGCTCCACACTTTTAGCACAGAGCCCGAAGCAGGGCTCGATCTCACAAACCAAGAGATCATGTTTTGAGCCAAAATCAAGAGTCAGGTGCTTAACCGACTGAGCCACCCAGGCGACCCATATGCAGGCTTTTCTTGATTAAACAACAAAAAGACAAAGTTGAGACAGCATCTACTATGACAAGTGGGAAATTGGTTAAACATTTGTATCAATTTTAGGGTTCTTTGGTTACAAGCAAAAGAAATAGGCCACTATTTAAACTAAAAAAAATATTGGAAATATATAGAGTAGTTAACAAAATGAGGAATGCCAGTTCTAAAAGAGTCCTATTGGATGTCTCTAGCAAGAATTAGTAAAGTCTCACCCAGGCAGCATTGTTAAAATGAATGAGCTTCAACAAATTTCTGTCACTGTACTTACAATGCAAATTGTATTGCCCTACCTTAGTTCAGATGTCTTCTCCACTCTGTTTCAGGGAAGAGGGCAAAACATCTTGATTAACGGTCTTTGAAAATACCCCAAAAGTAAATTGAAATTGCACAACGAAAAGGCAGTCAAAAATAGTGTCAATTATTACAGCCAACAAATAACCACCTCATCATAAATCCCGTCCTCGTGTTTATAATGTAATAATAGATAAGACACATAAAAAGTGCACTTATGTGAAGAGGTATTCAGAGCCATCAGACAGGCTAATATGACGTGAGTTTAGAGGAAGAGATAACTATCAGCTGGGAGGAATACACACTGCTAACCAGTTTAAACAGAACACCCTTATTGGCCTGCATAACCAAAGGCAAGAACATTGTTTCTAACCTCATATTTTATTTCCACTTCCCTTTGCCAGTTGCTCTTTAATGCAATGATGTAACCTGGTACATTCTGTACCTCATATCATAACAGATGTCCACTGAGAAAGTTTTATGAATCAGGTGGACCTCAAAAGATAAGTACATTTGGGGCAAGTATTAGTAGTAGTGACAGAACTTTTGAGGCTAAGGGAGCAGCATGGAGTGGATAGGAGGAACAAATTGTTGCTTGCTTTAACTGTAGAGGCACAAATAGGAATAGTAGAGTTTATGTTGAAAGTAGATTTAGACGGATTATGGAAGGTCTTAAATGCTAGTTTTAGTACTCTGCCTGTGGACGGTAATTTATTTAATAAATATTGAGTAACTTTAAAGTTTATTTGTATTCATTTTGAGAGATACAGAGAGCAAGAAGGGAGGGGCAGAGAGAGGAAGACAATAACAAGCAGGCTCCACCCACTGTCCGCACAGAGCCCTATGTGGGGCTCAAACTCGCGAACAGTGAGATCGTGACCTGAACCAAAATCAAGAGTCGGATGCTTAACCGACTGAGCCACCCAGGTGCCCAATATTGAGTAACTTTTATGTGTCAGGCATTATGTTGGGTGATGGGTATAAAGTAGTAATAAAAACAAATTGTATGTGCCTTCATGGAATTTACAGTCTAGTTGAGGAGGGAGATAATAAATAAATTAAGATACAATTTGTAAATAGAATGAGAGGGCTGGGATGGTGTGGTGGTGTGGGCTGGGAGTGCATAACCTTCTAGAATGGGTAAACAGAGTGCCTTTCTGAGGAGATTGCAATTAAACCAAGACCTAAATTATGAGCCAGCCATGTGAGGAGTTGCGGGAGGAGGGGGTAGTATTAGGTAGAAGGAGCGGTATTTGTGAAGGCCCTAGGATGGGAAAGAGTTTAGCATATTTGAGGGCTGCAATAGCTAGCAAAAGGAAAAATGAAGAGTAACTGAAAGGCATAAAATGATGTTAGAGAGGTAGAGGCCAAACCACGCAAGGACTCCGGCCATGAGAAAGAGACTGGATTTTAGCCCAAGTGCAATGGGAATTCACGGAAGAATACCAGAATCACAATGAGATTTGTATTTTTAAGATGACCCTGTAATGGTTATGTGCTTATGTTTACTTTATGAAAATTCATCCGAGCTTTACATTTATAATGTGTGCACTTTTTATAAAATGTTTGTTATACTTCAAAATAAGTGCAATTAAAACCTAAGGGCACTTGGGTGGCTCAGTCAGTTAAGCGTCCAACTTCAGCTCAAGTCATAATCTCACAGTTCACGAGTTCCAGCCCCACGTCGGGCTCTGTGCTGACAGCTCAGAGCCTGAAGCCTGCTTCAGATTCTGTGTCTCCCTCTCTCTCTGTCCCTTGCCTGCTTGCACTCTGTCTCTGTCTCTCGAAAACAAGTAAACTTAAAAACAAAACAAAACAAAACAAAACAAAACTGGCTGCTGTGTGGATAATGGTTGGGAGAAAAGTTGAGGTTTCTAGTATTCCAGGCAAGAGGTGATGGTGGCTTGTATTAATGAGGTAGAATAGAGGGGATTGGATGAATTAAAGATTTATTTTGAAGGTAGATTGACAACTTGGAGATGGATTGGATGTGACAATTAAAGGAGAGAGAAATCAAGGATGACCCCAGGTTTCTGGCTTGAGGAATGTAGTGTAATTTATCGAGATAATCACGCAGCAAATACATACATAGTATGTGCAGCCATAGTTCTAAGTGCTTTACATATATTAATTCCCTTCATCCTTATAACAATATTTTGATTAAATATTACTATCTCCCCATTTTATAGATGAGAAAACTAAAGAGCATAGAGCTTCGGGGAACTGGGGGAAGGATAGGTTTTGGACATATTAAGCATAAAGGAGCTGTTGAAAGGTTTTGAATAGAAGAGGCATATGAATCAAAGTCTGTAAGATTTTTCTGGTGGCTTCTTCGTTATGAATCCACCTCTGATTTCTGGGAATTGTAACTGGAACCAGGTTTTACAGCAACCCTCATCCCATCATTTGCTTAATTTGGGTGGGCCATAAATATAGAATTTTCCATAAGTGTGGTTGGCAATTTGGTGGTGAAAAGTTGGGAAAAAGTCAAGGCTAGAGATAGAGATTTTGAAGTCCTATGGGTAGGAAAGATCATTGAACTCATGGTATTGCTAAAAATAGTGTAAAGAAAATGTATCAATATAGAACTTAAAAAAATCCTCACTATTCTCTCTTTCCAATATCCTATATATCTTCTCTTTTCAGCCACATTTTCTTATGGAGTTATTTGTAACTCCTGTTTTCATTTCCTCACCTCCATTATCCTCAAACTTCTGCAGCATGGCTTTTGCCTTCTGTCTCTACTGACGGTCCCAGCAATGATGACCTTTACATTGCTAAATCCTTGGATGCTTTTCAGCCCTTCCTCCTCTTCTCTCTAGCAAGTGATACTGTTGATCATTCATACATTTACACATTCAACAAATTTTGGAGAGGGGGGAGGCTAGGTCGCAGAGATAGAAGAGCGAATAGGTTAGTATGTTCCTACTTTCATAGAACTCTAAAAACATCCAAAAAAGTTATAGCCACCAGCTTTTCCTGCTCCTTTTCTACTTCGCAGTCTCCTTTGCATTTTGGTTTCCTCAGCTACTGCGCCAGGCACTCTCACTCTCCACATTTAAAAAAATTAAAGACTTACTATTTTTGAAGCAGTTTTAGGTTCACAGCAAAATTAAGAAACAGGTACAGAGATTTCTAGGTCTCGGTTTCCAAAAGTAACTTACTATTGTGTAAGCACTCCTATTACAAGCCAGGTGCTTTACCTACTTTATCCCACTGAAACTTCCCAAGCCAGGAAGAGATAGATTGTTGGCTCCTTTTCACAGACAAGACAAAGGTTAAGGAGACATTAAGGAACTTTCCCAGTCAGTCTCAAGGCAGGGGTTTGAATTCAGAAATTCAGATCCGACGCCATCTCATCCTGTTTTCCAACAGGATATTTCACCCTTTCTATGGGAGAGTTTTTAGAGAACTGTGCGAGGAAACAAATCCAGAGAACGACAGTTTGTTTAATACATCCCTCTGTATAGCCACTGAACTCCCTCTCAGGTCCAGTATCCAGTCTCCGAGGAAAGCCTGTCCGTCTCCAAGGCGACGGAGCTCGCCGCCTTTCTGGTTCTGCCGCGCGCGGGGATGACGGTACGTGGCGAGGTTCTCTGACGTCAGAGTTTCCTGTCCACCATCTTTGTCTCTGGCAAAGTGGGTTTTGCGCAGTGGCTTAGACCTGGAGAAGGAGTCGTGACGTGCAGGAAACCATTACAACACCACCCGGGCCGTGCTCTCTGGCTGCTGCCGCCACCCCCGCCCTTGCCTCCGGTGAGTTCAAGGCGGCTAACTTCGGGGTGCGTCCGTCACTGCTGGGGGGAGACCCCAGGTTGACTTGGACACTGGCCGGGGGAAGAGGAAATCCTAGGAGCGTGACCGTTGAGTATGAAGTGAACCGTCGGGTGTGACCGTTGTGAGGAAGAGGGTTGGAGAAAGGGACTCCACCGCTCTGGCGGGGCGAGGGAATCCTCGGGTGTGGCCGCTGGGAGTTGGGGGGCACCTGAGGGAAGATACGTTCGAGGTCGGGGGGTTGGGGCCAGAGGCCAGGGGTGTGGCCGGTAGAGGCTGGAGGCCAAAGGGGAGAATCTTCCTTCCTCCCCGCTTGGCGTCTTTCACTCAGAGGTGGGACGTGTCCAGCTTAGCAGAAGGGGAAAGGGATTCCCCCACAGGTTTGTCCATTGATGGGCGAACCTCTCCCGTCTCCCGTAATGTGAGGATGAGCGACACCTCTCTCCCACCTTGTAATGGAGGAACATATCCCTAGAATCTTGACCACCTGGGGCAGAAGAGGAATTCCTGACACTTGGGGGGAAGGGAGGAGAAACGTCCAGACCCGATGTGAGAGTGGGGGAAGCAAGGAGGGATAAATCTTAGCCCCGAATTTTTTCTTTCTGGGCTTAGCAGGAATGATCTGGTTTGAGAAAGGCTGTAGATTAAGCCAGAGGCAAGAAACTGGAACAGCCTGTTATTTCCATATTCTTTGAATCGAAAGAATTTATTCACGCTGTTTGTTTTAGGAGCAGTCTTCTATGGGGGTGGGGGCGGCGGGGATGTTAATGATCTCACCTGGCTGTTTCATTATGGAGCTGAGCACATAAAGTGTTGCTGCTTCATTAAACGGATTTTTAAAAGAAGGGCGTCTTAAATGCCAGAAACTGTTAATCATTGTGGTTTAAAAGTAAAGCGCAGTAAGTTTAGAAAAGGCCGTGTGACCACGAAGGTGGTCTCAATGAGGAACAATTTAAGTGACTAATTACCTGCTTGGTATGCCTGTATTGCTTAGCCTCAGGGTACACTTATAAAATAATAATAGAAAGCAGATGAAGGAGATGCAGCTGTGCAAGAAAACGTGTAACACATTCCAATGATGACTAAGCGTGGTGGTAAGGTGAGAACTGTTTGCAGGTATCTTAACAGTTTAAACTCCCAGCGAAGCAAAAGGATAGCGTGTTCTGCGGACAGCCTCGCTGAAAGTTGGGTGGTAAAATTAACACAAAGCTAACATTCTGTGAATTAAGAGACAGACTCAAGAAAGCCCAGTTCTTCCATCTTTTTTTCCCCTTAAACATCTATATTTTATTTTATTTTTTAATTTATTCAAAAAAAGGTGTTTTGTTTTGTTTTGTTTTTAAGTTATTTATGTATTTTGAGACAGAGAGAGGGAGACAGAGAATCCCAAGTAGCCTCCGCACTGGCCGAGCCTGATGTGGGGCTCAAACTCACAAACCGTGAGACCATGGCCTGAGCTGAAATCAAAAGTCGGACGCTTAACCAACTGAGCCACCCAGGCACCCCACTGTCCATATTTTAAAATACTACATTTTATGCACGGATTTGACCCAAGCTGGACAAGGAGTGAATTAGATATGATACGTTCTCCTTTTCTTCTTTCTTTACTTCTAGGCTTAAATTTTCCAGAGTTTTGGTATTTCAGTTAAGAATCAGATGTAAAGGGGGGGGCCTGGCAGGCTTCAGTAGGGCATGCTACTCTTGCCCCATGCTGGGTATAGAGATTACTTAAAAAAATAAAATCTTAAAAAAAAGAATTGGATGTAAACCTTTGAACTTCTTACTGTATAATATTAACACATTACTTTGTAGTCTGACATTTTTTTTAATGTTTATTTTTGAGAGAGAGGGGGCAGAGGGTCCAACGTGGCCTCCATGCTGACAGCAAGTCCGATATAGGACTCGAACTCACAAACCATGAGTGAGATCACGACCTGAGCCAAAGTCTGATGCTCAGCTGACTGAGCTACCCAGGCGTACTGGTAGTCTGACATATTTAAATAGAAGTCACATCTTGTGTCTATTGTAATTAGATGTCTTATGATTTCTTATGAGCTAAATGATAATGGAAGACACTATTATCTTTGCATTGAAATTTCTGATTATTGAGATGTTGGAATATCTCAGCACCTTTCACACTTGTAAGAAAAGATGGCCGAATGGCCTTTCTGCTCTATGATTAGGTTAACTCCTGCCAGTTTTTTTGCTGTGAGCACCAAACTGTAAAGCCCAGCTCTGTGTGAAAAGAAGGGACTTAGTGGCCTCACCAAGTCTAAGGTAGCCGCCATTTCCCAGAGAGCCATTTGAAATTGAGACCCTATTAATTTTTTTCTTGCCTTATTTTCTTTAGGGGGACTGTAAGGAGGGAGGAATAGAAGAGAAGGGTCTTGAGGCACCTGGGTGGCTCAGTCGGTTAAGCGACCGACTTGGGCTCAGGTCATGATCTTACAGTTCGTGAGTTCAAGCCCCGCGTCGGGCTCTTTGCTGACAGCTCGGAGCCTGGAGCCTGCTTCGGATTCTGTGTCTCCCTCTCTCTCTGCTCCTCCTCTGCTCGTGCTCTGTCTCTCAATAATAAATAAACGTTTAAAAAAAATTAAAAAAAAAAGAGAAGGGTCTTTCACAACCTATATTTGGGAGAAACTAGGTTATGTTAAATCCAGATATGTAATCCTGTGCAGGGAAGCTTTCTCTGAAATGCAGTGACACCACACTCCAGGCTAGGTCAAGTAAGAATGGTTGTGTGCTTTCCCTGTGATAGCTTCATTGTTTAGCAATATCCCTAGGCCAAACCGCAGGCCTTCAGAACAGTCAGTGACTTGTGGAGTTTGATCTGGTGGAAAGGTAGTGTGAGTTCAAACTCCATAATGCCTTTGCTTTTTCCTGGAGTTCTCCTGTAGGAACAAAAAAAAGTTTTTTTTTTTTTTTTTTTTTTTTTTCGGGAAGAGCTTGGTTTTTGAGGCTCTTCAGCGAATATTTGATTTTTTTTTTTTTCCCTATTTTTTTTCAGCTCTATCTTGGCTTCTTTTTCTTTGGCTTCTAATGCAGGCTCCGTTTTTCACCATCTTGTATTTTGGAGAATCTGCTTATGTTCATCCCTGGCTTGTGATTATCTCCTTTAAAAAATACATATGTAATTTTTTTGAAGTGTAATTCACATAACAAAATTAACCATTTTAAAGTGAATAGTGACAGGTAGTACAATCCCAGTGTTGTGCAACTACCACCTCTTTCCACTTGTTTTTGTTTAGACTATTTTCATTTTTCTTGGAGTTTTCTTTTGGCTTAAGGCAGGAACTGACTTAATACAATGTGTTCCTGCCAGTATGGGTAAGAGATGTTTTATTACTGTTTTTTCCAACAGCAGGAACTAAGAGTGATAGGTTTTTCCTTTCTTTAAGAACAGAGATTCTTAATTTAGGATCTAAGATTACTTGACTCTCTTCCCTGAAATTTTGTGGGTGGGTATGTTATTCTCTAGTTAAGAACATAGTGCTCACAACGAATAGGGAAATATATTCCTTGACAATGAAATTTAAGGGAGGTAGTTAAATGTGTGGGTCATTAATAAAGGTAGAACTTCAGACTAGGTTAGTTTTATGTTTAACAGACTGTGGTTAAAACTGTTAAAAATTTAATATGTGGGGCACCTGGGTGGCTTAGTTGGTTGAGCGTTGACTCTTGGTCTCAGCTCAGGTCGTGATCTCATGGGTCATGGGATCAAGCCCCACATCAGGCTCTGTGCTGACAGTGCAGAGCCTGCTTGGAATTCTCTCTTTCCCACTCTCTGTCCCTCCCCTGCTCATGGTCACACACTGTCTCTCAAAATAAATAAGGAAAACGCGAAAAGAAAAAAAAAAGAATTTAATATGTTTGGTGTGCCTGGGTGGCTCAGTGAGTTAAGCGGCCAACTTTTGATCTCAGCTCTTGATCTCAGGGTCATGAGTTCAAGACCCTTGGTAGGCTCCAGGCTGGGCAAGAAGGTTACTTAAAAAAAATTTTTTTTTTATATGTGTATATGAATATGAGATCTTGAGAAAACAACAATTTTTGTGCCCCTTTTCAAAGAACCCCCCCCCCCCCCCCCCCCCCCCCCGGCACCTGGATGGCTCTGTCGGTTAAGCATCTGACTTTGGCTCTGGTCATGATTTGTGAGTTTAAGCCCCGCAGTGGGCTCTCTGCTGTTAGCATGAGTGCTTTCTCTTGCTCTCTCTCTCAAAAATAAATAAAATGTTAAAAAGCAAAAACAAGCAGTATGAAAAATTCCAAGCAGATTTTGTTTGTAAATCCTAAACAAGTTTTAAGTTTTGGTGATCTTATTGGACTTAATAGGCATAGTAACATCTTAAGCCATAATGGCCTTGAGCTATGGCTCTCCTGTTAGGCTCTAGTGATCGTTTCTGTATAGCCGTTTCTCTCTTTTTATGTGTAAGTTATTACATGATAATTTCAGATTTATTCCAGGTCTTTTATGTGAAGGACTCCCTTTCTTCAGTTTGCCCATTTCAAATTTAGTGTACATTGTAAATGGATTAAATGATTATAACATTCTTCAAATTTTTTCTAGAAAGGCATTATGAAAATACTGCAGAAGGCAAGCCCCTGTTACAGGTTAATTTTTAATTATAACAACTATCGGGGTGCCTGGGTGGCTCAGTGGTTAAGTGTCCGACTTCGGCTCAGGTCATGATCCCGTGGTCCATGAGTTCAAGCCCCACATCGGGCTCTGTGCTGACCGCTCAGAGCCTGGAGCCTGTTTCAGATTCTGTGTCTCCCTCTCTCTCTGGCCCTCCCCTGTTCATGCTCTGTCTCTCTCTGTCTCAAAAATAAATAAACGTTAAAAAAAATTTTTTTTTAAACAACTATCAAAACGGGAATTTCTTTTTTTTTTTCAAAACAATTTTTTAAGTTTTATTTACTTATTTTGAGAGAGAGCACACGCAAGAAAGTGTGAAAGCATGAGCAGAGGAGGGGCAGAGAGAGGTAAAGAGAGAATCCCAAGCAGGCTCCACACTGACAGACGCTCAACTGACTGAGCCACCCAGGTGCCCCTAAAATGGGAATTTCTGTATTCTATAATGTTTGTGAGTTCTAGCTCGTGTCTTTTAACAAGGGAATTCAGTGAAATTCTGATACAACCTATAGCGCTCTTGCATAAGGATCAGGACTGTAAATAATAGCCACTTGGAAAGATCTCAGCTGAGTCTAATTTCCTTTAGGTTGTTCAAATGGCACATTTTAGAGATCAAATTTGAGCCAGGCTGTTTTCATTATTTCATGTTTATTTGGCTCTTTTTCGTTTTCCTTAATTACATCGATTTGTTTAGTGCTTAGGTCTTTTCTCTCTGATCCATATTTACTGTTGTTTGCCATATGTGGTATTACTCAAGTTTGCCAAATTTATGATCACTCATGTTGTGGCATGACAGTAATGAGCAGGTGCCAGGCATCAGTCCTAAATTTGGTAGTAAGTATTGTTGATGATGGTAAGGAAGAAGATACATGTTTTTGAGTGCAGAAGGGATATTATTAAAAGAAAATTTTAATACATTTAAAGATACCAAGTACTTTGGATGAAGTTTTGAGTTTCTCAAATCAGAAAACATTGTCTCATTATTTAGGGAGAAATGTGACCAGTCCATGCCATTTTTGTTTTACTAGTAAAACCATGTGTCAGCTGGATTAATTTCCTGGGAATTGGAACAGAAGTATTAAACTTGAGGCTGAGATCCATGATCTTTTAAGTTTTAACGCCAGTTCTGATTCTCTTTTGTATGCAATGGTGACTGAATAAATCTCTCTCTCTCTTTTTTTTTTTTTTTTCTGGCCTTATTTTTAACTGTAAAGTGATATTCTTTTGGAATACAAAAGAATTATTGAAGAATGTTATTCTTTTGGAATATTATTCTTTTGGGCTAAGTGTAGATTGTTGGAAATATGAAAACTGTAATTAAAAAAAATCCATGCATGAGGCATGTTTGCCTCTAGATATTTGTTGTGAAAGAATATTGTCCTATTAATTTCGTCTTTTTTTTCTTAGATTCCTTTTCTCAAGTGTAATAGTGAATAGGTTGGCACAACTGTTTTCTCTTTCTGCTTTGACCTTAACATTGCTTCAGGATATGTGTTTTCAGGATACGTCCCTTGAGGTAGGGAGTAAATCACATTTTCCTGAATGGAAAGTAATTGGGAGATCTTTCAAAACAAACTTTTTTTTTATCTTAAATACTTGAGCGCCTAATTGAAGATGTATTTACAAAAAGGTCTAGCTTTAGATCTTCGAGGTGTTGAGATAATTATGGATAAAATTACAAAGCCATAATAGGTTCATATTATCAGTCCATTCCATTTAGCCTGTTATTTTGCCCCAGTTAGTTCCTTGAGGCAAGAGTTAAATTCTTAATTATCTTTGCGTCTCTTGAATCACCAATAACGGTGGTAAGGAAGAAAATACTCAATTTTGAGTACAGAAATTATTATAAATGTTCTTAAAAGTAGTTGAATTCCTTGCTGGACATCAATAATTTGGATAAAGGAATTTTTTTCTCATGTTGTAGGTGCACATTAAAGATCCAAAACCATGACTGACTCCAAGTACTTCACAACCAATAAAAAAGGTAAGTATGAAAACTTGATTAAAGAACTTTTGAGTTTGAGTTCCTTCAAAAATTGTGGTGTAAGATTGTCCCACCTAGAATGTTTCTGACCTCTTTAGACATGCATATTGTGGACTATCTCATTGGGGATCTACTATTTGTACAGAAAGTGTATTTGAATAAATTATTAAAGGATAGGCTTTTAAATATAGATAGAGCTGGGATGCACTTCATTTTGGCTTGGAGGTTCTGTTTTGGTGAAAGGATGAAATCCAATT
This sequence comes from Herpailurus yagouaroundi, assembly GCF_014898765.1. Taxonomy (NCBI): domain Eukaryota; kingdom Metazoa; phylum Chordata; class Mammalia; order Carnivora; family Felidae; genus Herpailurus; species Herpailurus yagouaroundi. The sequence goes on along the minus strand of NW_024412446.1, from coordinate 1,785,172 downwards.
TTAATTTGTCGAAGATGGGTAGGTCTGAGGAAGGCAGAAAGGGAAGCAGCAGCACATTTATTCTCTTTTTGTTTTTACTTGGAAATATTAAAGCAGGGGCACCTGGGTGGCTCAGTTGGTTGAGCGACTTCGGCTCAGGTCATGATCTCGCGATTTGTGGGTTCGAGCCCTGAGTTTGTGGGCTCTGTGCTGATAGCTCGGAGCCTGGAGCCTGCTTCAGATTCTGTGTCTCCTCCTCTCTCTGCCCCTCCCATGCTTATGCTCTGTCTCTGTCTCTAATAAATAAACGTTAAAAAAAATTTTTTTTAAATATTAAAACAATACAGATCACGTAAAAAGTAAAAAAGAAATTTCTCTTTCTCCTTATTCTTGTTCCTTAGGTGAACTCAGGGTGTATCCTTAGTCTTTTTCTGTGCATATAAATGCAAGTATTAATACATATGTTTAAAAAATTTTTATCTTTAACAAACTTCATGCAAACAGTACATAGAAACTTGATATTTTCATATCCCTCCATATAGATCTACCTCATTCTTTTAATTTTTTTTTTAATGTTTATTTATTTTTGAGAGAGAGAGAGAGAGCACCAGTGGGGGAGGGGCAGAGAACGAGGGAGACACAGAATCCGAAGCAGGCCCCAGGCTCTGAGCTGTCAGTACAGAACGCGACATGGGGCTTGAACCCACAAGCTGTGAGATCATGACCTGAGCTGAAGTCGGACACTCAACTGACTGAGCCACCCAGGCGCCCCAGATCTACCTCATTCTTTATCTGGGCTTTGTCTAAATATGTTCTTTATACTTAAAACAGGGAACCTTTAGAATCAGTTCCATGATTTTTAGGTTATAGACTGTGGATTACTTGAATAACTTTGCATTTATTAACCTCATTGTCTTTGTAATCAGAAATGTAATGCTGATTTTTACATTTGTGGGGTAGGAACTAAGGATTCTTGGGAAAATCCAAACTCCTCATCTTTTGTAAAATTGTTCCTAAATAATAGTTCATTTCTAGTGCGATAGATGGCCCTCCTATCAAAAACAGACTGGTTTCATTCTTCTCAACCTGTTGTTGAGAAGCTGAGATTTACTTTTCTTCAGGATTAGGATTCTGTGCTTTGTATTTAGCAGTCTTTATATTTACTGAAGCATTCTAACCGTGACACAACTATCATTCCTCTTATTCCTCAACAACTTTTCTCCTCAAATGGACCTTTTCTCCTTTCTTCCAGGGGATGAAATATAACTTCTCTGCCTCAGAATTTATCTTTCTTGTTTCCGTTGTAATTTACTGGCCTCGGCCTCCTGACTGTCTTCAGATTTAACTAAGTTTAGTCTTGAAGAACCAAGGGTCCTTCTATCTTGTCTGATTCATTGCGTGTATTTATTCCGAAAATATTTATTGAGTGTCCACTGTGGAGTTTCTTTTCTGCAAGAGACAGAGCGCAAGTAGGGAAAGGGCAGAGAGAGAGGGAGACACGGATCCGAAGCAGGCTCCAGGCTCTCTGAGCTGTCAGCACAGAGCCCAACGCAGGGCTCAAACTCATGAACCTTGAGATCATGACCTGAGCCGAAGTCTGATGCTTAACTGACTGAGCCACCCAAGCGCCCCATAACACTATGGAGTTTCTGATTAAATATCCTAATTTCTTTCAAGTCAGAGTAGATGCAGAGGACACTGAATACCCTTTGGTTTCTAAAAATCATTTCCAACTAAAAGGAATCAGGACTCTTTGGAAAAGGAATCAGGACTTTTTGGAGAAATAACTGATTCCAGGGTGCATGAAGGGAAAGTACAAGATGAACATGAACATCTTATGCCAGAAAGCAAAAAAAAAATTGATGGGACAGATCAAGGAGTAGCATGGTTTGAAGGGGCTTCCACTTGCCAAATTTGAGATAAATTGAGCATTAAAAAAAGTGATCATTAGGGGCACCTGGGTGATTCAGTCAGTTAAGTGTCCAACTCTTGATTTCGGCTCAGGTCATGATCTCAAGGTTTGTGAGTTCGAGCCCTACGTTCGGCTCTGCACTGACAGTGTGGATCATGCTTGAGATTCTCTCTCTCTGCCCCTCTGCTGCTCACTTGCTCACTCTCTGTCTCAAAACTAAATATTAAAAAAAAAAAAAAAAAATGAAAAAAAAAATGACCATAGTAGTAGATTATAACCCACTGAATAACATATACATGCATAAATCATAGTTATAACTGATTTAGGCAAGAGTCATCAGTGAATACTAAAACAACTACCAGGTGAAAGCTTGATGAGGAACAAGATATTTAAATAGTCTTGAAGTTTCCTTTCACAAATTACTAATCACAAAGGAAAAAATAGTAACTTTACAGGGTTAGGACTTGGTATTTACCAACTTAACCACATATTTGATGGTAACATCACCTATAATGGGATGCATTAACATTATTTGCCTCTTGATGTCATTCACTGAGAAAAACATACCATCCCCTAAGAATTATGCCTGTCACAATGCATAACCTCAATGTAATCATGAGGGAACATCCATGATAAACCCCGTACCGAGGGCATTCTGTAAAATAACTGGCCTAAACCTTTAATAAATGTCATTATCATGAAAGACAAAGGCTAAGGAACTGTTTCAGGTTAAAGAAGACTAAAGAGACACTATAGTAAAATATAACATACTGATCATTGGATCCTGGCCTGAGGGGGGATGGTGGTAAAATTACTATGAAGGAGGTTATCAAAACTTTTGAGTTGAGTCCATAGATTAGATGATGATGATGTGTCAATGTTAAATTTCCTGATTTTGATCATAGCATTAGGTTATATAAGATAATCATTTTTGGAAATTGTACATTGATGTACTTAGAGCTAAAGAGACAGGATGGCTGCAAGTTTACTATTATTGTTTACTATTCAGGAAGAAACATGTAAATATATAGAACATATGATAAAGCAAATGTGGCACAATGTTAACAATTGGGGACTCTTGCAACTTTTAAGATTGAAATGATTTTTTTTTTTTTCTATTGAGAGAGGGAGAGCGAGAATCCCAAGCAGGCTTTGCACTATCAGCGCAGACTCGACCTGGGGCTTAATCTCACAAACCATGAGATCCTTACCTGAGCCGAAATCAGGAGCCAGATGCCTAACTGACTGAGCCTGGTGCCCCTGAAAAAAAGTTTTGTTTTTGTTTTGTTTTGTTTTTTAATTTTAAAATAGGAGGGCACACTGTGGTGGTCTAGAGTGAGCAAACAGCCTATCTGCTTGATACACTGTTTTCAGGAAAGTGCAAGCATATCTGGCCTCTTCTGGTCATTTGGAGTTATGTCAGGGTAAACAAACTCTTCTATTACAATACAGAGAACTACATAGTGAGTTTCTTAATTTTATCAACTGCTAGTCTGTGACTTTCAATCTTTCCTACACATTGGAATTTCTCAGGGAAGTGTAGAACAATACTGATATCTAGGACCCTCCACCTGAGATACCCTGACTTCATTGGTCTGGGCTATGGCCTGGGTGTGGGGAGTTTTTAAGCACCCCACATTTTTCTCCTGTGTAGCCAAGATTGAGAACCATTGCTGGCTGTTAGCAGTGGTTGGTAGATTTGATTAGTGGGAGGAGGAAGAGAAAAATAGAAGAACTTGTATGTATGAGATAATTTGTGCCCTCTTTGGCTCTCACCCAACTTCTTCCCTATCTTTATTTTCTATACTTAACAAAAACTATTAGCACTTTGTCATTCATTATCAGCTTTTTTTCTGATTGTCTTACCATTCTGAAATGGCATTTATTTCTTCTTTTGTTAACATTTTGTGTGCTTTATGACCAAGGTATTGTCTATGTTGACATAAAAATGTATAATTAAAAAACTCCCCTAACTCTTCAAACCTTCTTTTGTAATGAGTCCTGGTAACCTTTTTTTATTCAGGGATTTGTAAAAGTTTAAGACCTACAGATTGAATCACTGCTGGGTAAATACCACATTTTAAAAAATGGATAGAGTGTGTTCCTTTTACTTCCTGCAACACCCACCAGAGCTGCCACTGGAACATATTCTTTAAGTTTATGCTAGGATTGGAATAGTTTCAGTTACATCCTGTTTTGATTCTTCAGCTCCTGCTGCTATTCACAGTTCAGACTTTTGAAACCCGTGGCTTGTCCTTTACTGTTCCTAGAAGTAAATGATGGGAACCCTGAGAGCTGGATTTGGCAGCTGAGGACTTGATGGAGAGGAGCATGACTCTAAAGGGCCCAGCTTTCCTGACTGCTATTTTTCAGTTGTTGATTAAATAAAGCTGATTTTTGTAGCATTAATCTGTTTGCCTTGTTGGTAGTGGATTTTAATGTCACAAGCCTTTTTAGTGGTCAACTTTTATGTTTCTTACCAGTTTCATCCTTCCCATTGAGAGGCTTTAATAGATCACAGAATTTGCTGTCCCCACTGTTTCTGTACTGATGGATGAAGTCTGGTTAAAATGAACATCAAGCACAGTCCTAGAAATGGAGGAAAATGAGGCAGTGTTGTTGAAGAGTTTAAGAGTACAGATGGAAGGTTGGACGGGGAGTAGCCAGTTTCTCTTTCATAGGCTTAGTGGTATATTTTCTTCTTTCTTTTAAAACCAGTGGAAGATTGTTACCTTTTCTTTCAGCGCCAGTTTTCTGAAGATAGGTGAGCCTGGTCCTTAAGATAGTGATGATACCCCTGGCATTTCCCAGTGTGGGGCCTGAGTACTCATTCAGGATTGTGCCTTTAGAAATGGTTCTGGTTTGTACCATTCTTGAAGCTTCAAGATTATCATTTTTGTTAGATCAGTTGAATAGGATGGGGCCTTAAAGCCTGTCAGCTTCTTAAAGTGCTAATTAGAGCAGTGATTCTCAGCCCTGGTTGTGCATTAGAATCACTTGGAGACGGGCACCTGGGTGGCTCAGTCAGCTGAGCGTCTGACTTTGGCCCAGGTCATGATCTCACGGTTCTTGAGTTCAAGCCCCACGTCAGGCTCTGTGCTGACAGCCTGGAGCCTGCTTTGGATTCTGTGTCTCCCTCTCTCTCTGCCCCTCCCTAGCTCATGCTCACTTGCTTGCTCTGTCAAAAATAAACTTAAAAAAAAAAAAAAGAATCACTTGGAGAAACTTTAAAAAGTATGAACCTAAGAGTTCTGTTTGACATGCTGATTTATTTGCCCCAGAATAGAGCCTGAGCATTGTTATTTTTATTTTTTTAGTGCTTATTTATTTGTGAGAGAGCACATGTGTGCACACACGAGCGAGTAGGAGAGGGACAGAGGGAGAGGGAGACACGGTCTGGAGCAGGCTCCAGGCTCTGAGCTGTCAGCACAGAGCCTGATGTGGAGCTCAAACTCACAGACTGCGAGATCATGACTTGAACTGAAGTTGGACGCCCAGCCAACTGAGCCACACAGGCAGCCCGTTATTATTTTTAAATACCTCCCAAGTAATTTAGTGTCTAGCCAAGGTTGAAAACCTCTGGATTCAGCAGTCAGGAGACACAGTTCTAAAGGCAGCTCTGTCACTGACTCACTCTGATCTTTGAGCCTTAGTTCTTTATCTGTGAAACTGAGAGTGGGTGAATGAGCTGATAATCTAGTGTCTCTTTGGCTTGAAAACAGATTTGTGAACCTGTTCCCGTGCCTACATTTATTGTTTCCCTTGGGACCTTGAAATTCTGATGGAAGATCATCCCTCAGACGCCGTTCTCTCCCCTGTGTAGTAAGATATGAGATTTGCTTTTTCCCCACTCCCACACTTCTAAGATCCGGATTGCAGCTTCCTCTCTGGCATAACCTAAATGATGGTATCTTTATCAATGGTCAATTAATATTCTAGGGATTTGAATTGTACCTATCCTGTAATTTTTAAATCCTCTACTTCAGTTGCTGCCCTGTCTCTGGTCAGCTGTCATGTTATTTATTACAGAGTGTAGTATTTTGCTCTAGTTTTCTGGTCCTAGGATCTTACCAATTTGTTCTCTTTTCTTGTAGGAGAAATCTTTGAATTGAAGGCTGAACTCAACAATGAAAAGAAAGAAAAGAGGAAGGAGGCTGTGAAGAAGGTGATTGCTGCCATGACTGTGGGGAAGGATGTTAGGTAAGGGTCATCACTCCTGCTGTCGGTCACTTTAGACCCATACCCTATTTTATGGCTTTTACTGCTTTTCATTTAACTGTTGTAAACAAAGAACCTATAAGAATGGGTTTGTCCCATTGAAAATCACAAGGAAGTATAGTTGCTTTTACGTGAACTCTGTGACTTTTTTTTGAAGAATGAAACCAGTTTGATTTTCTTGCGTCCAGATCTAGCATAAAACCTCCTGAGAGCTGGCACAGTTACAGATCTGTTGCTGAAGTAGTTTTAGGAGATGATAAAAATGTACCGACAAGCAGAAGCTCATATGTTCTTTAATTGGCTCGAGCCAATGTTCTTAACTCTACAACTCTAGAATCAGTTGCTGAATTCAAGATGAAAATCAACGTTAACAAAGTCTGTTTTCTCACCCTCCCTGCTCTCCCCGTAATTCAGCCAGACCATTTGGAAATAGGTGCAGATTATCCGCAAGCCCCTGAGGATTCCCAAAATCCTTTTGGGGGATTTATGAGGTCAAGGCTATTATAGTAATACTTAGGTATTATTTGCCTTTTCACTGTGTTGACATTTGCACTGCTGATGCCTTAGTGCGAATCAAGGTAGTAGTGCCAAACTGTGATAGTAGTCATTGTATCCTTCATCACCACTTACTTCCAGGAAAAAAGGGCAGTTTCACTTAGGGCTATTCTTCATTGAAGCATTAAAAATGTATTTTATTAAGCCTTGAAATATGAGTCAGGTCTTTTTAATATACTATGCGATAAAATAGGAATTATGCATAAAGCACTTCTGCATAACATAGTGTGATTGGTTGACCTGGAAAAAAGCCGATTGTTTGAATTGGGAATACCATTTTTAAGTAAAAGAATGATTGACAGACAAATTATAGTTAATCAGATCTTCAGTATTTGGGAGACATTTTATCAAAAATGAACAAAGTGAACCTGTCACTTCTAGAGAAAAAAATTGACAGATCCATTTTGAGCTTTAAAGTAAAAATTAGATTGTTAGAAAACTTGTATCTCTCATTATGAGCTTGACAGCATCCCAATACTTAGAGACTTTTCTGATGAGATTGGTGGTGAAATGAATTAATGTATTATTTACTGTTCTCTGATGAAATGTGTCATTGGGAGGATCTGCATAACTCAACCAATATTTTCTAAATGACCAGTGCATAGATCATAGAAGTATCCATGGGTAAAAGATCCATTCACATTAAGTGATAAAAGATAGATCTTATTGCAAGCAAGTTTAAAAAGTTTGATATGGTTTCAGATTCCACATTGTAGCTGACTTTTAAGCTGATTAATGTGTGTGCTGAAAAAGACAAAAGAGAAAAAGCCTTTGTCTAGCTTTAATGTATCAAAGAATATCCAGTTATTTGAAAAAGCTGTTAAAATACTCCTCTCTTTTCCAGTTAATATATGTGTATGATTTGCTTCTTACACTTCAGTCAAAACAACATTCTACGGGGTGCCTGGGTGGCTCAGGCGGTTAGGTGTGCAACTCTTGATTTTGGTCAGGTCATGGTCTCACGGTTTGTGAGTTCAACCCTCACATCGGGCTCTGTGCTGACAGTGTGTGGAACCTACTTGTTATTCTGTCTCCCTCTCTCTGCTTCTCCCCACTCACATTCTCTCACATTCTCTCAAAATAAATAAATTAACAACAACAACAACAAAAAAAACCCAACATTCTACAACAGGTTGAATGCAGGAGCAAATATGAGGATATAGCTGTCATTGCTTAAACTAGACATGTAAAACCTGTAAAACAATATTGTCTTAATTTTTTAAAAAATACAAATTTTTTTGCTTTAAAGTGATATGTTAATATGAAATGCATTTGTTATTTTAGAACTTTTTTTAGTGTTTTATTTTTGAAAGTGTAAGCACATGCATGCAAGCTGAGGAGGGGCAGAGAGAGAGGGAGATAGAGGAGTCAGAGCAGGCTCTGCAGTGAGAGTGGAGAGTCCGATGCAGGGCTCGAAACCATGAACCGTGAGATCATGACCTGAGCCAAAATCAAGAATTTGAACACTCTAGGGGCGCCTGGGTGGCGCAGTCGGTTAAGCGTCCGACTTCAGCCAGGTCACGATCTCACAGTCCGTGAGTTCGAGCCCCGCGTCGGGCTCTGGGCTGATGGCTCAGAGCCTGGAGCCTGCTTCCGATTCTGTGTTTCCCTCTCTCTCTGCCCCTCGCCCGTTCATGCTCTGTCTCTCTCTGTCCCAAAAATAAACGTTGAAAAAAAAAATTAAAAAAAAAAAAAAAGAATTTGAACACTCAATTGACTGAGCTACCCTGGCGCCCCACATATCATAGTTTAAACAAAATGATAGTAGATATCTTTTGGCCTTCATTGTGTTTACTATCTAGTTGAAGAGATCCAAAATCTGAAAACTTAGGGAGTAATGAAATACAATTTTATTATTAGGAACTAGAGTATACATTAAAGGCAATAAGAATTCTACAAAAGAGAGATACATGTAAATAGGAATAGTTGAAGAACACTTCTCGGAGGAGATGGGATTTGTGCCGTGCCTAGATAGCTCAAAGAGGCAGAATAAATAGAGCTGAGCTATTCATAGGTTATCATATTTCAGTCTCCCCTCCAAGTAACTTCAAGTTCAGTGCTGTGAGAAATACAATGTGAGCCCCATATATGATTTAAAATTTTCTGATAGCCAAGTTAAAACATAGATGAAATTCTAATAATATATTTTATTTAACAGTATATTGAGTATCATTCCAATATGAAATTTAAAAATAATAAAAATTATTGAGGTAATTTACATTATATTTTTCATACTAAGTCTTCAAGATCCAATGTGTATTTTATATATACATAAATATATATGTATGTGTATATGTATATGTGTGTGTGTATATATACATATATATATCTCGTATATATATATCTCCTATATATATATATATCTCATATATATATATATATATATCTCACATCATAGTTCAGACTACACACTGCCAGTGAGTAGCTACATATGACCAGTGGCTACCATATTGGAAAAATCAACTTTCTAGCTTTATAGGTTGATACTTAACAGTTTTTACCTCTAGAACTTTGTTCTTGACCAAGATCTTTTTGATCTTGGGCAGGTTGTTGGAATTAAATTACTCAGGATCTTAAATTTACTGTTGGTTAATGTGTCACATTTGTTTGTCAGTTTTTAGTTGTTTTGCCCATGAGTTATTCTAAGAAATGGAAAGAACATTCATTTTGGGGGAATGTTGATTAGTGTTTGTTGAGTATCTACATGTGCTTGAAACTAGGTATGTATATTGATTAAACAGTTTGCCTTTCAGAGCAGAAGTCATTGGTTCGTTGGAGATAAGGTGGATTCTTTGACTTTGCTGTCCATCTTCCTTTCTGTAAATAACTATCTCTGCTTATTGTGTGTGTGTGTCCAGGAGCTGTACCATGTGACCAGTTATTTCAGCCATTCTCCTTTTTGTAGAAATATACTGACATTTGCTTTCTGTGTACTTGTAGTAAGATGTTCAGAAGTATTTAGAAGTTTTACAGTACTTTGATAAAGCTTTAAGGGGAAGTTTAATTGCTAATCTCATAAAATTATAGTTCACCTATATTTTAAAAATACAACTTAGGGACGCCTGGGTGGCGCAGTCGGTTGAGCGTCCGACTTCAGCCAGGTCACGATCTCGCGGTCCGTGAGTTCGAGCCCCGCATCGGGCTCTGGGCTGATGGCTCAGAGCCTGGAGCCTGTTTCCGATTCTGTGTCTCCCTCTCTCTCTGCCCCTCGCCCGTTCATGCTCTGTCTCTCTCTGTCCCAAAAATAAATAAACGTTGAAAAAAAAATTAAAAAAAAAAATACAGCTTATACGTTAAAATCCAATAAGCTCACCTTCTAAACTAATGATGCCACTTTCCTTTGGCTTTACAGGAAAGTAGTAAATCATGAAATGACTTGAACTTGGAAAAAGTGTAAACTCCTTTTATATTTGAGGAGACTCGTTTTCATTGTCTGAATACGTAATATTAAGAATAAAGAAATAGGGGCACCTGAGTCGCTCAGTTGGTTAAGTGTCTGATTCTTGATTTGGGGTTAAGGTCATGATCTCAACAGTTCGTGGGATCGAGCCTCTTGTCGGGTTCTGCACTGACAACATGGAGCCCGCTTGGGATTTTCTCTCTCCCTCTCTCTGTGCCCCTTCCCCACTTGCACGTGCTCGCTTGCTCTTTCTCTCAAATAAAATAAAAAAAAAAAAAAAAAAGAAAGAATAAATTCCACTAGAAGGGAATCAGGACGTCTTAGAAAAATGACTGATTTTAATTGTAAGATTAGAAATGAACCAAGTGATCCTGGATGGAACATCATGTCCTACCAGAAAGCAAGGAAACTGGTGAAAATACAAGGTCACATCCCAGGAACTCAGAAGCGAACTGAGTAAGTTCTCACTGGCCAAGGATAGAAGAATATGAACATTTAAAAAGTATAGCAACCATAGTGCATTGAACCTACAATGAATTGATATGTAGAATTACTGTTAATTTGTATATGTGATAGAGACTGTTTTTTTAAAAGCAACATTCCAGGGGTGCCTGGGTGGCTCAGTTGGTTAAGTGTCTGACTTCGGCTCAGGTCATGATCTCAACAGTTTGTGAGTTCAAGCCCCGTGTCGGGCTCTGTGCTGACAGCTCAGAGCCTGGAGCCTGCTTCGGATTCTGTGTCTCCCTCTCTCTGCCCCCTGCCCTGCTCACACTCTGTCTCTCAAAAAGGGAGTAAACGTTAAAAAAAAAAAAAAAATTAAAAGCAACATTTCTAAAAGATATGTCCTAAAATATTAAATGTGAAATTATATGATGTCTAGGATTTGGTTAAAAATAATCCAGAGCAACTAGATGGGATAGGGACAGGGAGGGAAGGAGAATGGATCAAGGACATGTATTAATACTTGTTTATAGCTGGGTGATGGATATATTGGGTTCATTATACTGCTGTTTCTATTTGTTAGGAATTTTTGTAATGAAAAGTTTCTTAAAAACTCTATTTTTAGAGACTTTCTTGAGACCCAGGGTTACAGTTTCTTTAGAAATTCATCTCAGTGAGATAATTATTATTACCGTGGGGACATTTGTCCTTGCATCAGATCACTTTGTAAAATAAGGCCATTTCTTCAGGTTCTATCCATTGGCTTGACACCAACATCTTTTCATTTTTCTTTTCTCTTTTCTCCTCTCAGCTCTCTCTTTCCAGATGTAGTGAACTGTATGCAAACCGACAATCTGGAATTAAAGAAGCTTGTGTACCTTTATTTGATGAACTACGCCAAGAGTCAGCCAGACATGGCCATCATGGCTGTCAACAGCTTTGTGAAGGTAACATTCCCCCAGGGACTCAAGACCAGTCTCTTCTGTCTCAAGTAACCTTTTCAGAAGTGTTTCTTGATATAGTTAATGTCTGCATTGCAAATAAGCAACCTCTGTTCCAAAAGAGGGCCTCTGGAGAAGTACTGGCACTGACTAGGAATGTTCATGTTTTTAAGCCTTCTTTATGCCAGCATTTGTCATCCAATTCAGACCATATGGAGAGCTTTCAGTTAGCTGGTCTTGGTGTCCTTGCCAGATGGAAGAAGAAAAGCAGGTGAAGAAGCCTTAATGTTTTACCTACCCAGGCTGACAAAGCTTAGGTATATCATTGCAGTTTCAGTAACCTGGGCTTTATCTAGTTTCCCTTTGTAAAAATTATGCTTATGAGTTAGAAGTAGTAGAAACCACAGGAGCTACTACCTCTGTTTTGTCTTAATAGGTCTTAACACTGGATTAATTTTTTTATTATGGAAACTTTGAAACATAATGAAGTAGAGGAAATCGTATTATAAATTCCTACCCATCTTGTAGTTGCAGTAGTTAATAACCCATGACCAGTCGTGTTTTATTTATTCTCCCATACATGCTTTCCTGACTCCTCCTCATTCTCCTACTAGATAATTTTAACGTAAATCCCAAACATGATAAAGATGAAAAATAATTTCATCCTTAACATTTGTCAGAATAAGATCTCTTTTTTAAACATAACTACAATTTTCACATCTTAAAAAATTGACCATTAAGAAATTTCTTATTATTGAACATGCAGTCATAGTTTTCCTATCATTAGATTTGATGGACATAATGAGGCTGTACCTATTAAAAAATACATATTTTAATATTTTATATATATATATGGTTTTTTGCTGTTTTTTCCCCTTTGTTGGGAATTTAGTCTGCATTAAAAAAAAGACAGTATTTCTAAAATTAGCTTTTATTAAACTGTTCTGAAAAATAAACTATATGCTTTCTTTCTTATGGAATTTTTGTTCTTTACCTGTGTTTAGCTACATTGTACAAAATCAGAGAACATAACATTCTTTCTGTCTGGTGGTTCATAGGTGGACTACATCATTGGAAAGATAATTTAGTTTACTTGTTTTGTACTTTGGTGTATACAAGGTTTAGAATGTTTAAAGAAAATTTTTAGCATAGTGCAATTTAAGGAGTATTCTATTTGTACTGTATTTGGAAGCATTTGCTAATAAAGGAGAATGTAGGAGTGCCTGGCTGGCTCAGTTGGTAGAATATGCAACTCTTGAACTTGGGTCCATGAGTTCGAGCCCCATGTTGGGTGTAGAGTTCACTTAAAAATAAATAAGTAAATAAATCCCTCATTTGGGGAAAGAAAAAAAAAAAGGAGAATGTATGTTAATTGAGATCTTGGAGGGCTCTCTCTGCTGCTTAACTCCAGGAACTTGGGGCAGGCCCAAACCAGTTTCTCTCTCCTTTGCTTTCTTGGCTGTAGGCCCCAGAAAGTCCCAACCTCTTTTCTCTCTACTTGATATTTGCAGACTGGCTCTGGAGTGGAACACATCTTTTCAATTCCTCATTTTTTTCCTGTTGTTAAGGGAGGTCCACTAATAGCCATGGGGATGGTATTACCAGCTCACTAAGGTGCTGCCCTTCTGGGCATTTCTTCACTGTGTTTATGAAACAATTAAATGATTTTCTAAGCTAAACTCTTAAATAGGCAACTAAGATTTGTACTTAGGAAACAATAGCATGGGATGATTTATGTTCTGATATAGAATGTAACTGGAAGCTTACATTAAGGAAATATTTTTTTGTGGTTTGTATAAACTAGACTATTTACTTTTAGTTACCATGTACACCTACAGTTGTCAATGATTTTTTTTTTTTTTTTTTTTCCTTTTTAAAGGACTGTGAAGATCCTAATCCTCTCATTCGGGCCTTGGCAGTCAGGACCATGGGGTGCATCCGGGTGGACAAGATTACAGAATATCTGTGTGAGCCCCTCCGAAAGTGTTTGAAGGATGAAGATCCCTATGTTCGGAAAACAGCAGCAGTCTGTGTGGCAAAACTCCATGATATCAATGCCCAAATGGTAGAGGATCAGGGATTTCTGGATTCTCTGCGGGATCTCATAGCAGATTCAAATCCAATGGTAACAAACTTCTGCTTTTATAGAGAGAATAGTGCTTAAAATGGGTCCCTTTTAAAAAAGCATGTTTAAAACAAATCTTATGTTTGGGACATTGAAACCTAGGTTAGCTGTGGGAAGTATGAATTCTGTGTGTCCCTCAGATTATCTGTCTCACACTGTAGGTGTTTCTGAGGTGAAAACCAACTACTAAAATACTAGGGTCTTAAAGCAAACCTTTGCATCATACCTATCCCTGTATTTGCTCAGCAACCGGTTCTTTCGTCATTTTTTTAAGAGGATTTTACCTTAAATTGATAGCAGTTTTTTGAAGATGATTTCTTCAGATGTTTGTTGTCTTTTCTAGCAGTGTGGCAATAGAAACAAAGTTATATTTATTGCTTAGTGATTTTTATGCATTCTTCTACAGGAAAATTCTAGGACAAGATTCTCTTTTGACAACTAACGTTTTAAACATTTGGTAGCTAGGAGGGCCTGGGTGGCTCAGTCGGTTGAGCGTCAGACTCTTGGTTTCAGCTCAGGTCATGATCTCACAGGTTGGTGAGCTCGAGCCCCACATCAGACTCTGTGCTGATGGTGCAGAGCCTGCTTGGGATTCTTTCTCTCCCTCTCTATCTGCCCCTCCCACGCTTATGCTTGTGTGTGCATGCGTGTTCTCTCTCTCTCTCTCTCTCTCTCTCTCTCTCTCTCTCTCTCTATATAAAAAAAAAAAAAAAAAAAAAAAAAAATAAATAAATAAATAAAAATAAAAAAAAAAAAAAAACCAAACTTTAAACATTTAGGAGCTGGAAAACAACTTAACACCTTAAAGTTTGGAGTACTTTTATTTCTCATATTAACATTTTTAACTTTGTCCATATAATGAAGGGGAGAAAGTCCCAAGTGGTATGTTGACTCTGCTGGTAACTGGAGCTCATTTGAATTCAATGATTGGTCAAAGTATCATTGCTGAGAAGATGAAGGAATATGGCCACCTTTTCTCCCCTTTTTGCCTAATACAATATTTACTTAGAGGTGAATAATTGTGAGTTAATCAAATGAGTAACCTTTGAATACTTTTCTTGTTGTTGAACTTTCTGGAATTTGCCTTGAAATAGACATTGCCTCTCACTTGCAAATTACCCACTCAAATCTCTGCTTTGATATTTCATTTGGTTCATCTTATTCTTTGAATAGCCTTGGCTTCTGTTTATTCTCCTTCAAGTTTAGTATCAAGGTCAAAGGATGAAGCAAGCCCCACTTTTTTTTTAAGGTACTATGGTACTTACTATCATCAGGGATCTTTTTAGCCACCTTCTAGGTACAGAAGTGGGTGCGGATATGGATGTGCTTAAACTATGACTTCTGATAGGATGTCACCATCAGTAAGAAGATTTAGCCTTTCCTTTTTTCCACCTCAAGTAAGATCATGTGACTTCTCCCCCGCTTTTTTTTATTCCATACAGGAAGAAATTTATAGGGGCCTCTGGGTGCCTCAGTTGGTTGAGCGTCCAGCTCTTGATTTTGGCTCAGGTCATGTGATATCACGGTTCGTGGGTTTGAGCCCCATGTTAGGCCCTGCGCTGACAGTTCAGAGCCTGCTTGGGATTCTCTCTGCCCCTGTCCTGCATGTGTGCTGTCTCTCTCTCAAATAAGTTTAAAAAAAAAAGGAAGAAAGAAATTTACAAGGCATTAGTATCTATGTTATAGACTGTGTAGTTGGTCCTAAGTTGTATTTTAGTGTTGTTTCTGAGTCACTGTTACTCTGAACAGCTGTACTGGAAATTTTCTACCTGAGGACAAATGAGAAGATGAAAAGTATTTGGCTTCCATGCTCCCAATTTCAGGCATCCAGATGAATAGGGTATTGTGCACTCATGGAAACTTGTTAAATAGTGGGACTAGGAATGTGGAGTGGAGTGAGGTGAAAATGAATTCTAACTTATTTAGGAAATTCCATTTTGGGGAGAAAAAGGCATTTTTACACTAATGTAAATTCTTCAAAGTAGAACCTACAAAATTAGATGATTAGGGATAGGCAGTAACTGATGGTTTAGTAAAGGTTTGCTTTTTCTTTTTTCTGCTCTTTTCTTTTTTTTGTACCCAAGCACTTAGAACTTAAAACTTTATCCAGATCAGTTGAGAGGGTGGAATGATTCTGGAACAAACCTAATTTAACTTATTTTAAGTTTTCATTATGGAGGAAGGGCTGGTTTTGGCCAGATCCTACTCTCAAGTAACATGTATGCCATTTATTTATTTATTTATTTATACTTTATATTATGGGAATTTTCAAACATATTCAAAATTAAAGTGACTAAATGAAAATGAGATAAGTGAAATGAATCCATTTACCATCATCAGATTCGGTAATTATCAGCATGTGCTAGGCTTGTTTTACCTGTTTTCCCCCATGCCATACCTACCTGTATAAGTAATATAAACAGGCATCACATCAGTGGGTCTCTGTTTGAATTTAATATAACATTATATTAAACTATAATAATCTTAATAAAATTTCCTAATCTGTTTTTACTACAGCTTATCAGGAGGTGATTTCAGGGGATTTTCACAAGTTACCTTTGAGGAAACTTTTAGAGAAAATTTAAGGTCACCTGGTAGATTTTGAGAAACTTTCAGGAGCCACTTTTGTTTACTGTGTCTTTATTGCCGATTTTCCTAGAGCAGGTGTCAGCATTAATTATCATTGGACCTATCGCTCTCTAAATAGAAAATCTTTTTGATTCTCATCACATTTCTCAGTAGCAGAACTTTTCCCTTGATATTGTTCAATGGAGTGCTAGCAAGGCTCACAGGGTGCAAAATTTAAAATGGTACTCACATTCAGGTGTCAGCTCCATACCTGCAGAAGCCTGAAAGTGGAGTGTCTCCTTAAGCTTGTGCCTTACTTGCCTTACTCTTGTTCTGGTCTTGTTTTACATACTATTATTCAAATCATTTTTTGAGCTCTTCATGCTTGTTTTAGTGAAGAACTGAAAAGTTTGTGTTAAGATAGCCAACAGACACACATGCCTACCTTTGATCTCGAACCCATACTTTTCATCTCAATCGATGTCATGCTTTTTGCCAAAAAGTATTACAACCGGCATTTAGACCACTGATTTTCCTTTTTTATCAGCTGGGTCAAATACTGTTGATAGGAAACAGGTGAGTACATGAATGTAAGGTTTAATAGCTCAAACATCTGAGAGATTCCAAAGGATTCTGATGACCATACGTTCTTAGGAAAAGGGAAATTTAAACTTAAATGCATTCTATGCCAGATACATGCTTTTACTTAACGATTTATTGCTTCGTTCTCTTATCTTCCCGATGCAATAGAGGTTATTCCATGTTGAGATCAAGAAGTGTACACTCAGGAAATTATCCCAGAGTCCTACAGCTAGTGCTAATATAGCCAGGATTCTAACCTAGTTCTGAGTCCCAATACCCGTTATTGGTCACTGTCTTCATAGAGGTATGTCTACAATAGAATTTAAATGTGTGTATTCACACGTACACATTTAGAACTGTTTTATTGTTTCAAAATGGTTAAAATTTTGAATATATGAAGGCCTTTAATTATCTGAGACCTGTTTTACTGTGGAAATCCTCTCAAGCTCCTTACTCTGATGCTTGAGTCCTCTTCTGCTCTGGAGGGTATTTTGTTGCACTGTTTCAGAAGTTGTTCCACATGGTGGCAGCACTGCACCAGAAAATACTAGAATCTCTTGCAAAAAAAAAAAAAAAAAAAAATTAACGTTTCCAGGGGGTTCTGCTTTAGTAATTTTCTTATAGCTCACTTCAGAAGGGCATCCTAAAGGTGAAAGCTCCTGCAGAAATGACTTTGAAATCGGAGAGTAAAATGTTGATCAAGATCTGAATACTTTTGGGGTTATGTTGATTTCCAAGCTCATTCCTGGAGTAGGGTACCTTGCTGCAAGTAATAGATTTGTTTTCATTTCTTGTCTTTCTGGGGGGGAATCACACACACTTCCTTTTCCTATAGTTATCCCATTTATAACAGTTAAAGCAGACTTTCAGTGAAATACTATTTGAAAGAGAAAAGACAGACTTTGAAGTAAAAAAATTCTCTTAAATTCTAGCTCAACGTCACTGAGTTTCTTCTTTTGTTGAATGAGGGGTGCCATTGTAGAAAGGTGTTAGGAGTATTTATTGAGCTGTGGTATAAAAAGTGCGTATTCAAGGGGCACCTGGGTGGCTCAGTTGCTTAAGCGTCCAACTTCAGCTCAGGTCATGATCTCACGGTTCATGAGTTTGAACCCCGCATCAGGCTCTGTGCAGACAGCTCAGAGCCTGGAGCCTACTTCAGATTCTGTGTCTTCCTCTCTCTTTGCCCCTCCCCTGCTCACGCTCTGTCTCTCTCCCTCTCAAAAATAAACAAACATTAAAAAAAAAATTAAATAAAAAAAAGCACATATTCAAGTGCTTGGCTTATGGGAGCTCATGAGAATGATGGCTGCTGCTCCTGTAACTATGAAATAGACATTAGACAGGGTTAACGTTATTGCTACAATATTAACTTAAAAGGTCCTGGTGCCGTTGATAGCTGTACAAACTCATATAGTACAGTCTTTCCTGAGAGAATTAGAGCCAAACTTATTTTCAGATGCAGATTTTATTCATTATTTTGAAAGCAAACCTGTATTCAGAATGAGCAACCACTTTGGAGCTACAGGAGAATAGCTCCCATGACTTCTTCACAGATGTCAGAATTTTTTTATTTTATTTTATTTTATTTTGTTTTGTTTTGTTTTATTTTATTTTATTACATTTTATTACATTTTATTACATTTTATTTTATTTTTGAGAGGCAGAGAGAGACAGAGCACAAGTGGGGGAGGGGCAGAGAGAGAAGGAGACACAGAATCCGAAGCAGGCTCCAGGCTTTGAGCTGTCAGCACAGAGCCCAACATGTGGCTTGAACTCACAGATCGTGAGATCATGACCTGAGCCGAAGTCAGGTGCTCAACCGACTGAGCCACCCAGGCGCGCCCACAGATGTGAGAATTTTTAGAATTTCCACCAAATGTATATTTACAAGAAAAAAATGCACTTTTGGGTGATAGTGATTGTTTTGTAGCTTTTTTTCCGTACATTAGGATTTTCTCTCCTTTACTATGGTTTTTATTTTTTCCTCCAAGGCATTTGAGCTACTCTGACTTCAGTTAGCATGTTCATGCTAGAGTCTGCCACTCCTGAGACTCCCAACAACCCCATCGCATGGTTTCTTTTGTTTGTGAACTCGGCTCTCCTGAGTCCTGTTGGCTTAGGACTTTGCCCCTTTAATGTCTTCTAAACCTTCTCCATTCTGCTTCCATCAGTCACCATGAGAGCTGCCCTGGGAAGCCCCACTTCCCTCTGCTCTGTCCTCTCTGCCAAAGCACAAATTACTGAATAAGTAGGAAACCTATTTCTGTTTGATGAGTGTTCTGCACAAGCAGTATGTTCTCAGAATAGCCTCAGCTTGGCCCAGAATAGCCTTTAGCAAAGGTTCTGGTTAAAACTGCTAGCATCTTGGGGCACCTGGGTGGCTTGGTCAGTTAAGTGTCTGACTTTCAGTTTTGGCTCAGGTCGTGATCTCACAGTTTGGTGAGTTCGGGCCCCGTATCAGGCTCTGTGTTGACAGTGTGGAGCCTGCTTGGGATTCTCTCTTTCTCTCCCCTTCTCTGTCCTCTTCTCCTGCTCACAATGTGTCTGTCTCTCTAAATAAATAAATAAACAAACCAGTTAGCTTCTTTTAATTAGAAATTATTCTAGAAAGCTATCTTATAAAGAGGCCTTATAAAAATTTTATAAAGAGGCTTTAACTGGGTTCATTCACATATACCATGCAAGTGAAAGACAAACAGAACCCACATTCCAAGGATCGACATAGGATGAGAAGCCTCCAATGATCCAGTGCCAGCTCACAGGTCAAAAGGCAGTCACGTCTTTTTGGTGACCATCACCAGCATGTAGAAGCAGCATGGTATTATGGCAGTGGATCTCAACTGGGAGCGATTTTGCTCCCCAGGGTACGTTTGGCAATATCTAGGGCACTTTTCATTGTCACGGCTAACCGGAGGGATGTTGCTAGTATCGAGTGGGTAGAGTCCAGGGCTACTTCAGACATCCTGCAGTGTACAGGACAGCCCCCTAGAGCAACCAGTTATTCATCCCCAAATGTCAGTAGTGCTAAGTTTGCAAAAATTTGGATTATAGAAGTAATAGAAATAGCATATAACCACGTAGGGCCAGAGTGGCTGCTGTTTTGAGTCCTGGTGTGGCTGCTTAATAAAAATGTTGCCTTTAGCAAGTTGTTTAAAATGAGCTTCAGTTTCCTTGTCTTTAAAAAGGTAATAATGCTTATTTTACCCAATTATTTTGAATATGAAGGAATAATTTAAAAATTTAAATAATGCCTGGGGCACCAGGGTGGCTCATCGGCTCAGGTCTTGATCTCAAGTTTCGTGAGTTCGAGCCCCACATTAGGCTCTCTGCTGTCAGTGCAGAGCCCACTTGGGATCCTCTGTCTCCCTGTCTCTGCCCCTCCCCCACTTGTGCACACTCTCGTACTCTCACTCTCTCATTCTCTCCCAAAAATGAACAGTAGGGGCGCCTAGGTGGCTCAGTCAGTTAAGCATCGGACTGCAGTTCAGGTCAGGATCTCACAGTTTGGTTCCTGAGTTTGAGCCTTGTGTCGGGCTCTGTGCTGACAGCTCAGAGCCTAGAGCCTGCTTCAGATTCTGTGTCTCCCTCTCTCTCTGCCCCTTGCCTACTCATGCGTGTGCGCGCTCTCTCTCTCTCTCTCTCTCTCTCTCTCTTTCAAAAATAAACATTAAAGTTTTATTTAAAAAAACATCACAAAATTTTAAATAATGCCTGATATATAGCAAATATTTAATGAAACTGTAGCTATTGAGGAACAGACCTAACATTGCATACTTTCTGATTATTATAATTTCTATTTAGGCCTTAGAAAGTTGTGGTTTGTTGTCAGTCAGTCTGAGATGGTACGTATTGAAAAACTCAAGTCTCTAGATCACTTTGTAAATTTGAGGATTTTTATCAGAATATAAATGATGCCCTTGTGGGCTATGTTGTCTTTCAAAGATCAGTCTAGAGCACATAGAAAAACTTCATGACTTCACTTAATTTAGTATTTTCTATGATTTCTGTTATCCCTAAATGTATATTAATAAGTAGAGTTTTAAAGTACAATTTCATACGTAAGTAAAATGAGAAATACATAATGTTCTTCGTGCTAAAAGTCCATAAAGGAGTTCCAGAGCTGGTAGAATTTTAGGTGCATGTGAGAGTGCCTGTAGGTGGTAGGCACTTAATAAGAGTAATGTGGGAGGTAATATGTTCAGTCTGTCTGGGTTCCCCATGTGAGTAATGTTATATTTGGTACCAAAAGAGGAGCGATTTCTGCAGGAATGGAGTAAGTAGAATCATTAGAGGCTGCTTTGATATAAGGCTGATTGCCCAGCTCTTGAATCTCCCACTGGTTGATCTGAGTGTTGTTCTGTCTCTGCTTATAGAGGAAGTAAATGATTTTTGTTTCCTGTGTAATAAACTCTGGAAATCTTTCTGTGATTCTCACTTCTTTTTAAATCAGTTTTCTATCAGTTGTTACTAACTTATAGGTTATTTTTTTATTCTTTTTACATTTTTTTAAGTTTATTTATTTTGAGGGAGGGAGAGAGAAACCCAAGCAGGCTCCATGCAGAGCCTGATCTCACAACTGTGAGATCATAACCTGAGCCCAAATCACGAGTAGGACCTTTAACCAACTGAGCCATTCAAGTACCCCTGAGTTGTTGTTGTTGTTGTTGTTGTTGTTCTTCTTCTTCTTCCTTTTTTTTTTTAATAAGCTCATTTAGGGGGGATAATTTTAGAATAACAGAAAAGTTGCAAAGATAGTACAGAAAGTTCTCATATACTCTTCAGTCACTTTCACTTAATGTTAACACCTTACATAACCATGGCACATTTGTCAAAACTAAGAAATTAGCATTGGTACGTTATTATTAACTAAAGTACAGATTTTATTTGAATTTCACCTGTTTCAACACAAATGTCCTTTTGCTATTCTAGGATTCAATCCAAAATACTAAATTGTATTTAATCACTTCTTTTTATAAAGAGTTGACTCACTCTGTATGAAAGTGTCTCAAAAACAGAAAAGTGCTTTGTAATTATGAAATGGTATCTTTTCCTCTCCCCAGTACTGGATAGCATAGTGGTTAAGACTCAGACTCTTGAGCCAGACAGACTTGGGTTTGTATGCTGGTTCTATCATTTCTTGGCTCCCTGGACTTCTTTCCATCCTCATCTACATAGTAGAGGTGATAAATAAAATTTTTCTCGTAGGGTTGTTGTGAACATTAAGGAGAGAGAGCTTGCAGAGCCCTTAATCCTGAACCTGGCAGAGAGAGCCCTCCATAATATAACTGCCATTTATGGTCCATATTGTATAGTCACTGTGCTGCTGGAGATTAATAAGTTTAAAGGGGTTGATTTTTCAATTGCACATTTATTCTTAAAAGATTTAGTTCTTTTGTATATGTTATTTATTTAAAAGCAGACATTGTTTTTAGGGTAATTCTGGGGGCAGCTTACCCACAAACGAAGCTAGGTCTGTTTACAGTGTTACTTACTACACCATTGCAGAATTACTTTTAAAAGTTAATTTTTCCAGGAAATCCCTTTAAAGCAGTTCATCAGCAACTTCTTGAAAAGTGGATCTGTTGTACATAGTAATACTGAAAGATCACAGCTCATTCTTTTCTCAGTGTTCCCTTCAGGATGATCTCAAGGCTTTTAATGTGGCAGGGGGTTACTTTGTTCTCATAGGGAGATAACTGGTATGGTCATACATTTTTGGTTTGTGTTGCAGCTTGCTCTAGTGTAATTTCAGGGTCTGTGGGCCCACTAACCCTGATTGTTAGGAGTGCCTTTTGTCTATTTGTAGATACCTATTTGTGATGTGAGAATATTTGCATTTTGTCAGACCATATCTTAAGCCACTTTAAGTAATGAATTCTATTGAGTCTTATTTGTGAATCTTAATTGTTACCATGTATACAGACTTCCTTGTCATCATGAGCTGTGTTGACTCAACCAGGCAGACGTGTTGACTCAAGTTCCTTATTCATGGGAAGATGAAGGGGGAAAAGTGGCACATTTTAGGATGTAATACAGTTGGCATATTATCTGTTGGCATTCTGGACAGTGTGTTGGGTAAAAGTATGAGCTCTAAGTTTTACTTATGTGGTGCCACATAGTCATTGTGTCCTTAAGGAGATGATCAGGACTGAAACATGCTTGGAAGAAATACAGGTTGCCTTGTGCTTTCACATGTCAGTTGAAGCAGCTCTATAAAGGAGAAAGCAAGATTATGTATATTTCAGCATAATAGATTTTGGTCAGTTATTATGCTTTCACTTGATTTCAGTCTTTAGGGGCACCAACCAAAAGGGTTGTAAATTGAACAGGAAAACTGAAGTATAAACCTGGATAGAGAGTATGTGACCTTGAAGGTCGTTGCTGGAAATGGAAGTCCTCTAAATAGTACTTGAGTTAATAGGGAGAAGTCACGGTACTGGAAAGTGATGTCTTTCTTGGGCTCTGAGGCTATGGAAATGAAAGTGCAGGATGAAAGTCATTCAAAGGGACAGGGACATGTGTGAGAGATTTCTCATAAAGGAGCTTCTGTCTGTGACACTCCAGTCCCACAGGAGATCTGGATTTCCCTTCTAGATTTCTTTTTTTACAGGATCATTTTTATTTTAACCCTACCTGCAGCTCTAGCTTGTTCCTTTAAAAAAAAAAAAAATGAGGGGCGCCTGGGTGGCGCAGTCGGTTAAGCGTCCGACTTCAGCCAGGTCACGATCTCGCGGTCCGTGAGTTCGAGCCCCGCATCGGGCTCTGGGCTGATGGCTCAGAGCCTGGAGCCTGTTTCCGATTCTGTGTCTCCCTCTCTCTCTGCCCCTCCCCCGTTCATGCTCTGTCTCTCTCTGTCCCAAAAATAAATAAACGTTGAAAAAAAAAATTTAAAAAAAAAAATGAGGTCAAATTTATGTCCTTATAATTGATGCATGTCAGATAGGGGTAGCTTATAAATCAGATTTTATAGCTGGATAGTAAATCCTGCCTCTTTAAGTGCTGTCAGGATATGATTATCTCTGAAATATATGAAGTAGAAGAATACATTTTTCTCCTTGTATAAATCTCCTTGTATGAAGGCATGTCACCTTTGCCTGGACATAATGCTTTGATTATATTATCCTCCCCCACCTCTGATGTTTCTTTCCATTTCTCCCAGCTGAAGTTCACAGCTCCTGGAAATTCTGCAAATGCTGAACGCCAAGTGATTATTACTCAGAAACTGGAAGCAGACACAAACCTTGAGTTCATATTCGAGCTCTATCCCTTGCTAGCTGTGTCAACTAAACAAGTCACTAATTTCTCTAAATTGATTTATAAATTCATTTTTAAAGCCTGTTTCCTTATCTGTAATAGGTGGATTTTGATAGCTACTACCTCAGAGTTGCTGTGAGGATTAATGGCACATAGTAAGTGCTCAAAACATTTCAGTAGTTACTGTCTTTTTTTCTCTTTGCGCAGCCTTCTCTATTAGGTATGGTATAAAGTAAGTTAAAACACAATTTGCTTACCTTAAAAAAAGCTCCGCTGGCTCCAAGGGTCCATAAGGAACTGTCACACTGAAGTCTGTAGTTAAGGCAGAGAAAGATGTGTCTAGTATGGAGTGTGATTTTATATGTATCTATATGTTTTGTATATAAATGTGTATATGGATGTTTGTGTTTAATATCTGTATCTATAAAGTATACACATTACATTAGGGGGTGGGGTAGGGAGAAGTGTTTAGTTGCAGTCATCCCAAGAAACACCATAATTGGGAGGCAAGATCAATAAAAAAATTTTTTTACAATATGTATGTGTTCCTTTGTAACCTATATGCCAACTTTTTATAAATCCACTAATGTACTGAGAAAACTCATTTAAGGAACCCTATTTATAATTATATTTTTAAAGCAAAGCTTCTTTAGAAATTCCTTTCTAGGTTGTCTTGCTGGTTCAGTTGGCGGAGCATGCAACTCTTGATCTCAGGGTTGTGAGTTCAAGCCCCATGTTGGGTGTAGAGATTACTTAAAAATAAAATCTTAAAAAAATACAAAGGAAAAAAAAAGAAACTCCTTTCTTTTTTGGGAACTGTAGTTTTTTTTAAGATTATAGTTAAAAGGCTGTTCTCTTCCTGGCAGTGTTTCCTAAGAGAAGTGCCAGTTTTCCAGGGGAGAAATATTATGCATGTTAGTCTTAGTTCAAATTCAAAGTGATAGTTCAAGTGAAAGAGACCTAATCTTTGGGTTTTTTTTTGTTTTGTTTTGCTTTTTTTAATGTTTATTTATTTTGAGACAGAGCATGAACGGGGGAGGGTCAGAGAGAGAGGGAGACACAGAATCTGAAACAGGCTTCAGGCTCTGAGCAGTCAGCACAGAGCCCGACGCGGGGCTCGAACTCTCGGACTGCAAGATCATGACCTGAGCCGAAGTCGGATGCTTAACCGACTGAGCCACCCAGGTGCCCCCTAACCTTTGTTTTAATACATGGGTATATTAAGGCAGTTACTCCAAGGGTTAGATTTTTTTTCTTTATTATGTTGAATTACTGTTTGGAGAAGTCTTTCTGGAAAGAGGAAGTAGATCTTAAATTCTAATCTGTTATTTTTAAAGTTTATTTTTACAAATAGACAATATATGTGCTGTGTAAATAGTACAAAATTCCAAACAAGCAGAGTATAAACATCAACAAGTGAATTGTCCTGTTACTGTAACCACCCAGCTGCTGTCCTGAAGTCAGTCTTTTTTCTCTGTCTACTTTAGAGTTGGTGTGACTAGCTTAAGTTTCCTTTAGAGTGGGAGAAATGTGGCTTAACGACCAGAAGACTACTAAGTCCCTACAGGCCCACCGTAGTATGTTTCTGAAATCATAACAGCCTGTGAAGATTAGGAGTTGAGAGTGGAAAGACAGAACAGAGGAACTTGGAGAAGTTTTAGAGGAACTGTGGCATTTTGTTATTGGGGATGCATTTTTCTCTAGTTGGCCATTGGCTCAGTGACTGTTCGGCAGTAATCTCTTTTCTCAATGCAGGCCTTTCTAAATGTAATCCTATAATCTGGTCTCTCTGGATCTTTTAATGAGATTTACTTTTCCCTATTTCCTTTTTTGTTTTAATGTGATAATGAGTGGAAATTGCCTTATTTTGCCACCAGAACATATACTTCATTAGCCGCATTATACACTTGGTTTAATTTCCAATTGCCTATGATAATGACAGGGGAATTCTAATTGTTCGTTCTGTTCAGCATCCTTCTGTTCTCTTTTCTCCATTGCTTGTTTTGATTCCCTAAATTCTGACCTTTTCTTTTTCTACATTTCCTATTAACAGACTTTATATTTAACATGTAATTTTTCTAACTTCAAAAGGATTTAATAGCAAAAATGGTAAATTGTGGTAGGACATCTTATCTTGGACAGCTGGTAACCAAGATTGGGCATGTGTTGTCAGTAACAATTTGAAAACAGGCATTTGGTCTTCTGATATGACATTTTGATCCTTTATAATATAATGTCAATCCAAGTGTAGAATACATGGGAAATCTCTTTTCCCTGCATGTACAGCACCTGAGATGATGGAGAGGATTAGTATTTCACTCTTCATGCCTTTTGTTTTTCCCTAAATCCCATGCTTGATGATAGCAGACAAAAATTAAGTCAGAAAAGAACTTCATACCTGCTACCATGTGGTATGTGGGCTAGACAATTCTTCCTGATTTGTCTTAATAGCAGTAAAATCATATCATATCCATAATCATACTTACAAGTGAGCCTTTGATTTTTCATCTTGGAATTTTGTAATCACTAAATTATAGCTGAAGAGGATTCCATTCATGGCATCATACCTTTTATGTAATTATGAATGTTGTCAGACTTACGTTATGTGATTAAAAAATCATGTTGTCTAGACATTTATATTCTAGGATAAATGCTGGGATAGCCCGCAACCTACTCAGATAAGGTGGATGGTAAAATCAGTAGCTGAGGGGCATAGTTCAGCGTCCGACTCTTGATCTCGGCTCAAGACATGATCTCACGGTTCGTGGGTTTGAGCCCCGCATCGGCCTCTGCACTGATGGCATGGAGCCTGCTTGGGATTCTGTCTCTCCGCCTCTCCCCTTTTTCTTGCTGGCAAAAGGATGCAATTCTTAGTTTCTTTAGCTTTTAACAAGGGACTTCAGTGAGAACTAAGAATGAGTTGACGTTTGAACAATTTTAATATATATGACTGAAGCTGCTATCTCTTATCTCATTGATACTTAGAGAATATTTGGATTCAGTCTATACCTTGCTTGTTTTTAGTAACACCTGGGAGCCTCACTGAAAAATGGGGTTTAGGGGTGCCTGGCTGGCTCTGTTGGTAGAGCATGCAACTCTTGATCTCAGGATTGTGAGTTTGAGCCCCACGTTGGCCATACAGATTACTTTTAAAAAATGTGGTTTTAGGAGCGCCTGGGTGTCTACATCAGTTGAGCATCCCACTTTGGCTCAGGTCATGATCTCGTGTTTCTTGAATTTGAGCCCTACATCGGGCTCTGTGCTGACAGCTCAGAGCCTGGAGCCTGCTTCAGATTCTGTGTGTCCCTCTGTCTATTCCCGTCACCTGTTTGCATTCTCTTTCTCTCTCAAAAATAAACAAACATTAAAAAAAAAATTTTTTTTTAAAGTGTGGTTTTAAATTCACTTGTATAGGGCCATAGTGTAGTTTCTTGTGTGTTTTTATTTTTGTGTGTTTTTGCAATTTTTGAAATACTTTATTCACTGGCTGTAGACTTATTAGTTATATCAGGAATAATCTGTAATTTTGATAAAGGTTCACTTTTTCTTGAAACTAGTATGGATTCCCAGATCTGTAAGTCAGGATACAAGTGTACTTTCTTATATTTGGTAACAATTTTTCATATGTCATACTGCCTGAAAAGGTTACATTTGAGGCACCATATTTCTTTGAGTCTGAGATGGCATTGATTATAAGATGTGCTATTTTTTGTATTACCTAGAAAGAAATGTATTTCCTACATGCTTTTGGTTATTAAATGCATCTTAGTTTCAGAGATGTTGATGTGAAAAACTGTGCAACTTAGTCTTGAAGAGTTATGGTAATAGTACCACCTTAAATTTGCATAAGGCTTTATAGAAAGCACATATGTATATCATATATCATCTGATTGAGCCTCAAACTAAAACTAATCTGTGAGGTGGATTAAATTATCCCCAATTTTCAGATGAGGAACATCTCCAGACATGATCAATAGTGAACTAGGGTTTCAAGCTCATAATTTCTTACTCTGAGACTCATGATATGATTGACAGTATCACCTCCCCACTCCCCCTTACATGCATACCCATACAGCTCTATAATTAGCCTAGATTTTTCTGTCCGTTGCCTGCCTAATGTACATGTTTTGTGTTTAAACTTCATTGATCTTATAACTGTTCATATGTCTTGATTGTATTGATAGTGTTGAATACTATTGAAATTGTTAATGTTCTAACAGCAGATCATGTGTGACTTGTGTGACTGTCTGCTAATACGTGAATTGTTTTAATTCTGGGTTCCTGACCACTAAGAAGCTCTATATACCATCATTGGTGGTGTAATATGTTTTGAAAGCAGTCTATCTGTTTCTTCTAGCTAACTGGGTAAAATGTTCAGGAATGGTTACGAGTTGAGATCTATGAAGTGGTCCAGAGAAGATTATTTATTTATAATTGTACTGTTCTTGGTAAATCAAGGTCATGTCTGTTTCTTTCCCAGGTGGTGGCTAATGCTGTAGCAGCATTATCTGAAATCAGTGAATCTCACCCAAACAGCAACCTACTCGATCTGAACCCACAGAACATTAATAAGCTGCTGACAGCCCTGAATGAATGCACTGAATGGGGCCAGATTTTCATCTTGGACTGCCTTTCTAATTACAACCCTAAAGATGACCGGGAAGCTCAGAGGTCAGTCTGTTTTCTTGGATAGTATCTGGGAGACTTGCCTGCTTGAATAAGTTCTGTCTATATTAGAATAAGGGTCTCTTATGTTGGCAGAGATCAGTGGCTTGTGGGGCAGATACTGCTATCCTCATGGTATTTTGTCACTGGATTTAGGAACATTGTAGGTGGTGGAGTGAACCATGCACAAATAACTTCCTAAGGGATGTGTATTTTTCTTTTATTTAAAAAAATTTTTCTTTTAATGTTTATTTTTAAAAAAAAAATTTGTTTTTTTTCAACGTTTATTTATTTTTGGGACACAGAGAGACAGAGCATGAACGGGGGAGGGGCAGAGAGAGAGGGAGACACAGAATCGGAAGCAGGCTCCAGGCTCTGAGCCATCAGCCCAGAGCCTGACGCGGGGCTCGAACTCACAGACCGCGAGATCGTGACCTGGCTGAAGTCGGACGCTTAACCAACTGCGCCACCCAGGCGCCCCTAATGTTTATTTTTTGAGAGACAGAGACAGAGTGTGAGCAGGGGAGGGGCAGAGACAGAGAGGGATTCACAGAATCTGAAGCAGGCTCCAGGCTCTGAGCTGTCAGCACAGAGGCTGGCATGGGGCTCGAACCCACAAGCTGTGAGATCATGACCTGAGCTGAAGTCAGACGCTTAACTGACTGAGCCACCCAGGTGCCCCGAGATGTGTATTTTCCATTTCTTGTTTGAATACTGTAGTTACCCTCTGCTGAAATCTCCCTCATCGTGGTTCCACATCTCCCATACAGCAGTTTCTGGCCATTTGGTACACAAAGGTTTTTGAGTGTCTCTCACCATAGTGACAAACTTTTCATTTTATGAAATACATAGTAAATGGCTGGATACTAGTTACTAAGCTGAACTATACCTATCATTCAGTAATAGAGAAAATGTATTCAAGTCTGCAAAATATGTGATGTCTTCCATTAGATACAGAAATCACGTCAGTCTGAATTTAGAGAAGATTTTGGAAGGTGCACTTGGATTGTTGTGCTCAGCCCTTTACCAAGTTCACTGTTGTAAATTTTCTTTGACTATCACAAATTGACTACTAAATTTCGTATGCACCTACACACAGTTTACAGGATTGGCATTATCACCAATTTTTGAGTGTTTTGTGCATATAGGCACTATAGTAGGTAAAGTACTTCTGAAGAAATGGTGGCTCTTTGACATATTTTAATTATGTAGATAAGAACCTTCCTTGCCTGGATGAATCTCAAGCTACCATAATGTAAGTGCTCTTCACTTGTCTGGGAAATTGTTCCCTCTGGACCTGACTAAAACTCACCCTGATCGTTTCTTTCCATCGTCTAAAGTACAAGTATCTTATGGAAAGAACTTCATGTAAAATTTTATTTTTTGTTGATCATTGACATCTCACACTTCTTGTTCATTCACTTAGCAAGTATTTATTGAGGCTATGATGCCTGCCAGGCATTGTTATAGGCGCTGAGGATACACTGTCACCAGAATCGTAGCCCTCGTGGAACATTTATCCTGAGAGATGGTGCAGAAGTATATATTATATTATATTATATTATATTATATTATAATTATATATTATAATTACATTATTATAATATAATAATCATATACTATTATAATATAATGATTATTATATTATAATATGATTATTATATATTATAATAATTATATAATATATAATATAATATAATATAATATAATATAATATAATTAATATATAAATCAGAGCCTGATAAGTACTAATGAGAAAGATAAAGTAGGGAGGAGATATAAAAAAATGCTGGGCATTTGCGGATGAGGAATTGTGTTTTATCAAAGGGTGGTCAAGAAAGGCCTTGCTGAGAAGGTGGCTTTTGTGTAAAGACCCAAGAGCTGAGGGAGGTCAGAGAGTCAGCCAATTAGATATAGGAGGAAGGGAGAGGATCCCAACTTAATTACCTTGAATCCTTAACTGCATATAATCAGCTCACCTCTCATGTTGACCAAGAACTATCAAAATTAGGTTAATTTCTGAAGAACCCTCAACAGATAATTAAATACTCAAGATTTAGTGAAGCCTTTAAGCATAGGTAGCAGGGGCTAGGAGAATGGGAGAAAGGTATGGGAGAATATTGCAGTGGTGTTCTGTAACTTACAAACTTTTTCAGAGATTTCCTTAATCATGAAGGCAAGGAGTTGAGTAGTTTTCCTGGTTAACTCCCTTCCTTCTGCATCATATAATGACACCTTCAGTCACAGATGGCTGGCATCTCTCACTATGAAGTAACTCTTAAAACTTAATTTGACATCCTATAAGTTGAGGAGAAATAGTCTGTGAGGCAGGAAGCCCTTATGGAATATGGGGAGACCGACGACCATAAAACAGGAAGGTAAGTGGTGTGAGCCTCAAGTATTTTGGGTATTGCTTAGTTTCCTTGCAGTTTGAGCATCCCT
Source organism: Herpailurus yagouaroundi (assembly GCF_014898765.1). NCBI lineage: Eukaryota > Metazoa > Chordata > Mammalia > Carnivora > Felidae > Herpailurus > Herpailurus yagouaroundi. The sequence continues at coordinate 1,754,090 of NW_024412446.1, read as the reverse complement.
TATTGCTGGTTTCCTGAGGTCTTCTGATGTCTCTGTTCTGCCTGTAGTTTGCTGCAGTATAGGATCCCAGTTCTGTTTACACATAGAGCTTTGACTTTCCTGATTCTCTAGTTTCTCTTGATACTGGGGCTATGGTACTCTGACACATTACATCATGGACTGGATTGAACAAAGAAATTTTAATTCAAGATATTAATTTTCCTTTTTTCCCCTCAGCATCTGTGAGCGTGTGACTCCCCGGCTATCTCATGCCAACTCGGCAGTGGTGCTTTCAGCAGTAAAAGTCCTGATGAAGTTTCTGGAGTTGTTACCCAAGGACTCTGATTACTACAATATGCTGCTGAAGAAGTTGGCCCCTCCGCTTGTCACTTTGCTGTCTGGGGAGCCAGAGGTGCAGTACGTCGCCCTGAGGAATATCAATCTAATTGTCCAGAAAAGGTTGGGAAACCAAGAACTGGTGATTAAAGTGTTTGTGATTTTGAATTAAGCTCAATAATATCAATATTAGAGTGTTAAGTTTTATTGATTTTTATTTTTAAAAAGTGTTTATTTTTATTTTTTTAAAGATCACACTTTTTAAAAAATTTTTTTTAACGTTTATTTATTTTTGAGACAGAGAGAGACAGAGTATGAATGGGGGAGGATCAGAGAGAGAGGGAGACACAGAATCTGAAACAGGCTCCAGGCTCTGAGCTGTCAGCACAGAGCCCGATGCGGGGCTCGAGCTCATGAGCAGTGAGATCATGACCTGAGCCGAAGTCAGACGCTTAACCGATCGAGCCACCCAGGCACCCCTATTTATTTATTTTTGAGAGAGAGTATGTGTGCGGTGGGGGGGGCAGAGAGAAAGGGAGAGAGAGAATCCCAAGCAGGCTCCACGCTGTCAACTCAGCCCAGCACAGGGCTTGATCCCATGAACCGTGAGGTCACGACCTGATCCGATATCAAGAGTCGTATGTCAACTGATTGAGCCACCCAGGCGCCCCTAAGTTGTTGCTGCTGCTGTTGTTGTTTTAATGTTTGTTTATTTTTGATAGAGCACAAGCGGGGCAGGGAGGGGCAGAGAGAGAGAGAGATGGAGACAGAATCTGAGGCAAGCTCCAGGCTCTGAGCTGTCAGCGCAGAGCCGGATATGGGCCTCAAACCCACAAACTGTGACATCATGACCTGGGCCAAAGTTGGATGCTTAACCAGCTGAGCCACCCAGGCACCCCTCCTCCCCCCCACTAAGTTCTTTTTAATGTATGGAAATGAAAATGTTGAATGGCAAGCAGCTTGTCCAGGGTGAGGAGGCTAATAGTTGTTTTTGGAGTGTCCCTGTGATAAATACATAGTGCTGCTCTCCAATGTAGTTTGTTTTCTGAAGGGCCTCTTAATAGTATACCAGCTTGTGCCTGCTTCATACAGTTCAGGCTGTAGTTTAGAGCCAGATTGTTCTTCCAGCAGTTCTTAGCAGTATGTACCCTAATCCTTAAAAAATTTCTACCAAAAGGGGAACTGGTGAGAGGGATATACAGGAAGTTTGTGAGGTTTTGGGGATGGGGAGGAGTGAATAGAGAGCAGAGAGACACAGATTAGATATTAATACAGACTTAAAAGGACGTGTCAATATATGCCTCGCCTTCCTTATCTTGTGTTTCTGTGTACCGCAGGCCTGAAATCTTGAAGCAGGAAATCAAAGTCTTCTTTGTGAAGTACAATGATCCCATCTATGTTAAACTAGAGAAATTGGACATCATGATTCGTTTGGCATCCCAAGCCAACATTGCTCAGGTCAGACGTAAAGCAGACTCAGGTTTATAAATCACGTAGATCTTAAGGTCTGGCCTTCAGAAAAAGCAAGGCCATGAAATTGCTTTTTGAGAATCCTTAATGATTTTCTACTTCCTGGATTTTTAACAGGTTCTGGCAGAATTAAAGGAATATGCCACAGAGGTGGATGTTGACTTTGTTCGCAAAGCTGTGCGGGCCATTGGGCGGTGTGCCATCAAAGTGGAGGCAAGTGTCTAGTGTAGTTGTGATCACATTACAGGATTCGGAGTGTTCTCTTCACTCCTTTCTTTAAAATGGGTTTCTTAAGTTTATTAAAATAATAAAGCACATAGGTAAAATTCCCAGAGGGAATCATTTTTATCTCTTTGTAGTTTCAGTTATTTTGACTACTCCCATGTTTCTAAATAATATGCTAATGGTATTTATTGATTTACCAGTTATACACATTATCTGTTAACTTTGTGCTGTAAGTACCATTCTTCATGTACCCCACCGTTCCTACTTGAACCATCCTATTCTCCAATACTTATATCATGAGGTTTTTTGCTCCTGTATTGATTATCTTTGTAAATTGAGATAGTATGCCCTCATTTGTTTTTCTATTGACTAAAAGTTAGAAAACTCACCGTGCATATTATGACCAAATATTTAGGGCCAGTAGAATACAAATGATTGTATTTTCTTTCCTGTAGAGACTTTTATTTTTTCTGGAGTTTCTATAATGGCCTTTCTTTTTTTCTTGCATTATATGTCTTCATTGCATTCCTATCTTCTTCCATCCAAACTTTTCAAGCATAGTATCAAATGTGTGTAAGCCTTTTTTTTGTCCTAATCCCTTGTCTCTTCAGTCCTCTGTCCTCTCACTTGCCCCAGTCTGGCTTACTGCTTTTTTGGCCTTTGCACAGCCATATTTCCATATAGCTTCTCTTCATAGCTCCTTGTTGTTATTAGTCTTCTTTAATAGCATTCCTTTTTGTGTGATTGCCGTAGCTTCTTGAGTCTCTGACAATATGAATTACAGTGTTTTGTTTCTGCAGTTTAAATTTAATTGTCTGGAGTATTGTATGGTGACCGTTGCAGGTCTATATATAATTTTTTAATTGAGGTGTATACCATGCTTATAGTAATTTACAGCCCATTTAAATTGTTTAAGAATGAGATAACAGAAAAGATCATTAGGACTTCTGTGAGTACAGGCAGGGCTGCTGACCAACAGGTTTCTGCTTTAGGGCAGGGAGTTGATTTTTATTTGGAAGTCCTCTGAAAGAGCCTCTCTGTGACCCGAGAGGGGGGATTGATTTTTAGCTTGGTTGCAGCCTTCCAGTAGGTGTTAATGGGCTATAGCTTATATTGCTCTCCATATTGTCCTCCCATTTGTTTTTCATCATTCAGGAATTTGTTGAAATTAATGAAAACGTCTGTTTGCTATGATGTAGTGGATTCAGAACTCCGTATTTGTTCTTGCTACTTGACTCTATGCAGTTCTGCTTAGAGTCAGAGGATTGGACCATCTGATTTCTCAAGGATACTAAAATAATTTGCACAGTATGTCCAGTGCTTCATGGGAACAGAAGGAAACAGATGCTGTGTCAGAGAAGCATCTATGAAAGCCACGTTCCTAATTAGCCTTCCTTTTATTAAGACAGTGCTGCTTTGTGCAGTTACCATTGATAAATCATTTAACCAGAAGTTAATTACTTCTGGTTCTGATCGCTGAGTTCAGATATTTAATACACTCTGTTACTCCACTGAGAAATAGAAAGTCTATTTATTGGATCTTGATACATCTCTTTTGTCACCATTCTTCACATTCTTTTCTTACTGAAGTATAACCATCCACTTACTATTAGATAATTTTCGGAGATTTTGGTAGCATTAAGAGTCATTTTGTGCTTTTCATTGCCAGTCTGTCATCACCTATTCACTTCTTTTGCAAAGCTCTAGAGTCATACAAAATTATCTCTCATTCCAAAGTTAAAAGAGATTTTCTATCACTGAAATTACTAGAAAGTGTTCTCCATCTGTATTCCTAGAGGCTGTTAATGCCATGTATTGTGACTAATGGGAAAGTAGTCCATAGTCTGGAAGGGATAAACTTCTGATGGCTTTCACTTCTTCCTTTGACTTGGGATGCCGGGGTAGGAATACGAGAGCATGTGAGGAATGAACTTTGGAAACGTAAGATCAGCCTTCTAGCAAGTGCTCTCTTATCTCAGGTTGCCTGGATTTGCTGGAGCACTTTTTCTAGACCTGATTCAGTCACGAAGGTTATTGGTTGGAAAGAGGTGCCTAGCCCAAACACACTTATTAGGGCCAGAGAAGAAATGATGGTCTGTTTCTAATAAAGCATTCATGGGAAGGGGGAAGAACCAGTGAGGGAATTATAATAGACTTTCTGTATAGCCTCTGAACCAAGCTGCTGCTTGCATTCAAGAATGCTGCTGCATTCTCTCAGGGCCTCTTACCTTTTTTAATGTGTAGTTGGTTTCAGAGATATGACAAATGAAAAATAAATGAATATTAGTTTAATGCTAAGCTGCGAGAGAAGGGCCTACCTAGCAAGTTTAGGGTGTCTTTAAGAGTTTGAGTTGTATTTTTATAACTGTAAAGATAAGTGTTTCTATGTTGCTGTAAGTATTCTGAAGTGAAAAAATATGTATAATTTTGTTATTAAGTTGGTTAGGTTAAAGATTAAGCAGTAAGCTGCTCAGTCAATAAATAGCATTAGAAAGGCAGTCCAATAGTACTGTTTTTTTCCATAACTTTTGCCTATCTTTTGCCTGATTTTTTAGTAGATTTTACTTCACTCCTCCCCCAGCTTTATTGGGGTGTGATTGACAAAGTTATATGTATTTACAGGGTATACCTGTTTCTTCAAGGAAGAGATAAACCCCTGGTCTTTCTTAGTCAATTGATTTTATTTGTTTCAGAGAGATTAAGGCACTGAGTTCTCACTTCCCAGTCTTCTGTTCTGTGGTGTTAACTACAGATCAGGGTAAGATACTGATATGTGTCTCATCCCTTAATTTAAAAACAAATTATTTTTCCTGCTAGGAAAACCATATGTGTTTGCTACATAAAATTATAGAAGCTAATTTAAATGAAAATAAAACACTGTTTTCTCCTACCCCTGTTCTACCCTCCCACAGATGATATGGACATGATTTTAAATCTTTGTCTATATAGTCTTTCATACACCAGTGTACTTTTTACAAAAATGAGATGATTCTAAAAATGCTATTTACTTTTGTGGTCTGCCTTTTTTATTGAATTAGGCATGGACATTTTTCTGTGTTATTAGCATTTTATATCCTTTTTAGTGGATTATAGACATGATGTGTGATTGCTTCTAATTTATTTAGCCTTTCTCTTATTGTAAGACCTTAAAGTTCCTGCTCTTTTTCCAAATAATGACATAAAGAGGACCTTATAACCAAGTTTCTGATCTCTAGTGGAGGTGAACATTGTTTCATTTATTAGCCATTTGGAATCACTTGTTCATGTCCTGTGCACCTTTTTCCAATGAGTTGTCTTTTCCACAATGATTTTTTAAAAATCTCTTATAATTAAAGATATTAATCCTTCACTTTGTAGCAGTTGTTTTCCCAATTTGTTTTCCTTTTGATTTCATTTGAAGTTGCGATTCACAGAAGTTTACGTTTCCTTGTTTAGTGAGTTCTGTTTTGTTGTCAGGGGTTCTTTAGCGGTGCACCTAGAAGATTGTGCTTCACCTCAAACTTCTATAAAAGCCACTGTTATTTTCTACTTTTATGGCAAAGATTTTATTTTTTACATTTAACAATATTTTCAATAATTAAAACAGAAAGAATTTTGGTGAAAAATATGAGGGTGAGGATCAAACACCAGACCAAACCATCTTTTCCTTACTGGTAGGAAATGTTGTCTTATACTAAATTTTATAAGTGTATATTCTGTATTTCTCTGTTTCTGGACTTTTTTTATCTGAACAGTGATTGGATGTTTAATCTTGTTCTTCTGCCATACTGCTTTAATGGTAGGTGTTTTGTGTTTTCCTCTTTAATCAAAAGCAATATGGTTGAGATGACAATTTGCTCAAAAATTACTGTTCCAGAGGCGCCTGGGTGGCTCAGTCAGTTAAGTGTCCAACTTTGGCTTAGGTCATGATCTTACAGTTTGTGGATTTGAGCCCCGCGTTGGGCTCTGTGCTGATGGTTCAGGGCCTGGAGCCTGCTTCAGATTCTGTGTCTCCCTCTCTCTCTGTTCCTCCGCCGTGCTCGCTCTCTCTCTCTCTCTCTCTCTCAGAAATAAAGATTAAAAAAAATTACTGTTCCAGACTTAAATATTTCTCAGATATTGATGCATCATGGGAAATAGCCTTTTGTCTTTATTATAATAATGATACAAAGGGCTCACTAAATGTTAACTTCATATCAAACTCTGTGTTAAACACTTCATTTATGTTATTTATGATAATTTAAAAAATTTTTAATGTTTATTTGAGAGAGAGAGAGAGAGAGAGAGAGAGAGAGAGAGAGAGAGCGCATGAGTGGTGGAGGATCGGAGAGAGAGGGAGACACAGAATCTGAAGCAGGCCCCAGGCTCCGAGCTGTCAGCACAGATCCCGACTCAGGGATCGAACCCATGAACCGTGAGATCATGACCTGAGCCGAAGTCAGACACTTAACCAACTGAGCCACCCAGGCGCCCCAATGTTATTTATGATAATTTAGAACTTACAGCAGTCTATATCCTACATACTCTATAATTTATCACAACTTATATGTGATAAATTTTTCTAATTTTGCTGTTGCAGTAACCACACAGGAATTACTGGCTGAAAAGGAATAAAATAGAATCCAAAAATGGAAAAAATACATAAAAGATGGCAGAATCATTTCATGGTGCAACAGAATCATCATATAGCCTCAAGATGCAGTTTTGTTTTTATTAAATTGCTTGGAGTGGTTTAACTTCGTACCTTTAAAAGATTATATTCCAAAGTTTTCAGGCATACACTAAAGTGAAATTGATTAATGAGCTGTCGTGTACACATCATCCATTTTGAACAAGTATCAACATGTTGCTGTTTTTATCTTCTCCCTTACTCTTCAAGGGAATGAAGTGCTATTGTATTTTTGTTTTTTAAGTAGGCTTCACGCCCAGCACAGAGCCCAACCTTGAACTCACAACCCTGAGATCATGACCTGAGCTGAGATCAAGAGTCAGACACCTGGGGCACCTGGGTGGCTCAGTCGGTTAAGCGTCCGACTTGGGCTCAGGTCATGATATTGTGGTTCGTGGGTTTGAGCTCTGCGTCAGGCTCTGTGTTGACAGCTCGGAACCTGGAGCCTGCTTCAGACCCTGTCTTCCTCCCCCTGTGCTCCTCCCCCTCTCATGCTCTGTTTCTCTCTCTCAAAAATAAACAAACATTAAAAAAAAATAATAATAATAATAAAACAGGCCCCTAACCAACTGAGCCACTCAGGTGCCCCAGTGCTACTGTATTTTTTTTTTTAATTTTTTTATTCTTTCTTTATTTTTGAGAGAGAGACAGATTGCGAGTGGAGGAGGAACCGAGAGAGAGGGAGACACAGAATCCAAAGCGGGATCCAGGCTCTGAGCTGTCAGCACAGAGCCCACCATGGGGCTGAGTCCCAAAGATCAGGAAGCTGAGCCAAAGTCGGATGCCCAACCGACTGAGCCACCCAGGTGCCCCAAGTGCTATTGTATTTTAATGCAGATCCCAGATATGATCTTACAAAAGTAGTCCATGTGTATATCATAGAGTATGTCCTTAAAAAAATACATTGTCATGATACCATTACTATACCCAACAACTAACAATAATCCTTTATCTCATTGAATACCCAGAACATGTTCAATTTTCCCTAGTTGTCTTTTTATAGTTGGCTTGTTCAAATCAAAATCTAAAGAAGATTCACATGTTGCATTTGGTTACTATGTTTCTTAAGTCTTACTTCCTTGAGGTGCCATGTATTGAAGTGATTATATCATTAGGTTTATACAGTTTTCCAGAGTCTGGATTTTGCTGGTGTAGTTTAGGGATGTTGTTTATCTCATTCTGTCATCCCCTGTAAATAATTAAATCTAGAGGGTTGGTAATGTTCATATTCAGTGTTAGGCAAAAGTATCTCTTTTAATGCTGTGTACTTTCTATTGCATCTTATCAAGAGGCATCTAATGGAGTGACCCATCAGAGTGCATCATGAGATATGATAAATTAGGCTTTGATTTTTAGGGTCTCTTGTCCGAAACCTTTCCCTTTTTAAAAACTATGACCTAGGGATGCCTGGGTGGCTCAGCAGGTTAAGCATCCAACTTCGGCTCAGGTCATGATCTCACAGTTCGTGGGTTCGAGCCCCACGTCGGGCTCTGTGCTGTCAGTTCAGAGCCTGGAGCCTGCTTCGGATTCTGTGTCTCCCTCTCTCTCTGCCCCTCCCCCACTCATGCTCTGTCTCTATCAAAAAATAAATAAACGCTAAAAAAATTTTAAAAAACTATGACCTAGAGTGTCAGTACATTAGTTTTATCACTTGTATTCTCCCATATTCCCTTCATTAATAAAAGGTTAATAGATCCAATTCTATTTTATAGATGAACTAAAGGCTGTGGAAAATTGCAGTTTATCTGAGGCCATAGACTTTCAGTTATATAGTTCAAAAGATGGCAAATTTTCCTTAAGAGTTTTTTGAGCCACAGATAACTTTGAAAATATAATGAAAGCTATGAATCCTCTCCCTGGAAAATATGCTTATATGCACATATGCAATTTGGCAGTTTCATTTCAGGAAGTTTGTTTTATTGGTTGATTTTAATTTTAAGTAATCTGTACACTCAGCATGGGCCTTGAACTCATTACCCTGAGATCAAGAGTTGCATGCTCCTCCTCTAGCTGAGCCAGCCAGGCACCCCTCATTTCAAGAGGTTTAAAGCCATGAACTCCAGATAAAGATCTACCTTGGCTTATTCTTTCCTCCTACCTTGACATATTCTTTCTTCTCATTTCTATTCTCTTGGCTATCCAAGATGATACAACTATCATTTGATCCAACTCATTTGTCAAGTATATTTTTGCAATGAATAAAATTTGGGGTTTATCTGGAAATTCTGTGTATCTCCATGAGATAGCCTAGCCTGTAGTGTAGCTTGGTCAAATTAGGTGCCTGATCTTTTAGTTTAGCTTAGTTGGTGCACATGTATGTCACATAGCTATTTTTATATTGAGGTTGCATTATTGGAGAGATTGTCTGACTTGTCATTTATTGTGTTCCTCTTCATAGCAATCTGCAGAGCGCTGTGTGAGCACATTGCTTGATCTCATCCAGACCAAAGTGAATTATGTGGTCCAAGAGGCAATTGTTGTCATCAGGGACATCTTTCGGAAATACCCCAACAAGTATGTACAAGTACTTCTACCCTCTTCTTCCAACCATATAGGCAATGTGTAAGGCACTTTGAAATTGGCTAGGTATAAATTATTCTTTGTAATGTAACTGGTCATAATAGGATATTTTGTTAAAAATCCTATTAAAATGGATACCTTATGAAAAATAACTTTTGTTTATTTAAAAGTTTTTTAATGTTTATTTTTGAGAGACAGAGAGAGAGGGAGACCAAATCTGAAGCAGGCTCCAGGCTCAGCACAGAGCCCGACGCAGGGCTCAAACTCACAAACCGTGAGATCATGACCTGATCTGAAGTCAGACGCTTAACCAACTGAGCCACCCAGGCGCCCCGAGCTTGTGCATTCTCTTAACCAAAAGCCTTTATAGTTTGGTGGTTTGGTTTAGGGTACCTTGTTGGTCATTTTTTTTTTTAGCCTTCATTGTTAAATACACTTCTCAGTTGTGCCCTCAATAACTATAGTTGATTTTGTTACATCAGGTATGAAAGCATCATTGCCACTCTGTGTGAGAACTTAGACTCGCTGGATGAACCAGATGCTCGAGCAGCTATGATTTGGATTGTGGGAGAATATGCTGAGAGAATTGACAATGCAGATGAGTTACTGGAGAGCTTCCTGGAAGGTTTTCATGATGAAAGCACCCAGGTAAGTTCTCACCTGTGTCCTGTGTCAGATCTTTTGGGGAAATTTTCAGGGAAAGTAAAGGTTGAGCACTTAGGGTGTGTGTGTGGGTGTGGGTGTGTGTGTGTGTGTGTGTGTGTTGAGAATTGTGACCTTTTCAATTGTGCTGATTTCTTATGGAGCAAATCTGCCTTAGACCAGTGGTTCTCAAACTTTAGTGAACCTAGAGTTTGTTAAAGCACAGGTTAGGTTGCTGGCCCCACCCTTGGAGTTTCTGACTCAGTGGGTCTGAGATGGGCTTAAGCATTCTCATTTCTTACCAGGTTCAGGGTGCTGCTGCTGCTAGTGGTCCAGAACCACACTTTAACAACTAATGGCTGAGAGCAGTAATTAGCACTTTTTAATTTTCTGTCACTGGAAGATGATGACCTATTCCTGTTCATAATGGTTGTGGCTCATTCCAGCAGGTGTTTTTGCTTAGAGCTGCGGTGAGGGTTGGCATGTGCAGTTTGAAAAGATTCTCTGGATAGCTAGATTTCTTCCCATCTTCTGTCTCTCCTCTACCAAAATGGAGAGACCTGACCTTGGAACTGTGGGCACAGAGAAGCAGATAAATTATAAAACCCTTTTCCCCTGGCATTTGCACTCATTGCACATTGAAGGTCATGTATGTAATCCACCATAGTAATTTTAATAGACCTATACAAGGAACACATACAAGCCTATAGCTTTGTGTATGGTTCAGCAGCCCATTTTTTTTTACATTAAAAAAAATTGTTTTTAATGTTTATTTATTTTTGAGAGAGAGAAACAGTGTGAGTGAGGGAGGGGCAGAGAGATGGGGAGATAGTCTGAAGCAGGCTCCAGGCTCTGAGCTGGCAGCACAGAGCCTGACACGGGGCTCCAACTCATGGACCACAAGATCATGACCAGAGCTTAACCAACTGAGCCACCCTGGCACCCTTCAGCAGCCCATTTTTAATTAGCTGTGATCTGGCATAGTTTTACTGTTTTTTGGCTCTTGCCCTAGTATGACAGATAATTCCCTAATTTCTCCCCAAGTTGTATCTTTTGGTGGAAATGAATATAAAGGATTTAATAAATAAGCAACTTTTTGTGCCAAAAATGCAATTTAGGGACAAGAGGCTAGTGAGTTTGGGTTGTTGTTTTTTTAATTAATTTATTTTTGAGAGAGAGAGAGAATGAGCAGGGAGAGGGGCAGAGAGAGAGAGAGGGAAAAAGAGAACCCCAAGTAGGCTCTGTACTGCCAGTGTGGAGCCTGATGCTGGGCTCAAATTCACAAACCTTGAGATCATGACCTGAGCCAAAACCAAGAGTCTGATGCTCCACTGGCTGAGCCACCCAGGCTTAGAAAGACCAGGTAGTAATTCGTAGATGGGTAAGCACTACTTTGGAAATAATGGTAGGGAGTAATGTAAATGCTTTTCACTTTATCTGTTAAATTACATCCCCATAGGTGCAGCTCACTCTGCTTACTGCCATAGTGAAGCTGTTTCTCAAGAAACCATCAGAAACACAGGAGCTGGTACAGCAAGTCTTGAGTTTGGCAACACAGGTATGAAATCTAGAAAAAGCATGGGTTTGATTTGTCTGCTTTTATATTGAGGAGATCATGAAACTCTGAGAAGATTCAATTGGGGGGATTTGTTTATTTATTTTTACTTATTTATTCACTTATTATTTTAAGTAGGCCCTATGCCCAAGTTGGGGCTTGAACTCACAACCCCAAGGTCAAGAGTCACATGCCCCACCGACTAAGCCAGTGTGGCACCCCTCATTTGGGAAGATTTTAATTGGAAAGGGCGCAGTCTTTAGATCCTGTTAAAATATAAAAATAGTGCCTCTTATACATATAACATCGAATTATAGTTCGGTGGCTTTTAAATGAACTGGCTCCAGTTTCTGTTGAACTTAGATGGGCTTAACTTAGATATTTTACTTTTAATGAATGACCTACAGTGTGAAAATGACATTGAGTCTCACAGTACTGGGTGACTCACTTAAGTCTCACTCCTTCTGGGTGACTTAATTTCACCTTCTAAATGAAAGTACAATGATTTAATATTGGTAAATGCCTCAACAAAGGTCTCCGATATTGTTCTTTCTACCTTCTAGAATTGATTGCCTTTCTCTTTAAGTAATTTTAAAGTGCTTTTGCTGCCTCCTTAATTATTCGATATTTTTGGTCCTCCCTAGGATGAGTTCTGATTTCAGAAATGTGGCAACTGGAGGCCACAGATTTATTGTCACCATCTTAGGTCCACAGAAATCAAAACAATTATTTTATCTACTGTAACTAGTATAGCAATCATCAATTCATCATAATTTCGTTATGTTCTTAATTGAATTTGAGAACTGGCTGGCTATAGCAGGCCGTCAGAAGTTCAGGTGTGTGTCGACACATGGAATCGGATTTAGATACTCAGTTTACCATATTTCTTATTCATCTCTGTATAGTGGTAGATAATCAAAATTTGAAATCTTTTCATAGTACTTTTATCTGTTATCTTTCCTATTATTAATTTTACATCCTTTAATATATATTTGTAAGCATTCTTTGAAATGTTTCTTTAAAAAAAATTCCCTTTTAAACATCTTCCTTTGCCTGAAGCAAAGCAATTTCTATAACCATCAAGGCAGTGGTTATTTAATACCTGTATTGAATTGAGCATTCTAGACTTTTTTTTTTTTAATTTTTTAATCTTTATTTTTGAGAGAGAGAAATAGAAAGCGTGAATGGGAGAGGGGCAGACAAAGAGAGAGAGAGGGAAACATAGAAGCTAAAGCAGGCTCCAGGCTCTAAGGTGTCAGCACCGAGCCCGATGCAGGGCTACAACTCAAGGATCTCAAGATCATGACCTGAGCCAAAGTCAGCCACTTAGCCAACAAAGCCACCCCAGTGCCCGAGCCTTTTAGACTTCTTAGTGTAGACCCTTGATCACCCATTTGTATCTGTGTTAAGGTGGATTTACAACAAGTTTCTAAAGAGAATTTGGGCCTTGCTCTCTCCCTGCTTATCTCTAGATAGGGATAGTCTTAAAATCAAGCAAGTGTCCTTGGTAGGTTCCATTGTAGTCACCGGTTCTCAACCCTATCTCCATCTCCATGGTCTGTTGAAGGCCTATGGGTCTGTATTTCAAAGGCGTCACAAGAGAGCTGTATTTTGGATTCTTGTCAGATTATCTCCTGTTATTTATCAAAATTTGCCTGAGATAAAGTGTTTAGGGAGGATTGCTTAAATAATACAAGGACTCTCTGTTCTTACAGATAAAATTCGCCACTGAATCAAGCCAGACTGGTAGAGAGCTGGGTATCTAGACTGCATTGTACCTGACCCTTAATTAAGTTACATTTACTAAATTATACCAATACATTCATCTAATAGTAGGGTTGTCATGAGAAACTATCCTATTTGGATCTGTTGTCAGAGTCATTTGTTATTCCATTGTATGTTTTTTTTTCTTTATGAGGTTTCATCAAACAAATTCCTAACCAGTTTTGGATTCTCCTAAGCATTGGTAGGTATGTAGTTAACTGACCCTCTGAATGGCTTATGTAACTAGATTTCATGCTCATATGAGTTGGAAACTTTAGAGTCAAATTTAAGGATCTCTTGTAGAAAATGTGTAGGTCATTGTGGCATGCATTTTTCTGTTTCTAGTTCTGATTTATGCTCTCTAGTCCTGGATGCATTTTTGTAAGCTTTGCTAAGTCCTTTTCTGGGACTAGGACAGGGTATAAGTAGACCATCAGATATTCCTGATTGAGACTTTTTGTATAAGGACTAGTATAAAATCTTTAATAATAACCATTTTTATTGTGCTTACTATGTACCAGGCATTCTTGTAAGGACTTTACACGTTAATTTAATCTCAGTAATGGTTGATACTGTTATTATTCCCGTTTTATAGATAAGGAAACTGAGACATAGGCCCAGTTAGTATGTGGCAGAGTGAGGAGTCAAACCCAGGTAGCCTGGCTCCAGAGTCTTTGTTGTTATCTATCATGCTGTGCTGCTTCTCTAGCCTGAAGGTCAGGGATGACTTTGAGACTGCGTACTCCTTGCTTTCCCTCTCTGAAGCACTATTGTGCATAAGCCAGTACATGCAAGCGAACTTAGTGGTTTTAAGATCATTGTAGGTGATTATTTCATATTTGGTTGTAAATAATTATTAAGCAGTTTTTCTAGCCAACCCTTTTCTGTCCAGTTAATGAGATCTGAGGAGTTACCATAAAAGAAGAGCACATTGGTATATAAGTCTTTTCCACTGTAAGTTTTTTTCTCTGTTTTGTGCCCCCCACCCCTACCCTCCAAGTTTGTGAAATACGAACCTAATAACTTGTTAGGTACCAATATTAGGAACCTAATAACTTATTAGGTACCAATTTCAGTTGAGGGCAGTGTGATCTGCTAAGTTGTGTTAATTAAGTTTATTTATTTTTAATTTTTTTTTTAAGTTGATTTATTTTGAGAGAAGGACAAAGCCTGAGTCCGGGAGGGACAGAGACAGAGGAGGTGAGAGAGAATCCCAGGCAGGCTCTGCACTTCTAGTGCAGAGCCTGATGCTGGGATTGAACTCACAAAACGTGAGATCATGATCTGAGCCGAAGTCAGATGCTTAAACAACTGAGCCACCCAAGCATCCCTAAGTTGTGTTCATTTGAATTGGGTGATGGGAGTTCTATTTCTGCTACATCCCTGGTTCGAGACATGCCTGAGCAAATTTCTTTTTAATACTGTTCCTTTCCCATTTCAACAATAGAGTTAATTAATACTGGGTTTTTTTGTGTGTTTTTTTTAACCTGTGCTGATAATTCAGTGAAGTAATGTGAAATATTTATGCTTCTAACTTTATTTTTATTAAATAAAAACATTTTTTATGTTAATTTTTGAGAGAGAGAGAGGCAGAGTGCAAGTGGGGAGGGAGCAGAGAGAGGGAGACACAGAATTCGAAACAGGTTCCAAGCTCTGAGCTGTTAGCACAGAGCCCGATGTGGGGCTCGAACTCAAGAACCATGAGATCCGAAGCCGGCTGAAGTCAGCCTCTCAATTGACTGAGCCACCCAGGTGCCTCTGTGCTTCTAACTTTAAATAAAATGGTGGTTAATTAGAAATATTATTACAGGAAAAGGAAATGAACCCTTGAATCCAAGGCTTCATTTCAAAGGTTTGTCTTCTCTGCTTTGGTAGTTATAGAGCAATCAGTTAAGAATACACACAGAAGTGTCCAGACTTTAATAATTACCCTGTATAGTATGTTCAAGAAAAATTAAGATGAAGACTTCTCTATGAGCTAGAGAACACCATCATCAAAATCACCTGTGCTGCTTGCTGGAAATGTAAATTCCTGGGCCTGATCCTGACATAATGAAAATTTCTGTGATGTGGCCCTAGAATCTGCCACTGAGTGACTTTCCTGGTATGTTATAATGTTGATGCATAGTACAGTTTACTGTTTTCGAGCATGCCTGGTAATTATTTTGGAAGCTCTTAAATTTTTAGAAATGTACTATTTTTTCTGGGGCACCTGGGTGGCTCAGTCAGTTAAGCATCCAACTTTGGGTCAGGTCATGATCTCACGGTTCATGAGTCTGAGTCCCGCATCAGGCTCTGTATTTACAGCTCAGAGCCTGGAGCCGGCTTCAGATTTTGTCTCCCTCTCTCTCTGCCCCTCCCCCACTCATGCTTTGTCTCTGTCTCTGTCTCTCAAAAATAAATAAACATTAAAAAAAAAAACCAGTCACACTCCTGTTAATAAAAAATGTGGTATTCACACATACATACTCACACACACAATAGAATGTTACTCTGCCATGAGAAAGAAGGAAATCCTGTGGTTTGCAACAACATGGATGGACCCTACAGGCACTATGCTAAGGAAGATAAGTCAGGTAAAGAAAGCCAATGCTGTTAGTTTCACTTCTACGTGCAACATAAAAATGCCAAATTCATAGAAACAGAGTAGGATGGTGGTTACCAGGAGCTGGGGGGTGATGGGGAATGGGGAGATAGTGGTCAAGGATACAAGCCTCCAGTTAGAAGATGGATAAGTTCTAGGGATCTAATGCTCATCATAATGATTATGGTTACTACTGTGTTATATACTTGAAAGTTGCTAAAAGAATAGATCCTAAATGTTCTCACTACAAGAAAGAAATGGTAATTAAGTGACATGGTGAATATATTAGTTAATGCTACACCAGTAATTATTTTGCAATATATAAGCATACCAAACAACACATTGTACATCTGAAATTTAAACAATGTTATATGTCAGTTTTATCTCAATAAAGATGACTGAAAAAAAAAAAAAAAAAGAAATGTACTATTTTCCCAGATCCTGGCCAGGAACTAGGGGGGCTAACAGAAAAGCAGATCCAAAACCAAATTTTCCGAAATCACCAAACATGGAATGGCACCTTAAAATCATAAAAAGTTTCGATTTTTATGTCACATGTCTTGACTGGGCCTGATTTTTTGTGGCCTCCATATAAATAGTGAGGCAGTGTTGACCAGCTTACAGTAAGCCTAACAAATCAGCCCTCAGAATAGCGATGTTCGAACAGTGAAGATCCTTGCCTGTTCTTTAGCTTCAGGCTTTGGAAAATTTGCACTCATTTCTCACAGGACCATATTTTTAAAGTGTGTGTCTATAAAGATTTACGGTGCATATACCCTTTAATCCAGGGATTCTATATGTAGCATTTTGCCTTATTGCCGTGTTTTGAATTTGTGGAGTATAGGGGGACTCCAAACTTCTATCATAGATGTACATAGTTTTGTGAATCCCCACAGGAATTAATTAATTAATTAATTTTGCATTTGGTTAAGTATGTACATAATGGAAAAGAGAAATAATTTGAAGTAAAAAGTAGTCAGTTTTCATCCATACATTATTAAATTGTATTATAGTTTAATACCTCAACAATATTACTAATCTATGAAGGCAGAAGACTGAATTTTCCTGGGCAAGTGATGTGCAGTATTCATTTTAATTGTGTATAATAAAAAGCATAATTAGCATACAAATTTTAAATGGTGTGCTTTGGGGATTGAATATATAAATTAAGATTTAACTTTTATGTATCAACAAAAGCTGAGGTGGGATTGCTTTCCTGACCTGATACGTCAAAAAACTGGTAGTCTATTCTTTTAAAAAATCAACTTGTTTTGGGTGCCTGGGTGGCTCAGTCAGTTAAAGCGTCAGACTTCAGCTCAAGTCATGATCTCACAGTTCGGTTCCTGCGTTTAAGCCTTATATCAGGCTCTCTGCTGTCAGTGGGGAGCCTGCTTTGGATCTTCTATTTCTCTGCCCCTCCCCAGCTCATGCGCGTGTGGGCACTCTCTCTTAAAAATAAACATTAAAAAAAGTCAACTTATGTTTTGTGATGTTCAAACTTTGTTTCCAAATAAAATAATATTTCAGCCTATTTATAAACCAATTACCGGACTTCTCAAAAACAAAACACCTTATGTAAATTGAATATTATCACTGTTTCCCTTTTTTAACCCTGGCATTTCAAACACTACAAACATTTTTATATGCTATGTAACACAACCTATGAATGTGATCAAGATTCTTTTGAGTTATATTTACCATTTTGATATTCTGTTAACTAACTTGCTGTATTGCAGTGTTCCTTATGCTTTTTAAAATTTTTATTTGTTTGAGAGTGAGTGGGCAGGGGAGGGGCAGAGAGAGGGAGACACAGAATCTGAAGCAGGCTCCAGGCTCTGAGCTATTGGCACAGAGGCCATTGTGGGGCTCAAACTCAAGAACCATGAGATCATGACCTGACCCAAAGTCGGACGCTTAACCAGCTGAGCCACCCAGGGGCGCACCCTTATGCTTTCTTGTTTTTAACCAGTGGTCCACTGTGGGCACAAATTAAACAATACATGACTAAGAAAAACCATAGGAAACCATGTAGTCAAAACCATCTGGGTCATTGCTAGTGTTTATTAAGCTGGGTGTTAAGTGCCTTAAGTGGCTAACTCATGAACCAATTTATCTGCTTACTTAGAAACTCACATGGAAGCCCTCAAATTGGCCTACTTTTGAAGAAAATATTTTTGTATGTGTATTTTAAATACAGATACTGAAACAGCGACTTACTGTTGTGGCACTAAAACAGCTGGAATGCCATCATATAGACATACTCTGAGAGGTAGATACCAGGATATTTATCGCTACTTTGTGATGTTCACATAAATGAATGCATGAGTGGCAGGAAGGAGGGAGAAAGAGGCAACAACCTAAATGTCCATTGATAGGGCACTAGTAAATAATGTTGCAGTGCTGTATATACTGGGGAAGTTTGCAGGTGTATATGCCAGTGTGGAAAATACCTTGCAGAGGAGTATATATAATGTGAAATTGGTTTTATATAAAATGGATATATGTATGCTTAGGAGCTCTCTGGAAGGACACATAACCACACTGTTAAAATGGCTATCCTGGGGATGTAAAGTGGGGAAGGGTTGGATGTTTGGGGGAGATTTAAAATTTTTATTTATTTTTATTAAAATATATACATATGTTTAAAGATTTTGTCCTTAACACACAAAAAAATTATTTTTTTAAGATTTTGTTTTTACACACCTAGTGTGGGGCTTGAATGCACAACCCCGTCATCAAGAGTCCTGTGCTCTACCAACTGAGTCAGTCAGGTGCCCCAGAGACTTATTTTTATATTACAAATTTTTTTTTTTTTTTGAGAGAGCAAGCATGAGTAGGGGAAAGGGGCAGAGGGAGAGAGAGAGAGAATCCCAAGCAGGCTTCATACCTCGTGGGGAGCTTGACAGGGGGTTCAATCCCATGACCCTGGGATTATGACCTGAGCAGAAATCGAGAGTCAGACGCTCAACTGGCAGCTACCCAGGCACTCCGATATGTTACAAACTTCTAATTGTGATATAGCATTGATGAATTTTTTTTTAGCCATGAGTATGAATAAAAATTATTTTAAAACTACCACAGAAAAAACAAGACCACTAAATTAAAAGGTCACCCCTTTGGGAAATGTTTAGTTCCACGCTCTCCTTAACAGTCATTTATTATTTTAGATAGTAGTACCTCTCATACTGTATTGTAATAATTAGTATTCTGGACTTGTTAAAGTCAGGCACTATGTGTCTTATCTCTTTATTTCCAGGGCCTAGCCATTGTCTCCATAGGAGATACTTAATAAATATTTGAATGAAGAAAGAAGGTATGGGTGAAATGTTTTTAAAATCTATTTCATGAATAATCCTGCTGATGTTTATAGCAGTTAAAAAACATTTTTGGGGGAGGCACCCGAGTGGCTCAGTCGGTTAAGTGTCCCAACTTTGGCTCAGGTCATGATATCATGGTTCGTGAGTTCGAGCCCTGCATCAGGCTCTGTGCTGACAGCTCAGAGCCTGGAGCCTGCTTCGGGTTCTGTGTCTCCCTCCCCCTCTATCTCTGCCCCTCCCCTGCTCACACGCATGTACCCTTGCTCACTCTCTCAAAAATAAACATTAAAAAAAATTTTTTTAAAGAATTATTTTGATGTTCCAAGGCTGTCTCAAGGAGTTAATTTCTATCAAATTAAACTTTTATTTTCCATTTCCCATCTTCCCTTGAAATTTAGTCTTAGAACTAACCCATCTCGATTTATATTTAAGTTCTTTGGAACATTAGAGATTACAGAATTATGACTGTATTAAAATAAAACTGTGTTGAGTTTAAATATCTTAACAGCCAACTTTATAAACCACTACAGCATTGCCTTAATATAAATCTAACAGGTTGGGTTTCTGTATGGAGAAAACTTCCATTTAAACCTTCTTACCCTTGCCTTTCATTAGGATTCTGATAATCCTGACCTTCGAGACCGGGGCTATATTTATTGGCGCCTTCTCTCAACGGACCCTGTCACAGCCAAAGAAGTAGTCTTGTCTGAGAAGCCACTGATCTCTGAGGAGACAGATCTTATTGAGCCAACTCTGCTGGATGAGCTAATATGCCACATTGGATCTTTGGCCTCGGTATACCATAAGCCTCCCAATGCTTTTGTGGAAGGAAGTCATGGAATCCATCGCAAACACTTGCCAATACATCATGGGAGGTAAGCAGGTGAACTAGGTTTTGAGTGAGAAGTAACTCTTTTAGACAGAGTTGGTCTTCCTCCTGTTGTTATAGCCTAGAAAAGAACTTGGTATGCATTTTGCAAACTTACTATAATGCCCTGGGGTCTCCATCTGAATACCAGTGACCACATACATAATAGGTGAAGGGCTCTTCTGTGTTCTAATTTGGGAAGTAGGTAAGATAACAGCTTTAGAAAATGATGAAGACTTTTTTTTTTTTAAACTTTTTAGTTTATTTATTTTGAAAGAGAGACATGAGTGGGAGACATAAGCATGAGTGGGAGAGGGTAGAGACAGAGGGAGAAAGAGAGAGAGAGAATCCCAAGCAGGTTCCGCACTGTCAGCAGAGAGTCCAATGTGGGGTCCGAACTCACGAAAAACTGCGAGATATGACCTGAGCCCAAATCAAGAGGTGGGCTCTTAACCAACTGAGCCACCCAGGGTCCCCATTGGTGAAGACCTTCTCAACTGATAAATTTGAAAGTTGTTTATGTCCCCAGATGAGGCTAGAAATCTTTTCAGGGCTGAAAATTTGGAAAAAAAGACCATACGTACCTTTAGCTACCTTATTGCTTTAGTGTAACTTTGGTAGAAGCTTATGGATAAAGTTAGCAGATACTGCTTTTGTGCTATAAAGCTATTAGTGAAATAATATTTACAGGATTGTTTTATAAGAGCAGCCTAGATTCCTTCCTTCTACTGGCTTTGGGCTCTGTTCTTTATCTGGCTCCTTAAGGTATAAGGTTAGGTTTGGGATTTTTCTTGCTTCTTGGGGTAGGCCTATACAGCTATAATCTTCCCTGTTAGAACAGCTTTTGCTGCATCCGCAAGATTTTGGTAGGCAAAATGAAAACAACTGTGTTTTCATTTTCATTTGTCACCTTGTTTTTGATTTCCTTTTTGATTACTTGGTTAACCCATTCATTATTTAGGAGCATGTTATTTAGCCTCCATGTATTTATGTTCTTTTCCAGCTTTTTTTCTTGTGATTCATTTCTAGTTTCATACCATTGTGGTCAGAAAAGATGCATATGATTTCAGTTTTTTTGAATTTAGGCCTAACGTGATATATTCTGGAGAACACTTGACAAAAATGTGTATTCTGCTGTTTTAGTATATTCTGAATGGAATGTTCTGCATATATCTGTTAAAAAGCATTCAGTCTAAAAAAGAGGTTAGAGTGGGAGAGAGCCAAAGCATAAGAGACTCTTAAAAACTGAGAACAAACTGAGGGTTGATGGGGGGTGGGAGGTAATGGGTATTGACGAGGGCATCTTTTGGGATGAGCGCTGGGTGTTGTATAGAAACCAGTTTGACAATAAATTTCATATACTAAAAAAAAAAAAAAAAAAAGCATTCGGTCCTATGTGTCATTCAAAGCTCCTGATGGATTTTCTACCTGGATGATATATCCACTGATGTAAGCAGGGTGTTGTTCCTTGCTGTTATTGAACTACTGTCAGTTTCTTCCTTAATGTGTGTTAATAGTTGCTTTATGTATTTAGGTGCTGCCACGTTGGGTGCATAAATATTTACAATTGTAATATCCTCTTGTTGGATAGTTTCCTTTATCATTAGCCAGTGCCCATTTTTGTCTCTTGTCATGATCTTTGTTTTAATGTCTGTTTTGTCCATTGTAAGTATTGCTACCCCATCTTTATTTTTGCTTCCATTTGCATGGTAAATGTTTTTGCATCCCTTCATTTTCAGGCTGCACATCTTTAGGTCTGAAGTGAGTTCCTTATGGGCAGCATATAGGTGGCTCTTGCTTTTTTTGTCCTTTCAGTTACCCTGTGTTGTTTTGATTAGAGCATTTAGACAGAGTTGGATGCAGCAGTGCTGTTCTAAGAGGGAAAATTATAGCAATACCTTCCTGAGACTTAACTCAGGAAGCAAGTAAAATCTCTACCTAACCTTACACCTAAATGAGCTAGGAAAAAAAAAAAAGCACAAAGCTGGTAGAAGGAAGGAAATAGTAAAGATTAGAGCAAAAAGAAATAGAGACTTAAAAAAAAGACAACAACCAAAAAAGAATCAATCCAGGAAACTAGGAGATGGTTGTTTGAAAAAATCAATAAAATCGATAAACCTTCAGTCAGACTCCTCAAGAAAAGGAAGAGAAAGGACTCAAATCAGGAATGAAGGAGAAATAATTGACACCACAGAAATAAAAAGCATTAGAAGAGAATAGTATGAAAAATTATATGCCAACAAATTAGACAATCTAGAAGAAATGTATTAGTTCCTAGAAACCTGTAACCTTCCAAAACTGAATGAGGAAGAAATAAAAAATTTAAACAGACCCCTTACTAGCAATGAAATTGAAACAGTAATCAAAAAATTCCCAACAAACAAAAATTCAGAACCAGATGGATTCACAGGTGAATTCTGCCAAATAGTTACTACTTATTCTTCTTAAACTATTCCAAAAAATAGAAGAAAAAGGAAAGTTTCCAAATTTGTTCTATAAGGCTAGCATTACCCTGATACCAAAACCAGAAGAAGACACTGCAAACAAAGAAAACTACAGGCCAGTATCTCTGATGAACATAGATGTAGACATCCTCAACAACCTACTAACAAACTGAATCCAACAATACATTAAAAAATGATTCATCTTGATCAAGAGGGAATTTTTCCAGGGATGCAAGGATAGTTCAGTATTTGTGAATACTGAATACAAATGAATTAACATAATGCATCACATTAACAAGAAAAAGGATAAAAACCATATGATCACCTCAGTAGATACAGAAGAAGCATTTGACAAGATACAATATCCATTCCTGATAAAAACTCTCAACAAAGTAGGTTTAGAGGGAACATACTTCAACATAAAGGCCGTATATGAAAAACCTGTGGCTAACATCATACTCAGTGGTGAAAAACAAAGCTTTTCCTCTAAGATTAGGAACAAGACAAGGATATCCATTCTCTCCACTTTCCTGGGTACAGCAGTCAGACAAGAAAAAGAAATGAAAGGCATCCAAGTTAGGAAGAAGTAAAACTTTGAGTGTTTGCAACTGACATACTATATATAGAAAACACTAAAGACTCCACCAAAAAACTACCAGAATAAATGGACTCAGTAAAATTGTAGGATATAAAATTAATATATAGAAATCTGTTTCGTTTCTATACACTAATAAGTAAGTGGCAGAAAGTTAAATTAAGACAATATCATTTACAATTGTACCACACCATAATATACCTAGGCATAAACTTAACCAAGGAGGTGAAATACCTGTACTCTGGAAACTATAAAATGCTGATGAAAGAAATTAAGGACAGCAAAAACATGGGAAGATATTCCATGCCTTTGGATTGGAAGAACCCATTTATTAAAATGTCCATACCACCCAAAGCAATCTACAGATTTAATGTAATCCCTATCAGAATACCAACTGCATTTTTCACAGAACTAGAACAAACAATCCTAAAATATGTATGGAACCACCAAAGACCCTGAATAGCCAAAGCAGTCTTGAAAAATAAGAACAAAGTTGGAGGTACACAATCCCATATTTCCAAATATACTACACAGCTGTAGTAATTAGATAGTGTGGCACTGGCACAAAAATAGGCACATAGATCAATGGAACTGATTAGATGGTCCAGGAATAAACCCATGGTTTTGTGTTGGAAAACTGTATAGCTACATGCAAAAGAATGAAACGACCTCTTTCTTATACAAAAATAAACCCAAAATGGATTAAAGACCTAAATATGAGACCTGAAACCATAAAATTCCTAGAAGAAAACATAGGCAGTAATTTCTGTGACCGAAGGAAACATTTTTCTAGATCTGTCTCCTCAGGTGAGGGAAACAAAAGCAAAATTAAACCATGGGGACTACACCAAAATAAAAGTCTTCCGGACAGCAAAGGAAACCATCAACAAAACAAAAAGGGAACCTACTAAATGCGAGAAGATATTTGCAAATGATATATCCAATAAGGGGTTAATATCCAAAGTATATAAAGAACTTACACAACTCAACAGCAAAAAACACAATCCAATTTAAAAATGGACACAGGACTTAAATAGACACTTCTACAAAGAAAGGATGGCCAACAAACACATGAAAAGATGCTCAACTTCACTAATTAGAGAAATGTGAATTAAAACCACAGTGAGGGGCGCCTGGGTGGCGCAGTCGGTTAAGCGTCCGACTTCAGCCAGGTCACGATCTCGCGGTCCGTGAGTTCGAGCCCCGCGTCAGGCTCTGGGCTGATGGCTTGGAGCTTGGAGCCTGTTTCCGATTCTGTGTTTCCCTCTTTCTCTGCCCCTTCCCCGTTCATGCTCTGTCTCTCTCTGTCCCAAAAATAAATAAACGTTGGAAAAAAAAAAATTAAAAAACAAAACAAAACAAAACAACACAGTGAGAGGGGCACCTGGGTGGCTCAGTCAGTTAAACTTCCTGCTCTTGATTTCGGCTCAGGTCGTTATCTCACAGTTTGTGAGATTGAGCCCCACATTGAGCTCCATGCTAACAGCATGGAGCCTACTTGGGATTCTCTCTGTCTCTCTCTCTCTCACTCTCTCTCTCTCAAAATAATATTTAAAAAAATAATAAAACTACAATGAGATATTACTATATACCTTTCAGAATGGCTAAAATCAAAAATGTGTAAGAAATAACAAGTGTTGGTAGGATGTGGAGAAAAAGGAAATCTTGTGCATTGTTGGTGGGGATGCACACTGGTGCAGCCACTGTGGAAAACTGTGGAGGCTCCCCAGAAAGTTAATAGAATTACCATATGATCCATTAATTCCCTATTGGGTATTTACCGAAAGAAAACGAAAACAGTAATTCGAAAAGACACATGCACCCCTATGTTTATTGCAGCATTATTTACAATAGCCATGATATGGAAGCAACCTAAGTGTCCATCTATAGATGAATGGATAAAGAAGATGTGGTATATATACACTATGGAATAATATTCAGCCATAAAAAAGAATGAAATCTTACAATTTGCAACAATATGGATGGACCTAGAAGGTATAATGCTAAGTAAAATAAATCACTCAGAAAAAGACAAATACCAATGATTTCACTCATATATGCAATTTAAGGAGCCAAACAAATGAACAAACCAAAAAGAAACAAGGAACAGACTCTTTTTTTTTTTTTTTTAAATTTTTTTTTCAACGTTTTTTAATTTATTTTTGGGACAGAGAGAGACAGAGCATGAACGGGGGAGGGGCAGAGAGAGAGGGAGACACAGGATCGGAAACAGGCTCCAGGCTCCGAGCCATCAGCCCAGAGCCTGACGCGGGGCTCGAACTCACGGACCGCGAGATCGTGACCTGGCTGAAGTCGGACGCTTAACCGACTGCGCCACCCAGGCGCCCCCCCCCCCCTTTTTTTTTTTTTTAACATTTATTTATTTTTGGGAGACTGAGAAAGAGAGCATGAGCAGGGGAGAGGCAGAGAGAGAGGGAGACACAGAATCTGAAGCAGGCTCCAGGCTCTGAGTTGTCAGCACAGAGCCCAACACGGGGCTCGAACCCACAAACCATGAGACCATGACCTGAGCCAAAGTCCGATTCTTAACCAACTGAGCCACTCAGGTACCCAGAACAGACTCTTAAATATAGAGAATAATCTGGTGATTGCCAGAGGGGTGGTGGGTGGGGGGATGGGCAAAATAAAAATATACTTGATGAGCAATGGATTAATGTATAGAGTTGTTGAATCATTATATTGTACACCTAAAACTAATACAACACTGTATGTTAATTATGCTTGAATTAAAAGAATAATAATAGCCTAGATTCAGTGTAGACAGTTTCTCAGTTACCTGTACTCTTTTTTGCCAAATTGATCATAATATCAAGGGAATTCTATTATGAACAGGTTCTCTGGTAGCATGGAACTCTTTCTTGCTTTTTACTGATCTCAAAATTTTAATTTTAATTTAATAAATTTAATAAACTCTTAGAATGGGTATCTTGGAATTTTTTCAGAATCTCTTTCCTTCCTTAAGCATAATAAACCTTAAACCTAAGTTTGATCCCAGATTGACTAAAGTGATTAATGTGTGTCTTGTACCATTTTCTAATACATATTGTTGTTTAAGTGGTTCAGAGTAGCCAGAGTGTAGGATTTATTGTTTTACAAATTAGCGTAGTCAACATTTTCAGCTCTGTTTAAACAGACTGTGCGCACAGATAAACAAAAAGGAAAGGTCAACATCCAAGCAAATCTTTAATTAATATTCATTAGTCTTTACTTGAGTTGACTCTTTGGTTTTAGGGCAGGTGCTATGATTTTCACCCAGAGGAGCTGTAGCTTCCTAAGGATTAGGCCTTGTAACAGTAGGGTGTTTTGCCTGTAGGCAAATATATTTAACCTTCTCTAGATGTGATCATTTGACTTTTAAGTTCATCCATCTCATCCGTCTCCTAGTCTGTTCTTTAATTTTGGGTAATAAATAGGGATTTTGTTTTTAACTTGCCTCTATAACCATATTTATATGCCATTTAAATTACCTGTCTCCTGATAACCTAAAAAAAATTTTTTTTTAATGTTTTTATTTATTTTTGAAGGAAAAAGACAGCATGAGCAGGGGAGGAGCAGAGAGAGAAGGAGACACAGAATCTGAAGCAGTCTCCAGCTCTGAGCTGTCAGCACAGAACCTGATGCGGGGCTCTACCTCATGAACTCATGAACTGTGAGATCATGACCTGAGCCAAAGTCGGACGCTTAACCGACTGAGCCACCCAGGGGCCCCTCTCCTGATAACTTTTGACCCTTGGATGGGGAAAGTGAAACAAATCAAGAAATAAAAACAACCCTTTCTAGAACACAAGAACCAATATTTAAACCATAAAAAGGAACACAATCTCTTACATAAGGTCTTTATCTGATTAACAGTCTTTAATTTGTTACCTTCACAATTCCTTATGTGGTTGCTTTTTAGGTAATTTTTTTTGTCCATTTGTGCTTGTATTGTTTTTTTTTTAAAGGAAACACAAATGCATAAAAATCCCTTTTGAAATAAATAGGGATGATAATAGGGCGCCTGGGTGGTTTAGTTGGTTGAGCGTCTGACTTTGGCTCAGGTCATGATCTCACGGTTCTTGAGTTTGAGCCCTGCATCGGGCTCTGTGCTGACAGCTCAGGGCCTGGAGCCTGCTTCAAGTCCCATTTCTCCCTCTCTCTGCCCCTCCCCCTCCCTCACTCACACTTCACCTGTCTCTCTCTCTTTCAAAAATAAATAAACATTAAAAACATTTTTTTAAATAGGGATGATATATTGCTGCAAATGGCATATCCATAATAGTACTGACATTACCTAGCTCTTTTCTGCATCACGCAGTTAAGAAGTGATATGCCTCTGACATGAAATACAGCTACACTGTAAAACCTTATCCTGCCTCTTCTAGAGATCTAAAAATGGTTACTAAACTAAATCTTTTAAAACCACTTGGAAAAGGGAAAAGTGCTTTTGAGTTGGGTATTGCTTATTAAACTTGGCTTCTCAGGGCTGTGGGAGAGATGTGAGATGGTAAATAGTAGTCTAATTTAGAAAAATCTCACCTTAAAAAATACTGCTTTGGTGACAGTTAAGCAGTTATTTCCCAGGAGTTCATGATGGGAAACATTTTCACGTTTATTTTCTTGTGTTTGTCATTTAGAATGCATAATGATTTACCATTTTCTTGTAGAAACCATAGGAGTGTTTACTTCTTTTCATCTAATGCACTTTACCTTCTCATGGAAGGAATTTATGTGCATTGTTACCTATTCTGCCTTCTATTTAGAGGTACTGATAATATGACAGAACACTTCTTAAATGGCACATGTCATAAGATGATAGAATTTCATGTTCAGAAATATATTTTATAGAGATTTCATATATTTCTTGGCAGGTGTATATGAAATCGCTTCCCTTTTTGACTTCCTTATTAATTTTTGGCTATTTTTGCCTCTCTTCCCCCAGTCTAGATACTTTTTATCTTGGCTTCCTTGACACTTTTTGCTCCTAAGTCATCTTTCTTAGATTGGTTTTCTGTATTTTATCTTTGCCATTCTGTGTTCATTCTTTTCTCTGATTATTAATCTTGATGGTGTTGCAAGACTCATTCTGAACCTTCTCTGTTTGTGCTTCTCTTTATTCCTTTAGGAAACTGATCTAAATGTAGGTACCGCTGATCTATTACAAGGCTTTACGGTTTACACCATGTTTTCATTTCATCCTCCCTAAAATAGATCCTTGTGTTTTGATGACATTGTTATCATTTTATTGATGAGGAAATTTTGTCTCAGAGAAGTTGTCACTTGCCCAAGATCACACAGCTGGTAATTATTGGAGCCAATACTTGATCTTCGTCTTCTTAATCTAGACCGTCTACTCTTTACACCACACCCGTGGTACTCTCTTACAGTCTCTTCTCCTAAGCTGTCTGTTAGACTTCTTGACTTATTTTTCTTACTTGAAACTTAACAATGGAACCACATTTATATTTCCCATCATCCCTTCAGATTTCTCTGTAATTATGAGGAACATCACTAGTTTTTTGCTTCTTAGTTTTTGTTTATTCTCCAAATTTGATTATTCATTCTTCTTTCATGTATGTTCAAGAAAATATTGTTAAAGGAATTTTTACAGTGTTTTTTTTTCCTTTGTATTATGTAAATCTTAAAAAACATGCAAGGTAGGGTGGTATAGCAAACTCATGTCTCCTTGTCCCTCAGCCTCCACAGTTACCACTGTATTGCCAATCTTGTTTCATGCATTACCCCCACAATTTTTTATTTTTTGAGGGAGCTGGAGTATTTTAAGTCAAATTCCAGACCTCCTATCATTTCACCCATAAGTACATTACTGGTAGCTCCAATAGATAAGGATTTTTTTTTAATGACAATAAATTATCAAGCCTCACAAAGTACAATTAATATTGAATAAGCAGTCTGAACTACTTTCAGACTTTCTTAATTGTAATTCTCTATTGTCTTTTAAAATTTATCTAGGATTGACTTTATTGTTCCCTTAAATGTTTGGAAGAATTCACAGTGAAACCATCTCAGCCTAGAATTTTCTTCCTGGGATTTTCCCCACTTTTTAAATAGATAAATCATTTATAGTAATCTTTAAAAAAAATTTTTTTTAATGTTTGAGAGAGAGAGAGAGAGAGAGCATGCACTTGGGGGAGGGGCAGAGAGAGAGGGAGACACAGAATCCAAAACAGTTTCCAGGCTCTGAGCCGTCAACACAGAGCCTGATGCAGGTTCGAACTCATGAACCATGAGATCATGACCTGAGCTGAAGTTGGGCACTTTACCGACTGAGCCACTCGGGCACCCCTCATTTATAGTAATTTTAATGCTGTGCTAACCTTTAGTGTATAGCTCAACACATTTTTACATTTGTATACAATCATAACCACCACCCTGATCAGATATTTCCAGCATCTTAGAAGATTTCTCATGCCCTTTGCCATTAATACCCACTCTCCAGAGATAACCATTGTTTTAACTTATATCACTACAGTTTTGCTTCTTTTTTTTTTTTTAGGTTTATTTACTTTGAGAGCGAGAGACAGAGCAGGGTACAGAGAGCATCCCAAGCAGGCTCTGTGGTGTCAGCGTGGAGTCCGACACAGGACTCAAACTCATGAACCATGAGATCATGACACGAGCCGAAATCAAGAGTCGGATGCTTAACTGACTGAGCCACCCTGGAGCCCTTGCTTATTCTTGAACATGATATAAGTCAGGTGTATGTGTGTTGGGGCTCTTATGGATAACGCTGCTATGAACATTCTTATGTATGTCTTGATAGACTTATGTACTTACTTCTCCTGTATGTACACCTAGGAATGGAATTGCTGGGTCATAGAAGATGACCCAGTGGCTATACGAGATACTGCCAGTTTTCCTGAGTGATCAGGAAATACACTCCTTCTAGCAGTGTATAAGAAGAGTTCTGGGTGATCCACATCCTCAGAAGCACTTGGGATTGTCAGTTATTTTAATTTTTGCCATTCTGGCAGATGTGTGGCAAGGCCTTGTTTTAGTTTTCATTTGCATTTTCCTGTTGAGTAGAGATGGCTTAAGTCCCTCTTCATGTTTATAGACATGATCCGCTTTTGGTAGAGGACCCTCTACTTTAGGTAGTAGGTCCTCTTTTGTGACATGTCTGATCTTCTTATTTTTTAATGAGTTCTCTTTGTAGGAATTCTTTATGTAATTGAATGACTTGTAGGAATCTTTTATGTGATTTGAATACATGTCTTTTGTCAGACACATGTTTTGCAAACATCTTTCTGTAGTCTGTGAGACAAAGACTCGTTTTTTGTAAATGGTGTTGTTTGAAGAAAAGATGCTCTCAATTTTAATGAAGTCCAGGTCATCACTTTTTTTTTTCCTTTTTATACTTCGTGTTTTCTGTAGAAACATTTGTCCACTTCAAGGCCATCAAGGTCCTCTCCTCGGTTTTGCGCTTCACATTTATGTTTGCTATGTCTCTTTAATTTTTATTTTGTGAGATAATAGGAGTCAAGGCTCATTTTTTCTCACACAGCTATCCAGTTGACCCAACATCGCCTAGTCTCGGCGCTCGTCACTTTTTATTTTCGTGCGTGGTGGCTGTAGCAGTTTAGATTACTCTTCGCTGATCCCCATGCTCATTCTCCCATCTTCAGTCCATTTTCCATACAGCTGTTAGTGTTTCTATGATATTTTTAGTTCTTTGTTCAACAAATCAAAGTGACTCTGCATTGCCTATCACAAAAAATTAACTTCCCAGGCTAGTTTCCAAAGTTTTATCTCCCTCATTTTCTCTTTCCCAAAATCTTAATCCCAATCTCTTATCCTGCCAGTACAATTTTTTCACCACCTCTGTTGTCAGATTGCTCATTTCTGTGCCTTTGCACTAACCATTCCTTCCTTTTGGGAAGGTCTCTCTCTAGTAGTTCCCCATAACTGTTCTGTTCTTCAAAAGCCAGTCATAACATCATTCTCAGAAGCTTTTAGAATCAGCTGCACCTGGTTTTGTCTCTCTATCCTGTCAGTATGCAGGCACTCCTATGGTACTCGGTTTTACCTGTTACACAGTAAGTGTGCTTTTCAGTCATTTTGTAAATGCTGCTTTTTGTTGTTGTTTGAGTGTAAGTTATTTGTGGGCAGGAAATATATTTTCCTGTTTTAAACATACTGCCCTGGAGGGCGCCTGGGTGACTCAGTCGGTTGAGTGTCTGACTCTTGATTTCGGCCCACATCATAATCGTATAGTTCATGGGTTCAATCCCCACATTGAGCTCTGTGCGCTGGCAGCACAGAGCCTGCTTGGAACTCTCAGTCTCCCTCTTTCTCTGCCCCTACCCTGCTCGTGCTCTCTCAAATAAGCAGACTTAAAAAAAAATGGAAAAACCCTGGGGTTCTCATTACGGTGCTACATCTTAGAGTAGGTGCTCAATTAAAATTGATGAGGTTCTGTAGTATACATTTAGTTTCATTTTAGCAGCTATATTTTGATAAAAAGTAAGAATTGCTGTCATCTTTTCATGTGTATTAACGAATTATTATAAAATAAGAGGTTTTCTCCCCCCTCTTGTGTTTTATAGATTTCACGTTCATTCGTTGCCTTGTTATTATGTCCCAGGTGAAACTGACTTTTCTCTTTCCTCCTCTTTGTGTGTGTGACTGCAGCACTGATGCAGGTGACAGCCCTGTTGGCACCACCACTGCCACCAACCTGGAACAGCCTCAGGTTATCCCCTCTCAAGGTGACCTTCTAGGAGACCTTTTAAACCTTGACCTCGGTCCCCCCGTCAATGTGCCACAGGTGTCCTCAATGCAGATGGGAGCAGTGGATCTCTTGGGAGGAGGTCTAGATAGTCTGGTGAGTATCTTTCTTCTGTCTTTCTTTTGGTTATTTTTAATTCTTGATGTGCTAAAAAGCTTTAGGACTATTCAGCTTTTTAGAACTAGACCTTTCCTTGATGAGCAGAGCAACGTCCTTTGATAAAGGACAGAATTATTTGTCTTCAGAGAATTAATTGATACTAATTAATTGGTATGGGGCACATTTACAAATGCACAGGATGGTTTTGTTGCCCTGCCTCTAAATAGAACTTGTGATGTTTAGCCAACCTGTTGTTCAGCAATCTTAATATTTAGTATCCTTTCCAGAGCTTATTACTGTTCCTGCTTCTTAACTCTGGATAGCCCCTATAATTCCTTTTTCCCTGAACAGCACATAAATGATCTCAGAGAGATTATCTTATCTTGAGTCTTTCAAACCTTTGGCTTTTTTATATTTTATTGGCTTATGCCCTAATTCTGAAAGGCTTTGAGGCAGCCATTTGAGCCATTTGTGTAAAAAAACGTACCTTGATTACAGTTGGGAAGTACTGCTTGATTGGTTCTTTTTGCCCACCCTGCCCTTCCTCCCACCCATACTTCCAATTTAATTAGCTTCCAGGATTCTAATAATAAAAGGCTCCAACGTCCAGAGTATCTGTGACTATATGCTACCAGTGGGAACTAAAATTAGTTTTTCTTGCTGTACAAGATAAATGAGAAATATTAAGGATAACCTCCGTCTGTGTAGCAAAGACTAGAAAAATAACAGGTCACATCACATGGCTCCCTGGAAACTAGGTTTTTAACTGAGGTAGAATTAGAGGGACTCTTTTAGCCAGACATTTGCACATTTGTATGTAAAGACATCCAAACAAACTTATTTCCCAACATGAGAAATTGGAAGACATGCCATAGATAGGAAAATATATGTTCTCAGAGATTGCATAATGCATTATGTCTGGGATTTATGCCAGCCAGTACAGGTGCATTTAATTTTTGGCTGGCAGAGCATCTGAGAAAATAGGGTTACGGTCCTATCTCTGTGGATTGTGCATTTTACTAATGGACAGTCACTGCTTTCAGAGTCTGTACACTGACCAAGCTCTGGACTCCAGCTCATAGGGATGCAAGTAGCACTCCTTATTGTCTTTCTTGGCAAAGTAAGCATTTGCTTTTCATAATTCATATTTTTAATGAGGAGAGTTGACTGATTATGTAAAAATAGCTTCTTCGTGTGATCATTCTACATGGCTGTATAGCCTCCCTGTAGACTCAGAAGAGTCTATGGAGTCTCATGAGACTGAACAGTGAATACTGAAATAATAACGGAGACTTCCAGGAATCCCACATAAACATTGAAATAGCTCTTCCTGTTCTGTTGACAAATCACCCACAGGTTATGTGTTATGTCCTTCTTAAGTGTATGCCTTATAGCCCTACTTATTAATTTACCTGATGGGTGACAACATACTGGACTCATTGAACCTAAGAATGACAAATTAAGCTTGAAGGATGGAGGGGAGAAAGAAGCCCTATATTTTAATGTTGTCTGGCTCTGGCTCAGGATTTTCTGTTCTTCTTGACCCACTTTAGTGGAGAAAGAAACAGACATGTTATGTGCTTATATATAAGCCACAGACATGTGGCTTATATTAGCAGTTGCTGGCCCTTAATGCCAGTGAGTTTTCTCCTTATATTTTGCTTAGCTATCCACAAGTATTACTTCAAATAGAAAAAATGTTGCATTTTTTAGGTTGTAGTAGCTGAAGTCACACATGGGCCTTTTTTTTTTTTTTTTTTTTTCTTGGTAAAGGATGTTCTTTTGGGGGTGGGGAGTATGTTTCTCCATTTGGATTTGTAAATCCATAGTCTTTGCTATGTAGGCCCAGTCATGTTCCTGTGTAACTCTATTATTTTACCTCTTGCTGACTTCAGTATTCAAAATGGTATATACTTGGTGTTATAGCTCTAGAAAGTCATGTGGTTTTCAACTTATTCTGTAATATAAATTTATCTCAGAAATTAAGGAGTAAAAGTTTTGCTTTGTCTGTATGGGGTTAAATATGTATTCACTTAGAGAATTAATATCCTTTTAAGAGACTATCACAAAGAAGGCCTAAACCCAGCTGTGTGGAAGATGAATTTCCAAGACAGCCTATGCCATGATATTTTTTAAATGCTTTATTGTTCTTGTGTAAATTATCTAATTTAAAGGGAAAATAGTCCTCAGAGTTTTTACTTAATCTGTATAGATAGTTCTGTTTCTTGAATGAATCTTTTCCTTATGGTAATGCTTCTCAAACTATAATGTAAATCTGTATAAATCTTATAAATCTCCTAGAGATCTTGTATAAGGTAGATTCCGATTTAGTTGGTCTGGGGTAAGACCTAGAAGTCTGCATTTGTAACACGCTCCCTGGTCCATGAGTCAGATTTTAAATAGTGAAGCCATAGAATTTCTGTAACCACTTTGAACCACTTCAGTTTGGTGCTTGAACCACAGCTGTTGGTAAACCCAGATGCCTCTTGCTCTTGACTTTATTAGTAAACACACTCCTGGAAAGAGGGCTTCTCGAGAACTCTGCCCCAATTTGAGGGAGAGAAACTCTTGAAATTAACTTCTTAAAGGACCTTCTTTTACTGTCTCGGACAAATAGTGTTGCTAGGAGTGGTAGAATTTGACCCAGTGTAAAATTAGGCCTAGGTTAGAGTTATGTGTTCACATGGCAAGCAGCTCTTGTTACCTTAGTCAGCAAGGCCTCTACAGTGTTTCTGCCGCTTTTATCATTGCTGACTAATAGAACCCTACCCATAGGGGTCAGTGCTGTGCTGCTTATGAAGCATGACAGTTACTAACCTTTCATTTAGCTTTGGGGTTCTCAACTCCACCTGCATTAATCCCACATTAGTACCATATTTAAAAAATACTATCAGTCTTTGGGCTCAATCCTAGAGTAATTAAGGAGAATTTCTGGGAGTTAGGACCTAGACATTGGTAATTTTGGAAAGATGCCCAAGTTATTTTAATTCTGTATCCAAGGTTCAGAACATTGAGCCAAAGGAAGTTGCAAATGGAGTTAGGTAGAGATGTTAAAATTGATCTCTAAGCCAAGACAGTGGTTTTGATAGAAGATTTATATTCTGGTGGGCCTCTTCAGTACTTCCTACAAATACAGACCTCTCTGACTTTATCTCTGTTCCTTCCCCCCATGACATTTTTCTGTTGTGATTTGCAATTAGGTGGTCAAGCCTACCAGAAATTGGCCAGGAGTTGAATTTGATCAATTTAGATTTAGTTATTCAGTCCCAACATTCTTTTTACTTTTACTTACTTTGCATAATTGGAGACTGGAAATTGTTTTTGTATTTTGGATTGTCTCCCATTTTTCTGTCCTTCTGTCTTATAACTTGATATTCACTAGAGAATGTTCTTCTCTTTTCATATTCTTGTGATCCTCCCATTAGATCTTGTTTTACCTTCTTTCATTATCGCGTTTATAAAATTTTGAGATTTAGGGAATAGAGGCTTTTTCTAGAATTGTTGTTAAGGAAATATTTATCTGTTTATCATTGTTGTTATTCTTATTTGCCATAACACCTGAAGACTTCAGCCTTCTTCCATCAATAACAGTGACTTCTAACAGCTGTGATTTTTAAACTGAAAAAAGAGTGAGTGGGGATATTGTTCTGATGTAGAGAAAATACACAGGGGTGCCAGGGTGTCAGTTGAGCATCCAAATTCAGCTTAGGTCATGATCTCACAATTCATGAGTTCGAGCCCCACGTTGGGCTCGCTGCTGTCAGTGCAGAGCTCACTTTGGATCCTTTGTCCCCCCCACAGCCACCCCCGCCCTTCCCCAGCTTGCCCTCGCTCTCTCTCTCAAAAAGAAACATTCAAAACACACACACACCCCATGTCTCCTAGTTGATATTTATTTATTTTTTATTTATTTATTTATTTATTTAGGAGGCAGGCATCTTTGAAAATCATTGATTTAGGCAGAGCTGCAGATTTAAAAAATGGAATGCTTTTTAATCATCGGACTCGAGTCAAAGTGGATTTCCTCCATACTCTTTTCTGTCTCCTTACTGAAATAACCCCATTTTAGTTTCTGCCTGCCTTAGCATATTCTCTTTTGCTTGAACTCTGCAGATAGTTTCCTCCTTCCGTTAATATCAACTTAACTATCTCCTTGGTGTTGGATGAATTGTATTGAAACTTCCATAGTTGATGTAAAGCAGGATAGTATACTATCTAAATGTAGGCTTACAAAAGTAGTTACTTGAGTCTTTGTTTCTTAGTTTCAGAAATCGTGTATGGGTCTTTTGGTGCCTCTAATACGAAACCTAAGAAAGTGCTCATTCTGGGTAGTGTGATTTTTCTGACAGTCCAAATCTTGGTTTGGTGTAGTGTGGGAGGTGACCTGACGCCCATGCTCATAACTCCTGCATACATGTTATAAACGTACAGCATTTGCTGATAGGTCTGACATCTGTGAGATCACTAAAGTAATAATAATTGAATCTTGATTTTTGTTGTTGTTGCCTTTACTTTCAGGCTGTCAGCATAGACCTTGGCTAAATTATAGCCTTTTATTCATCCAAGGTGCCGTGCATTATTCTATTTAGATAAATAGCGCTATTGTACATGAGGAACGGAAAGGAAGCATTATCCAGAGTGCCCTTTCTCTTTGCTGACAAAGGTTTTCCTGCCAGAGAAATGTCCTTTCAGTGTGCCCAGCTGGAGTCTTGTGGGATAGAGGAGAAATGGCCTTTTCCTAACTCCAGTGTATGTTTTTCAAATCCTCCCACTCTATGTTGTTGTTTTTTTCCAGTATAATTAACATGCAGCGTTATATCAGTGTCAGGTGTACAATAGAGTGACTCAGCAATTCTCTACATTCCTCGGTGCTCACCGTGATAAGTGTGCCCTCCCACCCTTTCTTTTATTTTTACCTTTCAGAAATTTTAAGTCGGGAACTATTTTAGTGATAATTTTAGTTTTTTTGTAGCCCACAGGACTAAACCACTACATACTAGCTTTGCATCTTCCTATTTCTTCCTCTGGAAAATATTTGCAGTGATTAAAGAGCTTAAGTTTTAGAGTTGGTGCTGTTGTGGAGAGAGGTTTTTGAATTATAGCCCAGTTTTGCCTGGTAAATCTTCAGTGTGGCTTCTGTAACCCCACTGTCTTTTTTTTTTTTTTTTAATATTTATTTATTTTGGGGAGACAGAGAGACAGAGTGCAAGCAGGGGAGGGTCAGAGAGAGAGGTCGACACAGAATCTATCTGAAGCAGGCTCCAGGCTCGGAGCTGTCAGCACAGAGCCCGACACGGGGCTTGAACCCACAAAGTACGGGATCATGGCCTGGGCTGAAGTCGGACACCTAACCAACTGAGCCACCCAGGCGCCCCAACCCCACTGTCTTTTTATCATTGTGTAGATTTGACCAAGGCTGGCCTCAGGCAATTTTGGGGAATAATTACTCAATACTGAGTTCCTATTTCTGTTCTGGTTTCCTGTGCTGCAACTCTTATAATTTCTAAACCTCAGAATAACTCTGCAAGGAAATTGGTATTGAACCCCATTTTATAGAAAACTGAAGGTGTCATAGCAAGTAAATCTCAGAGTCAAGATTTGAACCCAAGACTATCCTGTGATTCTTCTAGTTTGTTGTCATCTTCTAAAATAGAGTCTGGTCTCACCTAACTTTGGTACTTTTCAAACTGGAGTACATGGTCTATGGAGTACTCAGCAGAGTGCAGATGCATTTATAGCTGCAGAATAAACTTGGCTCATCGTCTTGCAGTGTCATTCTTATTTGATGGTAAGGAGTATAAACACAGACTAAACACCGCTGTGTAAAGGCTTAGACTGTAAAATTGCATGAATGTTTAAGATAAAACACAAGGCTTGTTTGCCCTATGCCTCTTCTCGCTGTACATCCCAGGTGTTGAGTTTGGGCTAGCGTGCCACTAGGAGGCACATGAAAGCTTGAGAAAGACTGTAGAAGTGTATTCATTTGTGAAAACAGGGACCAAATAAGTTCATACATCTGTTTTGCAGCAAAAGGAACAAGATTGTTCATCTTACCCTCTTTGTAAGCAGAGCCACAAAATGCTGTCTTATCTCTTTGCCAGTGAACTGTGATATAAACCACTAGTGCTGTCAAAGCAAATAAATGATGCACAGGGCATTCTGCTGAAAACTTGCTGTCAGAACTGCTCCGACAATAATACACTTCCTCTCTAGAAAGGACTTTGGCCTTAGGATGGGGACTGGGTCCTTTTTTTCCCTAATTGGTTCTGTACCTGTGTGTCAGAAATGTCGTTGCCGATAGGATGCTCTAGGACAGTTGATGAAACAATTTTGTCAGGCTTCTGTCCATTTTGTGATAATTTTCTCCAATAAAATGATTCATTTCAAAATTGTCCTCCCAAGAAGTAATATTGCTAGTATTCCTGTTTATATGGTTAGTAGAACATTCATTCCCTGAATAAATATTTGAGTGCTGATTCTGTATCAGACTTCATTCTATGTACTGGGAACATAGTTGTGTCTAGCCCTTGCAAGCATACGTTCCGGTGTGGGGAAGAGAGATGACAAACAACTCTATAGGCAG
Source organism: Herpailurus yagouaroundi (assembly GCF_014898765.1). NCBI lineage: Eukaryota > Metazoa > Chordata > Mammalia > Carnivora > Felidae > Herpailurus > Herpailurus yagouaroundi. Next base: position 1,715,712 of record NW_024412446.1, on the reverse strand, counting down.
GTAGTAAGGACGGCAAAGGAAAATGAGACAGGAGGAAGAGCTTCTCCTGTGGAGTTTTACTATACTCCTCATTGGGTTCTGTTGGAGCTAAGAGACTGCTAGTGACACATTCTGTTCCTTGTCCCACCTCAGGAAGTGTTCTGTTACATCCCCCTACTTTGCTGTTGATAATCAAAGCCCTTTTTTTCTGTCAAGCTAAAGAGTCATCTGATGATTTTGTGGGATCTCAACTAATTTTCACTATTTCACATTTGGTCCATTCTTAGCTGTCAGTTTGTTTAATAGCTTTTGCATGGTTACGGATCCTTTTCACCAGTTTTAGTTGTATTTTATGATACTTTTCTGAATAGCTTTTTGAAGATCAAATTAATATTTGCAGCCAAACAGCTGAAAATTACACTTTTACCTACTTTTACCTAGGAGATGTTGTGTGCCTTCTAAAATCTAAAACCCTAATAGGAAAAACATAGACTAATGTTTTTAACACCAATAGGATTTTGGTACAAATTTTATTATTTGTGATGGAAATCACTGTATGCTATTTTTACATCATTCTATTTTGACTCCTTAATAATAACAGCTATCAGTAAGCATTCCTTTAGACTCCCTTTAATTAAATCAGTTCTGAAAAGCATTAAATGAAAAAGGTAATAATAACTCTAGACAGAAGCAAAGAAATTTGTGAGCTTAAGATCTGCACTTCTAATTAAGAGAATGTCTCGAGACGCTCAGCACCACAGGTTTAGAAGAGGTCAGTATATTTTGGACTGGCCAGATACACGTACCTGAAAGGAGCTAACCACGATTGGCCATTGTGATCATTATTTGTGGAACTTTTTCCCTTTCTTTCTTTCTTTCTTTCTTTCTTTCTTTCTTTCTTTCTTTCTTTCTTTTTTTCTTTCTTTCTTTCGTCTACTTGGTGGCCATCTCAGCTGATAACCCTTTTTTTTTTTTTTAATATTTATTTATTTTTGAGAGACAGAGACAAAGTGTGAGCAGGGAAGGGGCAGAGAGAGAGGGAGACAGAATCGGAAGCAGGCTCCAGGCTCCTAGTTGTTAGCACAGAGCCCGATGCGGGGCTCGAACCCATGAACCATGAGATCATGACCTGAGCCAAAGTCAGACACTCAAGTCACCCAGGGGCCCCTGATAACCCTTTTATAAAAAGACTTCTTTTCTTTTCTTTTGGAGTCGGGTAGACTTGTTGCCTTTAGAACCTTAGTCCTGAGTTCTCCCTCTATATTTCTGCTATTTAGCATTTTGCCATTGGATGAGGGTGTTTTCTTTTGGTATCTAGCTGAACTAGAGTTGTGGGCAGACTCAACTAAAACTTTTGGCTCAACCTGGTTCTGTTGCAGAGATCATGTAACAATGCTGAAATCCCTTTAACCCATAAGTTACAGTAAATCACCATGAACTCATTGCTTTCCATCCAGTTAACATTGCAAGGATACATTATTCTATAGTTCAGCATGAACTGAGCCCAGTTCAGCACTACTTCAGGGATGGTAAAGTGGCCAGTATTAGCAGTGGCCAAATGTTAATATTATTTTCAGTGCCATTTAATGACTACCGCCAACTATGATTTAGATGGGCGACGGGGGGAACCAAACCACTGTGGCTTGGTTCACTAACCATACCACCATTTGGACTTGGGTATCAGCTTCAGACCTTTCAGAAAATTCTCACTTTTCAACATTTGAAATATTGTTTTGCCAACATTGGCACTTCTCCTTTCTTCATCTTCATCTATCCTGGTTTAGCTGGCATTATTTCCTTCATGGAGAAAATGGCAGCTGTAGTAAGACAATTCTGGGAACTGTGGGAAGTGGTTAGCTCCAAGAGACACTTAAAACACAGTATCTAGACACCTGAGATGGGGATTAAAGCCATGCCCTGCACACCTAACCCTTTTCACTCAGCTCCCACTAGCTCACTGGATAACAGATATTACTAAATTTTTACAAGTCCTAGTTTGGCTGATTTTGTACCCTACCTGATAAGTATAGCCGGACTAAGATGAATCTAGTCTGGCTCCAGATAATACCAACAACTGAACTGAAATGGTTGATGGCTAGTTGAGGCCAACATGAGAACTTTTCTGAGTTTTATTCAGTTTTCCAGCTTCTTTTTCTTAATATTTGCAATCATCCTGCTTGTCACTGTAGACAAGAGAGGCCACTCACTGGGTAATTGGCTCCCATCCTTGCTGACATCTCTTTATTAGTCACTCCTGACCATGACTGTGCTATCACCTTTGTCATGTTTTCCAAGAAGAGGATGATAACCTCCCCTAGGAACTTTTTCAGTCAAAAGGAAAGATGCTGAATAAAGTCTGAGTAGGTTACAGTTTTGCTAGTCAGAAAACGTATTGAAGCGGGGCGCCTGGGTGGCTCAGTCGGTTAAGCATCCGACTTCAGCTCAGGTCATGATCTCACGGTCTGTGAGTTCGAGCCCCGCGTCGGGCTCTGTGCTGACAGCTCAGAGCCTGGAGCCCATTTCAGATTCTGTGTCTCCCTCTCTCTCTGCCCCTCCCCTGTTCATGCTCTGTCTTTCTCTCTCAAAAATAAACAAACATTAAAAAAAAAAAAAAAAAGAAAAGAAAATGTATTGAAGCTATCCTTTCCCTTTGCTCTCTGGACATAACAGTACTGTTAGGTGAACCTTTACATATTTGGCTATGTGTCTCTTGAAACCCTTTGGGTCCTGTCTCTTAAGATCAGATTTCCTGATTCTGGGTTGAAGCTGTGTTGTATCTGATATATTGAACATAAACATGGGAGTATTGGAATTGCTTTTCAGTTTCTTTAATGGTTTTGAATAAAACTGACAAGCAGTGTGGTGGAGAGAGTACATTCAGATCTTATCTGGCTAAGATAATGTTCATATAACACTCAAAGATAATAATAATGAAATCTAAGAAAATAAGGGCCGTAAATGGGCTTTATTTCCTTTGGAAATAATACCACCAGTGAGTGCCTTTTATCAATGTCTTTTATTGAATTTAGCATATTGGATAAAACCACTGTTTCTCTTCCAGTGTGTGGTTTCTTCCTTGCCAAGTGCCAACCAGGTCCGTAAAGAATTCGCTCTTTTAAGCTTGGATTGTACACCTGGCCAGAGGGGAGGAGAATGGTTGAGGGGAAGAAGGGATAATAAGCCCATCAGAAAGTCAAACCAGATCAAAGCAGCAGGACAAATGAGACATTGTACATCCATCCCATCCTTATTAAGAGTTTTTTTCCTTTCTGCTCAAGTTGTAACTTTCTTTTTATTCAGGAGTTAGCTCCAAGGTAATTTTGAACGGATCAGTCTTTTCTGATTCCAAATATTAGTTAATTCTTTAAGGCATTGGTTTTCAACCTTGTCTATACATTAGAATCACTAGGAGAGCCTTTCAAAATTCTGATGCCCAGGCTCCACCCCAGCACAATTAAATCACTACCTTGGGGGGGGTGAAACTCGGGCATAGTGTTTTTTTAAATGCCTCCCCACTATACACACACAGGTGGTTGACTGAATTGTGTATCTAAGGTTGAAAGCCATAGTTGATAGAACCCAATTGAAGTACTCTTGAAAAGTTTATATCTTATTCCATAAACCTCCTGTAATCAGCCTGCCTTTGCAAACTTATTTTCTGTGGCTGTTTTTTTGTTTTGTTTTGTTTTGTTTTTTTATATACACATATCTACCTTGTGCTCAGTCTAATTGGACTACTCATTCTTTTTGATCCTACTATTATTCATGCTCTTTCAGCCTTTGTTCATGCTATTTGGGAAATAACCTCCCCCATTTTTGCTTTTTATAATCCCACATTACCACCTCTTTGAAGCTTTTCATTATTCTTCAGCCAAAAGGAGGCTCTTCCCTTCAGTACTTATCTTTTTTGCTTTAGTATATTCCGTATGGTTTTGCATTCATGTTCTATTTCTCCTGCCAGTTTGCAACGTCTGGGTTTTATTCATCTATGTATTCCCCTCACTGCCTGGCATCTTTACATTCCCATAGTGCCTTGTATCCGGTTGACATTATAGGAGTGTTTGTTTGAATAAAAGGTGGTTTTCAGATGTCATGCTACAGATGTGTGCTATTCCAGAACCAGGGAGAAAGCAGGTGTGTAATATCTTTTCTCTTTACTTTAGACTTTCCCAGTTATTTGAATTCTTAGTTGTGGTGGCCTTTTTATTTATTTACACATGTTAATTTTTGGCTTGTATTCAACCATTAAGTAATTTTCAGGAACCAGGTTCCAGAAATGGCTCTTTGAGGTTTGGAGTGCTCTGTAACTTAGTGCAGAGGATGCTTAGTAATGCTAGTTCTGAAGCACCTGCCTTTTCTGTCACGGTAGAAACAGAATTTTGTCGTATGTCTCCATGTTTTTGAATGTAGAGTATTTTTTAGATTTTGGCAACACTGTTTCATGTATTTTTTCACTGTGAAGATAAATACTCTTTCTCAAATCCTGAAAACCAGTACAGTTTTGTTTTTTAACATAACCACACACAAAGATTTCCAAGTTTCTACCACTAAATGACAGATAATAAAGGAAACAGTGTTTTGTAGAGTAGACAAGGCATTTGGTGATTCAGAGAAGAACTTCAAATGTACAATGAGAACTAGGGAAGAGGCAAATGTGGAACCGTAGCCAAAAGTGGTGTTTGCTTTTTAAACAGCGCTGGTGTGTGTGCGTGTGTGTGCGTGCGTATGCGTGTGTGTTTCTTCATGCCAGCTATTTTCAGCTTCTGTTCTTCTTTAATGCTTTTGTCGTGGAAGACTGACTTCAGTGTGAATTATATCAGAGCCCTGAGGGGAGAAAAGGCCAGATTAAGACCATGTGGAATTATTTTCCTGTCACCTAGCTAATTAAGTCCATCTAATTCTCCAATAGTTAGCATCCTTTTAAATGATCTCCAAATAACTCACAGCATTTCTCCTTAGTAGTGTCAACTGTGAAAGAGATTTGAAGCATTGCATGCCTTCCTACTTCCTCCCCAGATAGGATATCTTCCTCTCCCAGCTGTTTTCTTTCTTAGGAAAGTTCTAAACTCTAAAAATCACTCTTGTTCCACCTATAATTTTTGAAGCTTGAAATTGCTCAATACTGGTTTGGTTCCCACTTTCTCAGTGGAACAGCAGGTTTTATAGATCAAAGCACATTTTAGTTTTTCTTTGCTTTTCTTTTTTTTCTCCCTTAAATTTCCTTTTAAGGAAAAAATAAAACACATTCAAAACATTACTCCTTGGAGATAGAGCTTCTTGGAATATGTAAATTCTTTAAGTCCTGTTTCGGTTTGTGCCTATGTACCCCAGTGGGAAGATTGGATCTGAAACATCGCTGAGATGTCCCAGCTCCATCTTCTTTCCAGGTTTTCTCAGAACTCCCACACACCGTCAATGCCACTACTCGGTTCCCCTAGGACATATTTTCTTTGCAATCTAGAATTTCTTTAGGCTTTGGGAGTCAAGTTGAATAGCATGTATTCCTAGCAACTTGGTAGAGCTATTTACAGATTCTAAATGGGCATCTAGTACTTAGCTAAATGAACTCTACCTCTCTCTCCTCTCTCTCCTTCTCTCTTTCAGCTTGGCAGTGACCTTGGCGGGGGCATTGGAGGAAGTCCGGCAGTAAGTGCCATCCGTTTTTTTCACCATGGGATGCGCTGCCCCCTGTTTGATGCCTTTCCTATGCACACATTCTCAGGCCAGCCACCGCTGCTATCTAGCATTGTACACCAGAACCTCTGTAGAAGCATATGAAGAGTAGAAAGTGGCGTAGGGTTACTTGGAATCTTCGGAGGTGTACACCACATGTGGTGTAGGGACATCTTTAGGGATTGGCGCTCTGGTGTCTACAGAGGTCTTTGTCTTCCTGACATTAAAGAGCTAAAGGAAATGGAACCTGCCATCTTGACTAGAGAATGTTCTTACTCTTTAGCGTCATCTACAAAGAACTTGAGAGAGTCAGCTGGACTCAGAGGGAGACTCTCCTCGTAAGTGACTGAGTTTGGGGGTATGAATATCCATCTCCCCCCCAGGAGAGTTTCCTACCAGATATTTATGCCTAAATGGGAAAGTAAGACTTGTCTGCACCCAAGTGGAACTAGAACTGCTTTCTAAGTTGAATGCTTCTTCTTTCTATAGAAACAGCCTCCCCCTTCGTTAGGGTGCCTGTAGGCCTTTTGCACAGAATCATGGAAGCTAAAATTGGAAACAAACAGAAAAGATCTTGGATCACTCTGTTCCTGATCCTACTGTTTTAGTCTCTCTTGATAGAACTTCTAAAGACTGTTTGTATATCATCAGTGATGAAAAAATAACTGTGATGATTAAAAGGATAAAGAATATACTAATTCAGCTCCTAAGAATATTATAATTATGATGTATTTTTGTTGTTTTATCAATACTACTAAAATATAGAGCAACAGGTTAAGGGCTATTAATGTGTTCTTCCTGGTCCCCCCTGCCCCTTCCCTTTTTCCCTGCAGGTGGGACAGTCGTTCATCCCATCATCAGTGCCTGCAACCTTCGCTCCTTCACCTACTCCTGCTGTGGTCAGCAGTGGTTTGAATGACCTGTTTGAACTCTCCACAGGGATAGGCATGGCACCTGGTGGATATGTGGCTCCTAAGGCTGTAAGTAAAGCAATACTTTCGTAATGAACAAGACCTGAATAACTTGGCATTTTTTGTTACTTCCACTGATAATAAATCCGAAGTTTGGGCCCTTGTCCTAGAGGATTTAAGAGGAAGATAAAAAGTGGTCTAAAATTTGGCAGTAAGAAGCACTGTAGCATCCTCATTAACCATTTTTGTAATTAGACTTAAAATTAGAAGTATTGAATATTTGTGTTTTGTTCTTGTATAGAAATGTTGTCTGGTTTGTCAACGCTGATGTCAGTCTAGTATAAATCCAGTTAACAGGGGCGCCTGGGTGGCGCAGTCGGTTAAGCGTCCGACTTCAGCCAGGTCACGATCTCGCGGTCTGTGAGTTCGAGCCCCGCCTCAGGCTCTGGGCTGATGGCTCGGAGCCTGGAGCCTGCTTCCGATTCTGTGTCTCCCTCTCTCTCTGCCCCTCCCCCGTTCATGCTCTGTCTCTCTCTGTCCCAAAAATAAAATAAAAAACGTTGAAAAAAAAAATTTTAAATCCAGTTAACAATGCAACAGCAGGGTCAGGGAGGGTAGAATACACTAGAGGGGGTACATATACACTAGAGGGGTAACGTTTTTACTTGTCATCCTTTCCATTCCCTGTTTCAGTTGGTATTACAGATGGATTCTACTACACTTGTTGCTCACATGCAGCCTTCCTGGGTTTTAGTGTACCTTTTTAGAGTGCTGATCTGGGTTTCTGTCATTGGTGCTTTTCTAGTCTCAGCCTTGCTTAATGTCATGCTCAGACTGAAATTCAAAAAGGGAAACTCACTGTAAGTGAAGCTTACTTCACCCTTTGGTGAAGTACCATCCAGCTAGGCTCAGTCTCTTGTAATTGCCTTTCTGAGGGACAACCTGCCTGTCTGTTTCCTAAATTCTCTACCTGCTCACCTGACTCGTGGAGGATCCCTGCTACAGAAATATAGACCAGTTGTCCATTCCAGGGGTCATAACTTGATCTACACAGCAGCTGAGGAGAGAAGCCAAAAATAGGATTTAAAACTGAACCGTAATGTTTTGGCACAATACAGTAGCTTTGTTGTGAGGTTTCTGTGTTGGATATTATCCCATAGACTTTTCATTGTTGATTAAAAGATTATCTAATGCATTTTTTTACTAATATTAAAGTAATACAAATGACAAATGTAAATAATGAGGAAATAACAGATGGAAAATTAAGTCTTTCTGCCCCCACTTTCTCATAGATAGCCCCTATTAACTTTTGTGTGTTCTATAAGAACATATACCTATGTCTGTGTCCTTTAACAGTACTAATGTCAATGGAATATACTGTTTTCCATCTTGTTTTTTCTCTGCTGTATTCTTTTGAATGTCTGTATCCACTGTATTGATGTACCACAACTTATTTAATCATTCCCCTGTTGATGGACATACAGGTTATTCCCTTAGTCCCACCACACTCCTCCCTCTTTCTTTGTCATTATAGCACTACAGCAAACATCTTTGTGTATGTATAGTGTGGTATATATATAACTATTAAAATAGACGTTCTCTGGGGCGCCTGGTTGGCTCAGTCAATTGAGCATCTGACTCTTGATTTCAGCTTAGGTCATGATCTCACGGTTTGTGGGGGTGAGCCCTGTCCAGCTCTGTTTTGACAGTGGAGCTTGCTTAGGATTCTCTCTCGCCCTCTCTCTCTCTCTGCCCCACCCCACTTGCACTCTCTCCTCTCTCTCAAAAAATAAATAAACATTAAAAAATAAAATAAGTATTCTCAACTTACCTTCTAAAAGGAGACTTCAAATTACATTCCTAGCAGCACAATGCAAAGTGCCAGGTTGTTTATATTCTCCATTAAGGGTTATTGACTTTTAGGATTTTTGACCCTCTGATAGATGAAAAATATCTTATGGTTGTTTTGTTTTATTTTCTCCTTCTCCTTTATTTCTTTTTTTAAAAAAAAATTTTTTTTTCAACGTTTATTTATTTTTGGGACAGAGAGAGACAGAGCATGAACGGGGGAGGGGCAGAGAGAGAGGGAGACACAGAATCGGAAACAGGCTCCAGGCTCTGAGCCATCAGCCCAGAGCCCGACGCGGGGCTCGAACTCCTGGACCGCGAGATCGTGACCTGGCTGAAGTCGGACGCTTAACCAACTGCGCCACCCAGGCGCCCCTCTCCTTTATTTCTTTAGTGTGGCCAAATATGTTCCCAAGTTTATTCACTACCCACTGATGCTTTGGTATTTAGTCTTTGGTGGTCAGAACAATTCATGAATTTTCTGATTTTTTTTTTTTTCTTAATTAACTCTTACAGTCCAGGGGTTTCTGGGGCCAGGGGTGGGTTATGGATGAATTATATAGAAAGGATAGACATTCAAATTATTTAAACAACATCTAAGTACTATTTACCAGAAGCTATAGCAAGAGTTAAAAATCTACGTAAGACATGGTCTTTGTCCTTAAGATTACTGATAATAGTTTTGGTGATGATTAAAAGAAAAGTCTTCAAAGATACAGACATACTATTTTCATTAGTAGATTCAGTTTCTTCACTCTTAAGCCTGTTACCAAAAGTGCCAATAAAAAAAACCAAACACATTATACTCATTGGAGTGTTTCTTTTCCTTGTCTATACAGTTGGTAGCAGTACTCAAGCAGTAAAATGTCCAAGTTGAACAGAAATGGAGAAGTAGCCAGGGTTACTCATATACTGTGTGTGTGTGTTTGGTTTGGTTCTTTAATTGAGGATCTCAAAATTCAGAAAATATGACATTATCCGGAGCCTTTTGGATCTAACTTGATATTTATGGTATAAAAACCACCATAATTTCCTAAAGAAGCGAAATCTTAATTTAATCTTTATATATTCAAAACAAAGAGCATGAAGATAAATCTTGTGTGGTTCCATTGAGCTTTATACTGTCTTTTAGGTCTGGCTGCCTGCAGTAAAAGCTAAAGGGTTGGAGATTTCTGGAACATTTACTCACCGCCAAGGACACATCTATATGGAAATGAACTTCACCAACAAAGCTCTGCAGCATATGACAGATTTTGCAATCCAGTTTAACAAGAATAGGTAAGAAGTCTGAGTCCTTGGCTCAATCACTAAACAGCATTGTGCCTTGTGTCCAACAAGAGAATGTTCCATTTAACAATACGTTAGATATGCATGTCAGAAGGGCGCCTGGGTGGCTCAGTTGGTTAAGCAGCTGACTGCCAGCTCAGGTCATGATCTCATGGTTCATGGGTTCAAGCCCCACATCAGGCTTTGTGCTGACAGCTTGGAGCCTGGAGCCTGCTTTGGATTCTATATCTCACTCTTTTTGCCCCTTCCCTGCTCGTACTCACTCTCTCTCTCTCTCTCTCTCTCTCTCTCTCAAAAATAAATAAACATTAAAAAAAAAAACTCTCATGTAGGCAAATGTTGAGTATAGAGTGAGTGCTGGCTCTTGTGTGTCTGTTCACTTGTCACCTTCAACTCTGGAAGCCCTGAGGAATTTTCTTGAGAAATTTATTCATATGGAATAAGGAAATCAGAACTTACTGTCTTCTTAAAGGATTCTAGGACTAGAATGTTTTTAATAAGCCATTTACAAAAAAAAAAAAAAAAATAAATTCTAATTGAAATCCATTTATTCATTCAACAAATAATTGTTTAGCATCTATGTGCCAGACATTCCTAGGTGCTGGTGCTAAAGTAGTGAACAAAATAAATGTCTGTCCAAATCCCACATTTTGGTGGGAAAAATGAACATACTTTGATTTATGTAAGATATTTGAAAGATAGTATACCTGTTAGCTGAATATATAGGCTGACAATCTGCTTTGCCTTAATAAGGAAGAGAACATGAAAATGTAAAATATTGATGTCCTGTAGTTCTGAAGCATCACTGTTCATTATTAAATATTGTGGTTCAGGAAACTGCCTGCTAGACTTTGATGGCAGATTCATAAATACAAGATATTTAAACTTGTTTCTAACAAAGTAGTAATTGGACCCCATAAAGCAGATTTAATAAAATTTGTTAATGACAGCTTGCATCGGCGACTGTCTTACTTACTTCTAAGCATTTGGAAATAACTTCTATACCCTAGATTTGAAAGTTGGCACATTAGAAATCACTTAAGTGTCTAGAGAGAAGACTTTCTCAGGTTAGTTCTGTTTCCAGCTATTTTCAGGGAGCTGGCCAGGTTAAAAGCCAAGGCTGATGGACAGATTTGTTGTAATAATGGCAGTCTGCATAGCCTATCTTCATACTCATATCTATTTGTGTTTGCTTTTTTTTTAAGTCTGATATTGAGAAAACCTTATATCTTTGTTGATGGTTCTGTTTTTTGTTTTTTGTTTTTATAAAATTCTGTTAGTCCCTGTTTTCTGTGAAGATAGTCTCTTGATTTCCTACTGTAACTTGTATCTATTCTGCCCCCCACATTGCCTAATGTCAATAGTACTATCTCTCTTTGGATTTACTTTTGTACCTGAAGTATACTTAAAATTCTACTACTTGATTTGTCATCTTTGAAGTCCATTTGTGACAGATGAGAGATGAGGCCAAGAGCTTATTTTTCTTTTTTCTACACACTTACCCCCCCCCCCCCTTTTTTTGTTTTAACCTTTATCTCCATCTTTGTTTTGGCTTGGATTTGTGCTTACTGCCAGTCCTTTTATTTAAGTTGTCCTTTCTTGAGGACATGTCCTTTCTGGAGGTATGTTCCTCAAAGGGGGCTCATGTAAACAGCAGTCCTGTGAATTAGACAGTCTTTTGTGGTTAAAACTATGACCTTTACCCTTGAAAGTCCTTGACTCAAATTCTTTGTTTCACTCCCTTGTCTTTTGTCATTGAATGTTCCTGTGGAAAAGTCTATGGCCAGCCTCATTTTTCCCCATGTTAGTGTGTAAGTGATGACATCATTTTGTCTGGCTGCCCAAAATTTTGAGGTCCAATAATTTTATTAGGATATTCCCAATATTAACCAATCTTTGTCAGTTTTTCCTGGAATAAGGTGTGCCTATTCCATGTGTACATCCAAGTCCTTTACTTCAAGAAAATTTTTAGGGTTATATGTTTAAATTTTTATACTGTTCCATTGTTTAGATTTTCCTTTTTGGAGAACTATGTTTTTATTAACTCTTTTTTGTCTATCTTTTATAAATGATTTTTTCCTAATTTTTTCTTCTGTATAAATATTATATATATATATATATATATATATTTCATGACTTTTTTTTATTCATAACCCGAATGCTATTATCGTACCAAAATTTTCTTTATATCATTAAATTCTTTAATATTATTAAACATCCAGTCAGTGGGTTTTTATAGTGGTGTAATGTTCTTGCACAGTTTGCTTTGTCTGAACAGGGTTCCTAATAAGGTCCCCATACATGCCAATTGGTTGATTGTGTCTTGTCTCTCCAGACCTATAGGTTTCTCTTCTTTTTTTCTTGAATCTATTTGTAGAAGAAATTGCATATTTTTATTTATGGAGTTTTCCACAATCTAGGTTTTGCTGATACATCTGTAAATTGGAGGCAGATATATAGGCTTGATTAGATTTAGACTTGATCTTCTGGCAAGATTGCTACATGGATGGCAGTGATTTTATTCTTTATGTCTCTTACTGTGTCTGTTGTTCTTTGTAACTCTCCCTAGCACTGTAATTGTATTTTTTCTGTAATTTTTTATAAGTGATGAAGTCATCTCCATCTGGTTTCTTTTGCTTAGGATAATGCTTTGTGATGTATCAGTAGTCTGTCCATTTTATTGCTGAGTGGTATCCATTGAGTGTACCACAATTTGTTTACCTTTTACCAGTTGGTGGAATTTAGGGTTGTTTCCAGTTTTATATTTTATGATTAAAGTTGCTTTGACTATTTCATATACAAGACTTTGGTGGATATATGTTTTCAGTTTTCCTGGGGAATTACCTAGCAGTGGTATTGCAGGGTCATATGGTAAGTGTGAGAATTTTAGCTATTCTATATCCTTACCAATTTTAGCCATTCTTACGGATTTATAGTAACTTGCATATAATTTATTTCTCATTTTAATTTTCATTCTCCTGGCCCCATCGATTGAGTGTCTGACTCTTGATCTCAGTTCAGGTCTTGATCTCAGGGTCGTGAGTTCAAGCCCCATGTTGGGCTCTGTGCTGGGCATGAAGCCAACTTTAAAAAAAAAAATTTTTTTTTTTCATTCCCCTAATGACTAATGATATTGAGCAGTTTTTTTCATCAGCGTATTGACCATTCTTCTTTAGTGAAATATCTGCTCAGATCTTTCTTTTTTAATTGTTTTATTATCAAGTAGTATAAGTTCTTTGTATATTCTAGATACAAGTCCTTTATCAGATATATGTCTTGCATATACTTTTTGTGGCTTTATTTTCTTAACTGTCTTTCAAAAAGCAAAAGTTTTTTATTGCTTATACTCTTTGTGTTTTTAAGAAATCTTTGTCTGATCCATGGTTACAAAGGTGGTTTCTTTCTGTGTTTTTTTTTTTTTTTTTCATAGAAATGTTCTAGATTTAGCTTCTACATTAACTTCTGTTATCCATTTTGAGATAATTTTTAATGGTGTAAAAGTAAGAGTCAAAGTAAACTTTGTTTTCCATAATAACCCTTGAAATCAGATACTATAAACTCTTCTTTTTCAAAACCGTTTTGGCTATTCTAGGTCCTTTGCCTGCTGGGATTTTGATTGAGAGTGCAGTAAATATGCAGATCAATTTGGCAGAAAATTGACTTCAAACAGTATTGAGTTCTAATCCATCAGCTTGCTTTATGTATTTACTTAGATCGTCTTTAATGTCTGTCTGCACTGTTTATAATTTCTCATGTATACCTCTTGCACATCTGTTGTCAGATTTAAGTATTTCATGGTTTTGATGTCGTAAATAGCATTCTTTTCATCTTAATATTTGTTTCTTACTGGTATATAGAAGAATTGATTTTTGTATATTGAAGTCATATCTTGCAACTTTGTTATACTTTTTTTTATTCTTTTCTGAGTTTTATTGACTCTCCTTTACCTTCTCCTGCTGTCTGGCCATCTCTTCCCCAGGTGCTTCCTTCACTGTTGTGTCCTCCTTTGGTAGCTGCAGTTGCTTTATTAAGTGTATTTTCCCCTTAACTTCCTGTATAAATGTTTCATAATTTCCATTGTTTTTACGGCAAATCCTTTTCAAGTATGTTTTGTTTGTCATTAAGGAAGTTTGTACTGCTGTTTTTCCACTTTTATGTAATAGTGTCTTTGAATGTGTGCTGTGCTTACACCATTTTGACACTCCTTTTTTAATGAGTTGGAACTTGTAAGACTAGCTTAGCAGGAGACTCCTGTAGATGAGGAAGATAAGCCAGGGTCATTTTTTAGGCTTTGCTGCTCAGAGACTCTCCCTCTTTACTGCCATGTGGCTACAACTCCTTTACCTCTCAGAACCTGACTTTATTAAAGAATACTTTTTATTTCAATCCTGAGCTCTACAGATTTCCTTATTGGTCTCTACCTCTGTCTTCTAAGGTATCTGTTTCCCCTTTAGAAGGTAGTGCTTTTTTTTTTTTTTTTTTTAATGTTTATTCATTTTTGAGGAAGAGAGCATGAGCAGGGAAGGGGGAGAGAGAGAGAAAGGGACAGAGGATCTGAAGCAGGCTCTGCCCTGACAGCAGCAAGCCCAGTGTGGGACTTGAACTCACGAACCTGGAGATCATGACCTGAGCCAAAGTAGGAAGCTCAACCACCTGAGCCACCCAAGTGCCCCTGAAGGTGTTGCTTTTTTGAGCTCTATCACCTCCAGGCCCCACTGGGGATTTTCCACCTTCTTTCTTCATCTCACCTCTGTGTTGTTTCCTGTTTGATCTTTGGCCTACTCACAGCACTTGGCACCAGAATGGGGGGGGGGGGGGGGGTTCTCTTCTGAGAATGGGTATTTCCCATCAGTATGTGAGGCCTGCTACCTACCACTAGTTGCCTCTGAACTCGTTGTGCGTTTGCACTGCACCTTTCTCTCTCTCACTGGTTCTGCTCATCTTGTGTGCTTTGGCCACACTTTAGTATAATTGGGAATTTGTAGGTTTTCTCCAGCTTCTAATTTTGCAGAAGATGAAGCTCTAGATTGGTAAGGAATTTTTCCCTCCTTTGTTTCTTCTATGTCATTTCTAAGAAGAGCATTTAGAAGATTAGGCTGATGGCGTGTTTCTATCCTGATACTGCTTTCTTGACAGAGTTTGCTGACCATGAGAGCAAGATCATAAGAGCAGAATGGCTTTTTGATCTACAAATGTTACACCAAAATGAGTGATGTGTATTCTCAGGATCACTTTATTATTACATTTTGATATTCTAAAGCACAGTTTAGGAAAAAGAGAGTGTTTCTTCTGCCATCCTGTGACTCTTGAAAGATGTTAGCTATGTAAGCTCTGTATTTATTTTATATAATCTTAAGTGTTCTTTCCCCTAAGAATTATCTAAGAAAAGATATTTAAAAAAAAAAAAAGAGAAACAGAGACTTATTAAATCTGTCCCTCTAGTTGTGTGAAAACATAAGAAACTAACAAAGTAATCCTGTACTTATGTTTTCTCCTTCCTCAAATCCATTTCATGGGAAACAAGGGTTATGTAATCAGTGTTATAGGAAATTAGAATTGAGCACCTTGGTTCCTGCTATTCCTTCCATTTAAATTTTTTTTTTTATTATGTTTTCAAGGCATCTGGGTGGCTCAGTTGGTTAAGTGTCTGACTGTTGGTTTTGTCTCAGGTCATGACCTCATAATTCATGAGATTGAGCCCCACATCAAGCTCTGTGCTGACAGCATGGAGCCTGCTTGGGATTCTCTCTGCCCCTCCCCTGCTGTCTCTCTCTCTCTCTCTCTCTCTCAAAACAAATAAATAAACTTAAAAATTAAAAATATGTTTTCTTGATATGGAGTAAAGAGCCACTGGAACCCAAAGATGTGCCTAAATCCTGCCTCCTGGTTAACCTCTGGAATTTCTTCATTCTCTTTCCTAGCTTTGGTGTCATCCCCAGCACTCCTCTGGCCATCCATACACCACTGATGCCAAACCAGAGCATTGATGTCTCCCTGCCTCTCAACACCTTGGGCCCAGTCATGAAAATGGAGCCTCTGAATAACCTCCAGGTTAGAGTTTTACTTCACTCAGGGATGAACTTGATTATCTTCCCAATTTTATTTTATTTATATATAACACAGCTCCTCTCTCTTCCTTATATTAGGTTTGGTCATGGAATATTCAGGTTTGAAATAACTATGGAGAAGAGTTTTATTTTTTATTTAAAAGAAAAACACGTCAGAGCAATGCCTGGCTGACTCAGTCAGTAGAACATGCAACTCTTGATCTTGGGGTCATGAGTTCAAGCTCCACATTGGGCATAGAGTTTATTTTGTTTTATTTTTTTTTATTTTTTTTTTTTTTAACGTTTATTTATTTTTGAGACAGAGAGAGACAGAGCATGAATGGGGGAGGGTCAGAGAGAGGGAGACACAGAATCTGAAACAGGCTCCAGGCTCCGAGCTGTCAGCACAGAGCCTGATGCGGGGCTCAAACTCACGGACCACGAGATCATGACCTGAGCCAAAGTTGGCCACCCAACTGACTGAGCCACTCAGGAGCCCCTGGAGTTTAAACATAAAAACAGATTTTTTAAAAAAGTCCTACATTGACATAGGAAGTTATTCATTATTTTGCTCAACAAACATTTAGAAACTTTTTAAGATCTTATTTACAAACTTTTTTTCTTAAGACTTTTGTAGTGAATTTGTCATTTATATGAGAAAAAATTTCAGTAGAGATTTATATAGAGGTTATCTTTGAGCACACAACCCAAATATAGTTATCTGGATTTAAAGACACCCCCCCCCATTAGCACATAACTATGCTAAGTAGCATCTTACAGAAGCTCAGAACTTTAGCAGGTCTACAAGAGCCTCTCAATCTTGAAAATACTGAATTTTTTAGAATGCTTAAGTACTAGCTGAGTTTCATTCAGTTTTCATCTGTTTTGAATTTCTCTTTGAAATATAAGCCTTCTGGAGTTAAAGAAACATGAAGGCACAGTAGTAAGCTTGTAAGCTAAAGTGTGGCACTGTTGAAGGGTTATTAATACAGATATAAGCCCTAGGTGTTGGGGATTTGTAAATGCCCACAAGGACAAGAGAGACAGTCTTGGTTGGGCCCACCGGAGATGGGGAGCTCTAGCTGATCTCTGCACAGAGCTGATACCCTGGAAAGGGAACTCCCTCAGTGAAAGGGGACTGGGAAAAGTGTTTCCACTAAGGCAGGTGATGGAAAAGTATCTCTCTGACCAGCGTTCTGGGTGCCCTCTTACGACAAATCCATGGCACAGTATTTTGCTATACATGGCGTAATATACGGGCGTGTAGTCCAAATATAAAAGCTATTTGGTGAAGTGTTCTCCAAACCAATAAATGAATGTAACATTGGCCCAGGACTGGTGAAACCCAGGGTTCCTGGCAGAAGCAAATACAAAGCAATCATTTTGCAAGAGCTCTAAACTTCAGGGCCATCAGGACTCCCACCTGAAAAGAAACTGTCTGTTGACAATGAGTTCACAAATTGAACCATAAAAAGAGGGAAAGGTGTACTGTGAGAGACAGAAGTCACAACAAAGCAGAGGACAAGTATTCCTCTTCCACCAAGAACTTGAAATGAATAGTCTGGATGAGACTAAAAATATAAAATATGTTGGAAATGATGAAAGAAAAATATCAACCTTCCACTTCCCAGTCAGAACAGGTGAGATAGCATTGCTCAGTGTTTCTGGAAACACCAGTGTGAGACCTACTACTGAGACACCAGCAGCAGAATTACTTGGAGTTAAAACCCATGTTCTTCTGTAATTTAAATACCAGCGCACCAAGCCTGTTCGCAGGTTCACTACCTCAGTGCCACAGTTAGTTGATGCCTCTTTCTCAGTAAAGGGTATAATGATTCAGAGCAAAGATGAGTGAGTCATGATAGAACTTGGCTCAGACTGGAAGAACAAAACAAGACTTACTGTGCAGATGGAGCTGGCTGTTACTATGACGAGAGCAGTGTGTTAAGGGGCTTTTCCAGCACAGAATCCTGAAGTAAGGAACTAACCCAAATCTCCATCTGTTCCCTTTCCATTGAGACCTAACCTCCTGTTGGCCCATAGAGCCTCCAGCATAATATTTGAGGACAGTCAGCAAGAATGCTTTACTTTAGGAGTAGGATAGGGAATTTGGGTCACAGAAACCAGGGCAAATTTTCTGCTCTTAGAACAAAAAGGAAACAATAAAGAAATGAATGTCTGTTTACTTTCCTATTTGTATTTCCATTTTTCATTCAGTGAAATGAACATCTGGAATAACGAACCCTCATAAGAGCAGTTGATTCTTAGTCCAAATCCCTCCCTCAAAAGTGTTGATTAGGACTTAATAAGTATTTGTTTTTGCAAACCTGAAGTTATAAGAAGCAAACATTTAAAAAGTTTCCATCTAAGTAGAGTATAACAAAGCATCTCAGCTTTCTCTAGGAGAAAAGAAAAAAACTTACATCTGTAGTCAAGTACTTATTGTTGGAGTTTTCTCCATGGTTCTCTTCCTTCACGGATGTCATAATTATCGCTGTTTTCTCATTAATTGGCATTTCCCAGTGGAGAAGATAAGTAAAAACTTAAAAGAGAAAAACTTTTTTCCCTATGAGCAGCTCTATTTAATGTCTGCTGGTGGGAGTTGAAAGTTATGGCTAGTTTTAAGGTGGGTGGGTTTCTGTAGATTTCAGCTTCCATTCTGCCCTTGCCCCAGTATGAACAAAAAGAATCCAGTATTAACTCCAACAAATTTAGATCATGAAGATCTAGGATAAAGCCAGATAAAAATTGATTGACATTTAAACATTATATTTGCATAAGTGTTTAAATTCAAGAACTCATGTAGGAAAATTAGTACTTTTCTACACTTTAGACTATAAAATCGGAAAGAAAAAACGTTTGGGGTTGGAGGAAACGAAATTTTGAATGCAGTGTGGGTTTAACTATTTTGGCTGATTTGATATCAATATATAGGACAAATAAACCCAGCTGCCAGAACTTAATGTAGCACTTAGTACAAAAACTTTTCATTGTAATGCTCATCAGACTACTTACTTACAGCCTGTCTGAAACACTATTGAAAGGTTGAAAAGACACTGTTCCCTCCTAAAATGTAAAATAGATTATACCTTAGAGACAAGAATTAAATACCTAGTAGAGGTGTGAGCCTAGAAAATGTCTCCTACTGCACTGATGTTGTTAAAACCTTCATGAATCCAACTTATAAGTATTACACAAAGTAAAGTTTAGCTTGCCTCTGCTGGGATCTTTTGAGTTTACTTATATCATACAATTCTTTGAAAAAGAGACTTGGGGCGCGTGGGTGGCTCAGTCGGTTGGGTGTCTGACTTCGTCTCTGGTCATGATCTCACAGTCTGTGGGCTCAAGCCCCGCATCAGCCTCTGTGCTGACAGCTCAGAGCCTGGAGCCTGTTTCCAATCCTGTGTCTCCCTCTCTCTCTGCCCCTCCCCCACTCTCACTTTGTCTCACTCTGTCTCTCAAAAATAAATAAATCTATAAAAAAAATTAAAAAAAAAAAAAGAAAAAGAGACTTGATTCCCTCTATTTAAATGAAACCAAAACACTAGCAAATGTCTAAATGAATTATTTCTAAATGAGTCTTCTCTGACATCCTTGACCTTCATTTCATCTGTGTTAGTTGCTTAGAAACATTTTCCCAATATACTTCTTCAAACTTGACACCCGGCAGGCTACTGCTTCAAGTCAGTGTCTGCAAAAAGACAATAGACTTACAGCGTCACATGTATTCATTCTGGTCTTTGCACAGATGCTACAGAGTTCTCACAGCTGCTTGGCTTCCCTTCCCACTGGGCTATAAACTCTTATGGGATCATTGGTAGCACCATTCTTTCAAGTTTTCATTTTGTCAGGGTTATAAAAACCGTTTAAAGAGTCAACTGGTTCTATAGTTAATTAAGAAAAACCCAGTCTCCAGCCTTCTCGCCCCGACATGACCCCCAATTTCTCTTTCCAGAGTCCATCCTTCTCGCCTCTTTCAGTTGATACCTTTTGCATTTACTTCTCTATGTCTGAATAACATGCTTGTATTGTGACTTCTGAATTTTTCCATTTTAGGTGTTCCTGTACATCTTTCCCCACTCACTGACATTATCTTCATGCCAATTTCCTCTCCTTCTATTTTCCCTCCTATTCTGCTAGCTCAGAATTTGCTTTAATCAGAGCCCAGTGTTTACATTATTATTGCTGTACTTCAGAGCAGAGCTATAAAGGATAATTATTTTTTTCTCCATAAAACTTTTTATAAGTAGTTAGTTGCATGCTTACCTGTTAATACCTGTCTCTTCTTGTTTGCTTAATTTTTAAGTTTACGTATTTTGAGAGAGCCTGTGCATGAGCAGGGGAGGGGCAGAGAGAGAGGGGGAGAGAGAGAATCCCAAGTAGGCTCTGCGCAAAGCAGATTCCAGCGTGGGGCTTGATCCCACAAACCTTGAGATCATGACCTGAGCCAAAATCAGGAGTCAGATACTCAACTGACTGAGCCAACCAGGTGCCCCAGTTTTTTGTGTTTTTAACTATAATTCAGTCCCAACTTCCAATGAAGTCAGAGCCTTCAAACACAGTTTATCACTTTTCACTTTATTGAGGGTCCCCTCTGGAGTTTTCTGACTTGCTCCATTCTGGACTGGTTTTCTTTTATGTGTGAAACATGGCTGTGATCCTGGGAACTCCCTTCATCGCTATTCCACGGTTCATTGCCTTCACCTCTCTTCTATGTTGGGTCTCCTTACTGTATTTTTCTTTTCTTTGTTTACTCCCTCATTTTGATGGAAAACATCCTCCAGTAGCTTCCGAGAATGGTATGTGGAGAATAAAGGTTTTAAAGTTTCACGTGTTTTACGGTGTTTTTATACTTTTTGACAATTACTGTATAACATTCTAGGTTACAAATCACTTTCCTCCTAGTGTGATGCCATTCTAATTCTGCGCTGTTGTTTCTTATTGACAACTTGTATTATTCTTTATCCGTCATGTTCTGAAAGTTAACAGTGATGTGCCTGAAGAGGTATGAGTCCCTTTTCACCCATTGTACCAGGTACTCATTGGACTTTTTCGAAGTGGAAACTTGAAGCCCAAATTCTGGGTGGTTGTTTGTTTGTTTGTTTGTTTGTTTGTTTGTTTGTTTGTTTTTTAACTTTTATAGATCTCCCATTATTTGCTTGCCATTTAGATGTTGACCCTTAAGGGAAAATCCCTGTTTTCTCCTCCTATTTTCCATCTCTTTCTCATTTTGCTTTACTTTCTAAAAACTTTTTATGGAAAATTGTTAACATTACAAAAAAGTAAACAGAATAGTGTAATGATATGTATGCCATACCTGTCATTCAGTAATTATCAATCCACAGTTAATATTGTTTCATCTATACCCCTATCCCCAGCCCTACTCCATATTATTTTGAGAAAATATCGACATAGCATTTCATCTGTAAATATTTCAGTATATAACTTTAAAAAGAAGAGTCTCTTTTTAAAAAATATAACCACAGTAACTTGTTCACATTAAAAAATTAACAAGAATTCCTTAACGTCAAATACCCAGTGTTCAGGTTTCTAATTATCTCAGCACCTTAACCTTTTTGTTTTTCTCATTACTGTTTGTTTGAATCAGTAAAGTGCACATATTATGATGGCTTGATATCTCATAACTCTCTTTAATGTGTACTTATTTTGAGAGAGGGGGAGAGCAAACAGGGTAGGGGCAGAGAGTGAGGGAGACACAGAATCCGAAGCAGGCTCCAGGCTCTGAGCTGTCAGCACAGAGCCTGACACGGGGCTCAAACTTACAAGCCATGAGATCATGACTTGAGCCGAAGTTGGATGCTTAACCACCCAGTCCATCCCAAGCCACGCAGGCCCTCCTCTCATAACTCTCTTTAGCTACAGTGTTCAGTAAGGTAGCCACTAGCCACATGTGGCTTTTTAAATTGAAATAAAATTAAATAAAATAAAATTTTCATTTCCTCAGATGGATTAGCCACATTTCAACCATTACGTACCGAAGTGTTTTCCTTATATTTATCTGGTTAGGGGTTAATTGATTGTCTTGGGTCTGTAAGTTGATTGTTTCTCCCAAATTTGCCATCATTTCTTCAAAGTTTTCCTGCCCCATTGTGTGTCTCCTCCCTTTGGCACTCCAGCTATACAAATGTTAGACCACTTAATATCGTCCCTCAAATCATTGAGGCTGTTCTTTTTATCATTTTTCTCTGTTCTTCAGATTGAATAATTTCTATTGATCTGTTTTCAAGTCTACTGACTCTTTCTTCTGTAGGCTACAATCTTCTATTACTTCATGCAGTATAATTTTCTTCTCAGATAACATACTTTTTAATTCTAGGATTTCCATTTGGTTCTTGGCTAAAATTCCCTATTCGTCCACTCAGAAGTACAACTGGAGAAGCCTGTTTCACACCATACCCTCCTTCATCCCATCTCTACCCTTTGGCCATCCCTTGGGCCTAAGGGTATGCTTACTGACCCTCAGCAAAAGTGATAGAAGTCTCTCAAACAGGCCCTGGAAACAGTGTTGGGTCTGTCTGCCAGGAAATTCTGTATGTTCTGTCTGCGCATATCTCTTTGGTCCTGAGAATTTTTCTATCCATTGGTTGCAGGGAGGCCACAGGAGGATCAGAGTATGGCTTTCTAAACCAGGAGATCCAGGGCTGGACCACCAGTTTATTCATCACTGAGGGCAGCTGGAATCCTCTATGTCAGTACTTCCACATCTTTTTTCTTGGGCTGGCTTAATTCTTCCAGAAATTATCTTTGACTCTCTTGTCTAGAATATAAAGGCTTTCTGCCAGCATTCTGGAAGCTAAATTAGGAAAGATGGCTGAAGAGTCTCAGCATTCATTATGCATAAATGCGCTGAATTCATCACCCCTATTAAAGAATTAATCTTTAGTTTTTCGCAAGGGTTGAGGGCCTAAGGTAGCTTAGAATGGTGGTGGGGATGTCAGACTCCCAACAGCACCTTAAGCCTGTTTCTTTTAACACCGTCTATCCACAGTCCCCTCCATACATTTCTAGAGGTGTTGCCAGTCCTGAGCCTTTGAGAATTCTGTGGTGGTGTTGCTAATGCATGTATTTTACACTACCGAGATTTTATTGCTCCCCAGTCTTTATAATTTATACCTTTAATTTTTTTTCTTTAATTATGACAGAATTTCTTCCAGGAGAAAGAAAATTTGTAATTTTCAGTCTGTTGTTTTTACCTGAAAGTCTGAACACCTTTATAAAAATTCTTCTTTCTATAGTAGTTACAATTACGAGCCTTGGGGGTAAACCTATATATGGTTTTTGTTATCAACCTATTGCTTTTAAACCCTACATAAGCATTGTTTGATAGCAGAATGAATACTAATTAGGGAAAATGTCTCTGGTTTTTTTTCTTTGAATGTCTGTTCTAAAACAACTTCTATTCATTTTACCCTTGGAGTGATTAGGGGAGAATGTGCTGAAGATCCTAGCTCCAGAGAACACAATCTTACAGTCCTATTTATTCATATCTTTAAGATCTTTGTCAGCCAAAAGGGTTGTTTTTTTGTTTTTTTTTTGTTTTTTTTTTTTTGCGCCAGTGTATGGCCCTGAGAAAATTCTGTCCCTTGCTACTCCTACATTGCAGTTCCAGCCTGTGAGACAATCAGTTGCAGATGGTGCCTGTCCCTGATATTTCATGGCTTACATATGTCAGTTCACACTCAGAAAGCCCATAGCTGTAGCTATTGTACCAAAAAAACTGGTAAATGCTTCCAAATGGAAGACCTTTTCAGCAGCTTCCATCAAATGAAGCTAACCAGCTTGGCATTTGCTGATTTTTCTTGACTATCGTGCAAGCCAAACAAGTTCAGTGTTAAAAAACTTCTTTGGTCTTCCAGGATCCACAATTGAGGACTCTGCATGCTGATTGCTTTTATGGGGCTACATGCTGCTTGAATAGCTGTTGAGTCCTTGAAGTGGTGGATTTTATGGGAACTATAAGAGGTTCCCAGGCCGGACAGATAGATCCAATGCTGAAAATAACCTCTGTAGACAGGACGGAACCTGAAATGTTCCATTAACAATATGTAGGTCATGGAGTCTTGGTTATGAAAATGAAAACATTTTACTACCAAAGAGAAGAGAAAATTACTTTCTGTGATTGCTGCTTCAATTTTTTTTTCTAATCTTTATTTATTTTTGAGAGAGACAGAGTGCAAGAAGGGGAGGAACAGAGAGAGAGGAAGACACAGAATCCAAAGCAGGCTCCAGGCTCTGAGCTGTCAGCACAGAGCCCAACACGGGTGTCAAACTCACAAACCGTGAGATCATGACCTGAGCCAAAGTCGGATGCTTAACTGACTGAGTCACCCAGGTGCCCCTTTGCTGCTTCAAATTTGATTCATTTTTCATGTCTCATCTGAGAAATTAGACTATCTTACATACTAGATATTGCTTTTTTACTAGGTTATCCTTACTGAGAATACTCCTTATCCTTTTCATCAAGATAATCATGTACCTTGGTCCATGTACCTTGACTCTACTAGGCAATATCTTTTGTCTTTCTATAATAATCAGCACTCAACAACTGGCTTATGGGACTCCCTTTTAGGATATACTTATTAATAGCAACTGCCCTGCTTGAATAACCACCCATAAGCAGTAGCCAGGAATTCTGTACCCAGATAAGCAGAGGTGGTCCAATGCATCATAAATCTGGCATCAGTGGCAGGACACAGTTGTTCCTGAAATTCAGAATTCAGTTCTGAAAACACCCAAGCTTGTGACCTAGTTCCTCATAAAGAAGGGTCTCTCAGATCAGATTACTCAAGTAGCTGAAGCCCATGCTGCAGATCTTCAGCAAAAAATGAATTTCATAAGGTAGTTCTAAAGTGGTAATAAAAATGATTTGTGGGTTTTCATCTATTAAAATCCCAGCCATCTTTATATCATGATGGTAAGTTAGGAGTTGATGATGAAAAATAGAATCAATTTTGTGGCTTTGGTTTGATAAATAATTAGAAAGTAGATTTAACAATGTGATCTTTATGCAGTAGGGGACTTTGAATTCCGAGTAAAGAGTAGGCACCTCTTTCTAGTCCCTATGTTCTCATTATGGCTGATAATTTATGCAAAGCCATACAGTACGTTGTGGGTTGGAATTAAAGAGAGTTTACTCTGATTTTTCTGAGCTGGATTGAAGCCCACTCAAGAGCCATATCCTGCCCTCATTCATATTTACTCTCTTATATTTTGCCGTAACATCATGTTCATTGAGATAAAAGAATTTGCTTTATTTACAATTTTTATGTAGGAGTTAAGCATTGGCTTCATGGTATTGAGGTCCATGTACCTTGAAAATAAAACTTCAAACTCTATTTCTGATGGAGTTTACCCTATATTAGCAGTAATGGTATCTCAACATCTACATGAATACTAGTAGTGATTTACTACCCTAGAATGGCCCATTCCATCTTAAGTTAGAAAGTTATTTATATTGACTAAAACATGTCTTCCTTTAAATTCTGTCTGTAGATCCTAGTTCTGCAGCTTGTGGTTTTATAGAACAAGTTTCTGTCTGAATCAAGGTTCATAGGGCCTGAAAATCTGTCAGTCTGAACTCATTTCCCTTTCAGTCCACTTGAGGAAAGCCTAAATTTATGGAAGGACATTTATTTGTGTGCACTGCAAGTAGATGCCAGTTTTATTCTTCTAATTTTAAGTAGAAAAAATTGGTTAGAAATAGAGACACTGGTGAATGTACTTAGAATCAGTTACAGTTTGGAGACCAAGGGAAATAGTATTTAACCATTTTTGAAAAGTGTGTGAATAAATGGTGCTCCTTGGTTTGGTAACATTCCTTTCCAGAAGCCATTAAAGGAATTGGAAGGCTGAAAGCACAAAACTTCTCAATTCCATAGCTCATGCCTTCACAATAATTTCTGTCCTTCTATGTGTGACCTGTTTCCCCAGTAAAACTGCTCAGAGCCAGCATCTGTGCATGGCGGCCTGTCCATGTGTCCAGTCATCTTGAAAACTATATGCCCTCCTTTTGTCCATGTTAAGATTAGATAATATACCGGGCAGAACATATGCACACCTATGAACCCCTTTGATTTCTGACTTGCTGCTAACTAATCTGAGACTGTATGTTTATTATCTAGAACCTAGTTTCATTCTAGATCACTTTTACCCCAAGATTTAAAACTGAGTAATGTTCGGGGCTCCTGCGTGGCTCAATGAGTTGAGCATCCGACTTCAGCTCAGGTGATGATCTCACAATCCGTGGTTTAGAGCCCCACATGGGGCTCTGTGCTGACAGCTCAGAGCCTGGAGCCTGCTTTGAATTCTGTGTCTCCCTTTCTCTCTCTGCTCCTCCCCCATTCATTCTCTCTCCCTCCCTCTCTCTCTCTCTCTCTCCCTCTCTCTCTCCCTCTCTCTCTCTCTCTCTCTCTCTCTGTCAAGTAGATAAACATTAAAAACATTTTTTTTTTTAATGAGTAATGTTCATTCATTGAGGTCTGTGCATTTCCATTGGGTCTTCTGTCTTATGACATATCAGACTGGGGTGTGGAATATCTAATCACTTTAACTGGTGGTTTACTAGTCTTGTTTTCACCATTTTGTGATTCAGTACAATATGTATTAAATGTATTTTTTAAATTTAACAGTAAGCCCTACATAGCAAACAGTTCATGCTGTTACAGCAAATAGTATTCCGAGATGCGACAGCTACAATCAAGGTCACATCAGCTAGACCTAGCAAACAAAGGAGGGAGAGAGATGGGTGCCTAGAACCTATATAGATCTGGCAGAATCTGTTTAAGGTAAGACTTTAGGATTTGGGGAACTGTCAGGCAGGCTGAAAGGCCTGTGAGAATGTTGCTAGCTGTTTCTGGCAACTGAAACTGTATAGAGTCATTCTGTTGTAGACTGCTGGAGGAAGAGAGAATTTGGGGTTTGTAATAGAGGTTTCTGGATAGTAACCAGATTGGTCAGTATGGTATGGCAGGTGAGTTCTGTGTTGGCAGGAAGAGATCACACACACATTTGCTGTAAGTTTCTGATTTATTTTGCCTGACATCTAAAACTTCTTTAAAATAAGGAAGCTAGGGAGCACCTGGGTGGTTCAGTCGGTTAATGTCCTGAATTCAACTCAGGTCATGATCTCATGGTTCGCCAAGTTCAAGCCCCGCATCAGTCTCTGCTGTCAGCATGGAGCCCTCTTTGGATCTTCTGTCCCCCTGTCTCTCTGCGCCTCCCTCCCCCCACCTCAAAAATAAATAACCTTTAAAAAAAAAAAACCGGGAAACTCCCAAGAGCTTCAGTGTATCTTAGCATTATTTTCCCTTATCCAGGTTCCTTGTGCACAGCTGCCCTCTCCAGTGACCTTCTCCATATAGGTGTGGTCCTATCAGAGTTTCGATAGCGGCTTAATTTTTGCTGTACCATTGCCCTGTTCTACTCAGGTATACATCGCCTGTCTGAAAGAACTTGTGTTGATATTTTTTTCTAAGCAGAAAAGCCAAAAGCCCAGCAGTTGTCTCTAGGGCCCTGTGTGATCTAGCCCTGCCTTTCCTCATTGACTGCGTCTGGGACACCTTTCAATTTTAATCAGAGGACTACGAGTACAAATTCATTTTCTTCCAAGTAGGCAAAGCAAACATTGGAAGCTATTGCTTCTTTACTCTGTTCATCAATATTTGAAAGGGCAAAATCACAGTACATTAATGGACCCCAATTCCAAGGTTGGAGATAACAAGGAAAATAGAACGTATTTCTATTCAAATATTTGGAGAACGTTTTCTGTTGCTAACCTATGTCTGTGTGCCACTTTAAAATAAATTGCCACTACGCAACTATTTATTAAACTGTTATCCTAATTGCCTAAGACTATTTTGGATAATATTTTCAGAGTAACTTTGGAGGCTCAAGGGTGCTCTGTAAGTGTCTTAGAGCCTCAGAGAAAACCAAAATCATTTGGATGCCTGGTAAGAATTAGAGCTGAGCAATTCCCTTTTTACTGTAAGACCAGAAAGAAACCTGTCTTTTTCATAATTGTGATAGACACAAAGCTAGAAGGAGACAAATTTTAAGAGCGGAAAATGATTATCTTTTGCCAGTGGATATTCATTGTATCTCATTGCTCAATTCTTTGCGAGGTAACAATTTATTCAAATACTCAAAACAGTCTAGGGGTGGTTAGGGGTGGCTCAGTTGAGCATCGGACTCCTGAGTTTAGCTCAGGTCATGAACTCACGATCTATCCATACCACTTTACAATTAATCTATCTTCCTTCCTTCCTTCCTTCCTTCCTTCCTTCCTTCCTTCCTTCCTTCCTTCCTTCCCTCTTTTTTTTTAAATTTATTTTGAGGGGCAGAGAGAGGGAGGGAGAGAGAGAGAGAATCCCAAGCAGGCTGCACACCCAGTGTGAGCCTGACCCAGGCCTCAATCTCATGACCACGAGATTATGACCTGAGCCGAAATCAAGAGTCAGACACTCCACTGACAGAGCCACCCAGGCGCCCCACATGCCACTTTACAATCTTAACCTTCTCTTTGGTGTTCTAGAGATATTAAGTTGGCCTGCATTCTAATTCGTGGTATAAACTCTTTGGGAGTTTTTTGAGATGGAAATTAAGCAGATCTCATGACAGGATGGGGACCATAGGAGGAGTCAGGGTCCTTTTGGTTTCTTTTTACCTCCTCTCAAAACGGCCTACTAAGAGAGCTTGGCTCTTAGGATCTCCTTGCCTTTCTAAAACCCAGTGATTATAATGCTCTTCTAGAAGAGGGTTTACAGTTTAAGAGATCATCTGGGGGTCTGTTCAGAGCTTTCCTTTCCCTTCTAAGAGCTCTTTGGTCATGGAACCTTCAAATGCTGAAGTGCCATGTTGTTGCCCTGGAGTAAATTACAGACATGGAGCCACTGCTTATATCAGGAGGAGGGGAACCTGTCGAATTTTCTCTGTACAGAGTCCCACTGTCCACGCACTCTTAACAATGAGAAAATCCTAACTGTTTGAGAGTGAACAAGTCTGGCTTTTATCTACGATAGGCAGCAGGTTGGTACCGTTCGAGGGCTTCTCGGCTGCTGTGTAATCCCATCTGATTTGTTGGTGGAGTGAGAAAGAATATATAGAGACTCCAACAAGATTGGAATCTCAGTCTTGGAAGTAAACTAAAGATGCTGGTCAAGTTCAAATATGATTAGCATCAGAAGGAAAGTAAATTGACACTTTCGGTGGCAGGTTTCGTGATTACTTCTGCTGTTTTTAGCTGTAATTTCTTTTAAACTTTAAACTTCAATTTCTCAGGATTCTCAACTTATTGGTCCACAGGATTTGAAATGGAAGACCATATTTTATACTACAGATGGTAGATATTTGGGGGGCATTGACCAGAGATGCAGAAGTACAGGTGGGAAGTCCAGCAGCTAGCAGATTGAGTCTCAGATGACATACATCACACAGTTGGAGTATGTGCCATTAAAAACCTGTCACTCAGAGCCATTCCCTCAGGATCTGTTGACTAGGTGGTGTGGCACTTAAAACACATCTGAATCATCATTCCTCAGAGAACTGGAGATGGTTGGCGTCACTGCCTGGTCCTAGCTTGGACCAGCCTGCAAATACTCTTTCCAAAATCTAAATGGAGAGGAGGAATGAAAGAAAAAAAAATATTCTTCAGAGACTTGGAAAGGTCACAAGTGACGTCATGAAAGAGTAGATGATCTACTCTTCAGAGGTGAGCTGTGTGCCACTTGCCTGGGTTTTTCTTGTGGCCCTGCCTCCTGCGGTTATCTCTGGTGAGAGGCTGCATTTACCAGAGTTCAGACTGAGTTCATCTCGTACCTTTTTATAGTACTTTTGAGTACACTGGAACGAGGTTAGAATATTAATTTAGCCTGCTTGTCTCCAGCTGTGCACCATAAAGAGGCTTCAGCTACCGCAGCAGGCTTCCTATACTATGGAAGGAAACTAATTGCTACTTACAGGCCGAAGCTGACAGGCTGCACTTTCACTGAAAGTAACTTTTGAAAATCATTATTATTATTAAACATTTATAGCCCGCTTTTGTGTTTTCCAACTGCCTCATAATCATTTCTTTTTGCTCCTCCTATTGATGTCCCTGAAAGGCAAGTTGATATTGTTATGGTCACACGCTGCACGTGACAGGGCAGAGGCACAGAAGATTAGGTAATCTGCTCTTTGGTGCCATCTGTGATCTGCTTTAGGCGTCCTCAGAGCAGCTTGAGGTATGCACTCTGTTCCTTTGTCCGTTGAATCCACTTCCTCACTGCTTGCTTTTTACATAGCATGTGAGTATTCATGGCTTTTATACTTTTTTGATTGACATTTACAGTAAGAAATACAGTTTCTGTACACACACACACACACACACACACACACACACACTGCATACGTAAAACCAAAACAGTTTGGGAAACATAAGATGCACTATAATATTTTCCATCCTGTTTTATTTTTTAATTTATTTTAGATAAATTTTTATTTTGAGAGAGAAAGCCAGCGTGTGAGCGGAGGAGGGGCAGAGAGGGAGAGAGAGAGAGAATCGATCTCAGGCAGGCTCCATGCTCAGTGCAGAGACTGACACGGGGCTCGATCTCACAACTGTGAATCATGACCTGAGCTTAAATCAAGAGTCTAACATTTAACTGACTGAGCCATCCAGGCACCCCTGTTTTATTATTTTATACAAGTTTCAACCCACTATCTTAATCTTAAGAAGCATCATTTGGTCATGATCCACAATTTTTAAACACACTGCTAGGAGGTACTTGAAGTGAAGAATACACATGGGACATTTTCTGGAGCATCAGTTTTACTCAAAAGTAAAGGGAGAAAACACATTTTCATATTAAAACATACAGATGCATTATGGAATAGTGTGGAACTTCAGAGAAATTTTGTTCTTATGATGGGCTACTTCATCATCTACCCCCAATCCTGACCCTTCCTTCTACTTCCACCCTGGTATATATGTCCATACTTTCCTCTTCTGTTAAGGGAAATACAATATAAAAAACTTGAGAAGTACTGTCCTTTTGGAAACTTTAGACCAAGTTTATATCTTGTCTAAACCTAAATGGTTTTCAGGTACTTTGAGTAGTACATTTTACAGTTGGTATTCTTACTGAGTACTCAGTCTGTACCAGTCACTGTTCTAGAAACTGAGAACAGTTTCGTAAATAAGACAAAACCCCTCCTCTCATAGCATTTCCATTCTGCTGCAGGGCGGGGTATGTGTGGCACGGGGACAGGCAGTGAGTAAACCAACAAATAAGTAAAATAGTATGTCAGATGAAGGCATTGGAGAAAAATAAAGCAGAGATTGGGATAGGCAGTCCTGGGGTGGTGTAATTACACCTTGGTGGTGTAATTTTATAAATACATTGATCGTGGAAGACCTACGTGGAAAGATAATATTTGATTAAAGCAAAGACCTAAAGGAGGCGGGAATAAGCCATGCAGATTTTTGGAGGAAGAGAATTCCGGACAGAAGATACAGCAAATGCACAAAGCCATAAGATAGGAGAGTGCCTATTCTGTGCCAGAGAAAACAGCAGGCCCCTGTGGCTGACATGGAGCTAGCAAGGAGAGAGTCACAGCACATAATATCAGAGAGGTAATAGGCATCAGATTATAAGCATTCGTAACTTTGGTTTTTATTCTTAGTGAGATGGGAAGTCATTGGAGGTTTGAGCAGAGAGGTATTTATGAGCTGACCCACATTTTAAGAACTCTGTGGCTGCTGTGTTGAGAATAGACTGGGGTGTTACAGGGGGTGGAGGAGGCAGGTGCAGAAACAGGGAGACTATTAGAAGGCTTTGTGGTATTTCTATTTACTGTTTAGGGATGGGGAGGGGAGATCAAGAAATTGGTTTTAGACATGTTCAGTTTGAGATAATTAGTTATCCAAGTAAAGATACTAAGGCAGTTGGGATATATGTTGTAACTGATTTCCCATACGCAAGCTAGGTATTGATATTAAAGCTCTCGGAAAGTAGTTCTTCAGCTTGTCAGGATTATGCCTTCCTATCCTGTATATGTTGGGATGGTGAATTTCAAAATAAGAAAGCTGTCTAAAGCAATCAGTATTATCCTCTTTAAGGTTCTGTTTAAGAGTAGCTGCCATCCGGATTGGAACTGAGCTGGCTTCATACTGTGTTTTTCCCTTGATTCTTTTTGGCCTCAATGCCTAAAGAGTGATTGGCATGTCATCCTTGGAGAATCTAGTATTTGGGTTGTGATTTACTCCCTATGTTATTCTTAGCATATAGATGTTCTTCTAGCTCAGTGATTTCAAACAAAAAGAGCTTTTATCTATCATCCACCTGTCCCTGCCTCACTGAGTACCAGTATACCTAACAGTAGATGTTAATGGGATTATGTTAGGCATACAGATGATAACAGAGGTAGAAAAAGTTGGGAAATGAATGTTTCATTCCATTTGCTCAACATCTTCCCCTTAATTTCATGCAACAAATATTTATTGAGCCGTGGGCATGTCAATGATAGAGCCCCTGCCCTCAAGGAGCTCATTATATTATGAGGGAGGCAGATGTAAACTGTTATGTTATGGTGGAAGTGTATGCACTGGGTGTGTGGAGAGGGATTAGAGTTTTCCTGAGAAATCTTAAACTTGAACTGAATCTTCAGATTAAATAGGTATTGGGACACCTGGGTGGCTCAGTTGGTTAAGCATCGGACTTTGCTCAGGTCATGATCTCACGGTTCTTGAGTTTGAGCCCTTAATCAGGTTAGTACAGGCCCCACTTCTCTTTCTCCCTCTCTGCCCCTCCCTCATTTGCGCCCTCTCTCAAAACAACAACAACAACAACAAGAGATATTTTTCAGACAGCTGAAGCTTCAGGGGAATATATTAAGCAGGAAGAACAATATGTAAAAAGGCACAGAGCTATGAGTTTCAGTGTTTGGAGAACAAGAAGTAATTTTGATATGGTTGAAGTTAAGGAAATAGGCTGGAGAGGAGGTACGCAGGGGTCAGATCCAAGAGAACCATATACTCTTGAATGGATGCAGTAGCCGAGAGTAAAACTGGGAGCTACCAAATACAGAGTCTGAAAAGCTAATGTAAGAGGGGAAGTGCCTCCTCCAGAGTGACCTGTGCTGTGGATCCCATAAAGAGAGATTTTACTAAGGGCACAGTAGCAAGAAGAATCATTAAGCTAACAGTTTGCTAATATGCCTTTTTTTTTTTTTTTAAATCTCTTCTGATCTCTTTTTAGCATAGCGGTAGTACTACATTTGAGCATGTGTAAGTTTTTGCTTGAGTCTAGTATGGTTATCCTTTATATGAAAATTCTGAATAAAAATTCTGAATAAAAAGAGGATGAAAGAAGAGGGATTTTTTCTTTCACAGACACTTGTTAGCTTACTTACTGTAAGCCAGGCACCATTCTAAGTACTTCATCAGTACTCACTCACTATTCTCTTAACAATCCATGCATTCAGCACCATTATCTTCATCTGTGGACAGGACACTGAGCTGAGTACTCCTTGCCCAAAGTCACAACAGCTAGTAATTGGACAGAGTCAGAATTTGAAATCAGGTGGTCAGGTCTGGTTCCCAAGTCCACGTTCTGAACCACCACTGTGTCTGCTGCCTCTGATCTGGGTGTCCCAGCTTCTCAGAATTATTCTAGAGCAGAAGTCCCAGGATAGTATTCAGGGTGTCCTGAAATCCCTGAAATTGTATGTCAAAATGTTGCGTGTATGTTTTTCAGGAAGAGGGTCCGTGACTTTTATCTGTTTTCAAGGGGGTCCCCGAGGTAGAATGGTTTAGCACTACTGACCTAGAGGAGCTTTTCATGTCTTTTCCATTGTTTAAAGGCTCCAATTAGAAGGATTCCCTCAGAAGAATAAGATACTTGCAAGCTTATTCAGACTCCTTAGGTGACACTGTTTGAAATTAATTGCTTCTCTGCTTGGTCTTCCTAGGAACTTTTTCCAAACTAGACCACGCCAGGCTTCAGATTGAGATTGTTATTTACATAGGATGAAGCCTTGGCTTCTGTTTTGAAAAATCTCTCCAGATGATTCTAATATGTCTGGTTAAGAACCACTAATGTGGGGCGCCTGGGTGGCGCAGTCGGTTAAGCGTCCGACTTCAGCCAGGTCACGATCTCGCGGTCCGTGAGTTCGAGCCCCGCGTCAGGCTCTGGGCTGATGGCTCGGAGCCTGGAGCCTGTTTCCGATTCTGTGTCTCCCTCTCTCTCTGCCCCTCCCCAGTTCATGCTCTATCTCTCTCTGTCCCAAAAATAAATAAATGTTGAAAAAAAAAGAACCACTAATGTTATCCCCTGGAGGACAAAGATTATATTTTCTGTATTCTTCCTTCTATTTCAAATGCTTGGGATATAGTAAACACTAATAAATGTTTGAATGAGTGGCACATTGTGAAATATGACTGCTTTATATTCAAAGATGATAGTAATGATAATCACTCACATTTCTCATAAGACTTTTCTATAACCCACACTAGCCCACCTCAGTTTTCCCTTCTAAATAAATACCATTTACAGAGCCCGACACTACCTCAGGATCTTCTTGATGCCCTTATTTGAAGTAAGAGTTGTCTCATTGCTGAGTACCAGATGATTTAGAAAATACCTCTTTCCCAGCAGCCCACAACTGGTATAAATCTTTTCAAGTGGTACTCTAGTACATGTAAATGTCTGTGGTCCTCTTTCCTGAGGTTACTCTGCTTACATTTACTAGACTCTAGCTTTTTTAGAATCCTGCTGTCTCAGCATTTGGGGCATCAGATTATGTGATATAGGTCAGAAACTCCTAGGGGATTGGTAATTGAAAAGCACAAGTTACAAAGAAAGTAATTTGATGGGTTCTTCTGGGAGAGAGAGAAGAGAAAGACAGTGTCAAGTAGACATAACCAAATTATGGAGAGGAAGTAAAGGTATTATTTAAGCTGGGGGAGTTGAGTTGATGATAAATGTAAAAGAACTGGAAAAACTTGAAAAGAGGATATTTATATCTCGTGGCCAAAGGTTTGATAAAGAGCTAGATACGCTGTTGAAGTTTGGACATTTGCCCCAAAGGAGTGAAGGAGGGGTGCTAGATAAGCCCCCCCCCCTTTTTTTTTTAAGTTTATTTGTTTAGAACAAAAGGAAAGAGAAATAGGCATGGTTACTGATTATAGGACTTACCCAGAGGACTGTTTTCCTGCCGTGCCAAGAGCATAGATGGGAAAGTTACTAGTGACTGAAACCAGTGGGAAGTGGTGGTTTAGAGCAGTTCTCCTCCTCCTCTCCCATCTTACAGTATGTGGTTTTTGTCATCTGCTGCAGTGGAACCTGCCTGTTTCTGAATATATACACCAATCAGTGTCACCCCTGAATAAAAGTACTTGTTGTAGCTTTTTAGAAATATAAACAGCATGCTCTGAATTGAACAACAGGCTGTGGTAGAATTCAACAGCCTCCCTAAATCAGGAGCTTGTATTGTGACAAGAAAACTCATTTCTTTGCTTGCTGTAAGTCTTTTCCTTCTTCTGGTCCTCAGATTTAGCAGTGTTTGACCAGCAAGCTTTTTCCAACCATAGGGCTTAAGAAAGAAGATTTTATAAAAGAAAAACTTTAAAACTTGTATCTAGAAAGGTGATGGGGGGTGGGTAGTGCTGTCTGGCACCAGTTACTTTGGAATGAGGAAAAAGTAAAGGTTTGGAGTCAGATTTGCTTTTGAGCCTGCTACGTCTGTGCACTAGCAGTGTGACCCTGGATGTTACTTAATCTTTCGGAACCTCAGTTCCTCATCTGTCAGATGAGCGGGGAGTGACACCTACTTTGGGATAATAACAATGAGGATTAGAAATAATATCATTAATAGTACTTAGTAAGTGGGAGCAGAAGCTACTACTGTTAATAACCATGGAAACAAACAATAACTGAATAGTTTATTCTGGGTGCAGAACTTGACGCCTTCAATTTATCC
The DNA here is from genome assembly GCF_014898765.1 of Herpailurus yagouaroundi. Lineage (NCBI taxonomy): Eukaryota > Metazoa > Chordata > Mammalia > Carnivora > Felidae > Herpailurus > Herpailurus yagouaroundi. Next base: position 1,679,993 of record NW_024412446.1, on the reverse strand, counting down.
CCTCCAGGGCTCCTTCTGGAAAGAGGTAGAGTTGCGGGTTGTCCAGGGCTCTGACAGTGGAATGAGTAAGGGATGTGCTTTGCAGTGTATGGGCTGGTATGTCTTGATTTGGGAAGTCCTGCACTGTCTGTAAGAGGAAGGAAATAGAGCGATATATTTCTAGACACATACTGTTCTTTCCCTCCTACCTGGCTTCCTATGATGTCCTGATTTTCCCTCGATACTTTCTTGGCAGGTGGCTGTGAAAAACAATATTGATGTCTTCTACTTCAGCTGCCTCATCCCACTCAATGTGCTTTTTGTAGAAGATGGCAAAATGGGTAAGTACGTCCTCCTGTCCTTCTGCCAAATATACCTTTGCCCTTCCTCTGAATGTCAGACAGAGTATAGCCCAGAAGTTTTTTTAAGATTGAAAAAAAAAAAAAAAGGTGGGGGGGGAGGGTAAGCCTGTTTTAAAGGCCTAATGCTTACTAATTATATTTATTCTCCTGAGTCACAGTTGATCTTGCCTTGCTGTTGTTCTCTCTATCATAGTGCCGGTTTTCTGAATAATCCGGTCACTCCAGCACAGAGTAAGTGGTTTGGTGACAAGGAGATGTGGATTTGAATCTCACCTTCGCTGTTTGTTAGCTGTGTGGTTGTGGCAAGGTGCTTAACTTTCCTGAGTTTCAGTTTCCAAGTTTGCAAAGCGGAAGTAGTTATTGTAAAGACTTGATGAGATAATATATGCAGATTTAGCACTTAGCCCTATACTAAGTTCTTACTGTCTCAAAATAAGAATTCAGTAATTTGCAATAAACCATTAGTACTCCTCATGTGGTTGTTGACATTTCTGTCTTCCCTTACTTAAGAAACCACCACCTAATAACACTCACTTATACTGGTACATATTAATTGTATTGGTACTTAATTGATTTGATTCTTAAAATGGCTCTTTGGGTAGGCAGGATAGATGTAATTACATATGATGAGATTAAGGGTCAGAAAGATCACAAGACTTACCCAAAGTCATGAAACAGGAGAGCAGTGGAGCCAGCGCTGAATCCTGGATGTAGACTTTTTCCAGTGATGTGAGATTGATCGGTGTGGAGTGTTTGCACAGCTGAGGACTGGCTCTGGGTCTTGGCCGCTCCTGGCTGTGTTGTAAGAGCCAGCACTCCTGAAGAGAAGTGGTTAAGGCATCAGAAATCGGAATATTGGCAGACTACACATCCTCCCCTTCCCTCTGCTTCCCCACACAGAACGCCAGGTCTTCCTCGCAACATGGAAGGATATTCCCAACGAAAATGAACTTCAGTTTCAGATTAAGGAATGTCATTTAAATGCTGGTGAGTAATGACTCTGAATTTCTTGTGCAGCTTAATAAATCAAATTAGGTACTTGAAAAATTTGTTTTTAATTACCTCTGCTTTCCACATCTACTTGTTTCTGGTGGCTATATGCTAGGTATTTGACTTTGTAAACTTCTCTTTAAAAACTTGAGATGTTTTTATGCAGGGTACTACGTCATTCACAAGCTAACAGATTTCACAAACTAGAATGGGCCCATCCACCCAGTTCTTTAGCAGTTGAACATGTGTTAGTCATGTCTCTTGCACATCCCCCTGTAAGCCTCAAGTAATTGAAGTGGCATTTGAGGATATACACTCTCCCAAGGATTAAAAGGACTGTTTCTCCTTTTGTATCAACCTTCAGTATTGGAAGAAAGGTGACTTTCTAAGATCCTTGTGCAGAATCTTGTGATTGTAATTAAACAAAAATACATCATAATTGATTAAATTAGCTTTTTTTCTTGAGTTGTATCAACTTTCATATGATGATACTAACCTCTGTAATCACCATTAAAAAGCCCCAGGCCCTTCTGTAGTTAATTTTATTACTGCAATAGAACATCAAAGCAGGAACCCAAAGAGGAGAAACCATACAGCTGTATTATTCCCTAGGTCTTGATAGGGCTTGTCTCACGGAAGTTTCCTGAGGAGTTGGAAGGGGCCCTGAGCTTTGCAGTGTCCTGCCTTGGTCCCAGGCGCTCTTTTTTTTTTTTTAACGTTTATTTATTTTGAGAGAGAGAGAGAGAGAACAAATGAGCAGGGGAGGTACAGAGAGAGGGAGAGAGAGAGAATCCCAAGCAGGCTCTGCGCTACCAGCACAGAGCCTGATGCAGGGCTCAAACTCATGAACTGTGAGATCGTGACCTGAGCCGAAACCAAGAGTCAGATGCTTAATCGACGGAGCCACCCAGACGCCCTGGCAGTCGCTCTTTTTTTTTGAGGTTAGCACAAAGCTTTCTAAGTTTGAATGAAAATGAGCCTTGGTGCTTGGTACCTTCTCCTCCTCCTTTTATCTATTTCCTCCTCATTTGTCAGTGGTTTGCACATGGGGTTTTCAGTGGCTGTCCCACCATAGCTGCAGCACAGCAGTGGGAGAAAGGGGCAGTATGGGAGTACAGAGAAGGGTGAGAAACTCACTGTCTTCTCTCATTCCTACCTTTTCTTTTTAACTTTTGTCTTTTGGGGCTCTACGATATATGTATTCATCCTCTGTGTTCAGACAGATCTTCTCTTATGGGGCTGCTCCTGAACCTTTGACGAAGTGTCTAAGGAGATAGTCTTCTATAATTTCCATTGTAATAACTATGTAGTTGATTCTCTTCAGGAACACCACAACATCTGCCTTCTTCCTAATGTAGTCTTGATCTAGGTTTCTCACCCTGACTGGTTATGTATGTATTAAACAAAACTAAAGTTTTTGCTACATTTTCATAAAAAGTCATAATCCAGAGGCACCTGGGTGGCTCAGTTGGTCAAGCATCCGACTTCAGTTCAGGTCACGATCTCTCCATTCCCAAATTCGAGCCCCACATCAGGCTCTGTGCAGACAGCTCAGAGTCCGGAGCCTGCTTCGGATTCTGTGTCTCCCTCCTCCTCTGCTCCTCTCCTGTTCATGCTCGGTCTCTCAAAAATAAATAAATGTTAAAAAAAAATTGTTTTAAAAATCATAATCCAGTTGAGGTGCTTTTGGTGCCATATTCTAGGTAGATGACGGTGTTACCTGTCCTCTCTGAGGCTCACGGTCAGCTACCACAAGCCTCATTTCATGAGTGTAGGGGCTTGGGTAGCCTTCCGTGGCAGAAGCTGTGCTGCAGGAAGCTGTCAGGTGCAGAATCCACAGTGGCTCATGGTGAGAACCAAAGCAGATCATGTTGAAGAAGCACTCCTACCCAGCTTAGAAGACACCCTTCGTTCAAGTCACTCTTGCGGTAGTTGGTCCTATGGCAGCATTTCATATATTATTGTCCTGAGAACATTTGTGTCTCAAAGAAAAAAGGGGGTTCTGTGGTTACAGCTGCAAAAGGCAGTGCATGATGGGCCTCTACTAGAAGTTGCCATTGCATGTGAGCACACATAAAAGCTGAGGAGCCCACCGTTGTGGAAACCTGTTTAACTCAAGGTTAACTGAATTTATTGACCATGGAATTTAAAATCACAACACGCATGGGGCGCCTGGGTGGCGCAGTCGGTTAAGCGTCCGACTTCAGCCAGGTCACGATCTCGCGGTCCGTGAGTTCGAGCCCCGCGTCGGGCTCTGGGCTGATGGCTCAGAGCCTGGAGCCTGTTTCCGATTCTGTGTCTCCCTCTCTCTCTGCCCCTCGCCCGTTCATGCTCTGTCTCTCTCTGTCCCAAAAATAAATAAACGTTGAAAAAAAAAATTTAAAATCACAACACGCTTATTAACATCCTGTGGAACACCAGTGTTCCTTTTTTTTTTTTTTTTTGAGATTTAATTTTAATCTCTACACCCAGTATAGAGGCTCGAACTCACAACCCCGAGATCAAGAGTCACCTGCTCCACAGACCGAGCCAGCCAGACGCCCCAACACCAGTGTTCCTTGAGCATGATCTGGGAAACACTGGCCTATAGGGAACAAAGAAAGGCCAGAGTAATTGGAAAGGTTTGGTTTCAGACATCCAGTACGAAAGGGAAATGGTTTTTCAAAAAAAAAAAGAAAAAGAAGTTTGGATGACTGATGGTTTTAGTCTGGCCTGCCAAAATAAAAGATCCCCCTACATCCAGATTGGAGTTCTGAATCCTTACTGCACCTTAGTGTACATTTATGATCTTGCCAAGGAAGAGATGTCTGGCCTTTCTCCCAGTGGGGCTGTGTCCTCTGCTGTAGCCTGGCACAATTTCTCAGAGCAAATTCAGTTTTGATCAATTCTGCCATGGCTTCATGCCAGTTCCTCACTGCCTTGGGTGCTCCAAATACCAGCGAATTGGTTTTTCGGTGACATACTGCCTTATGGCAGCACAGCATATGGAGTGGAAGGAAAAACAGCCACTTTTGTTTTCTTCAGGAGGCCAAGGCCATCATTTTCCCACACTAAATCACTGCTAATCTGCAAGACCACTTCCTGCAACTAATCCTTTCTAGCTTTTCCTCTGCATCCACCCCAAAGTCTGGAGTGGCCTGGCCTTTACATTTCCCTCCAGTCCTGAGGGCTCTATTAACAGTATGTTTCCAGGTTTAGTGCCTTCTGATTCAACACCCTGGGTCTAGCTGGGAGCTAAAAATACCATCCTTTCCAGCTGATCTGCCCTAATCACAATAGCACCAACACTTTAAATAGCTTTTCTGTGCCAGAGTAGACATTTGACAGATGGAACTAACACTCTGAGGGCTACAGGAAGTCACAGGCTTAAAGGACTTAGCAACCTGGCCTTCAGTCTTCACTTTTGCTCTTCCATTTCTTTCCATAGAAAATAAACAGGAAACCCTCTTCCCTTCCTAAGCCTTAAAAATTATAATCAGATCTTAATAGAAAGGTGTATATGATAAGGGGCTTGTGGGACCACTAGTTGTGTAAATACTAGAAAATGTTAAATCACGAAGGCACTAATATATGGGTTTCCCTGCTTCCTAGCACTTGTCATCTCTCCTGGTATCAAGAGTTTGCATGAATCTGTTCTGCAGCTTACCATCAGCTACATGTCAGGGTTAGTGTATGTCTGGGATCACTATCTTAATTGCACAAGAATTAGTTGCAATGCTTCGAGAAAGGAGCCTTTCTGGCAAGCAGTCTACAAACCTGTTTTTTTTAATTGTTTATTATATTTTTAAAAGCTCAGCGGCATATTGTATCTGTATTCACTAGTTAGGCACTACAGTAGGGGACAGATCTTTCTTCTGGCGGGATACTTAGGTAGGGGTGAGTTCTGTTTCTCTGTTTTGTTGTCACTCTCCCTGTCCTTTGGAACATGTCAGAAATGGAAATGCTTCGCTGGCCATCACTTAAGTAGAGTTTGGTTGCTCAAATGGTAAAATGTGTTTTTTTCAGCAGTCGTAGTAGTTTGGGACTCAGTTGGCCCCAAATGTAAATTTCCCCTTCCCACTCTCAAATATAAGTACTATCTCCACTCTTCCTGGTGCTGGAAGAGATGTGACCTTAGCTAAAGTAGGAAAATGAAGACCATATCCACACCTCCTCAGATTTTAGGCCCCAGACTCAGCCAACTTTGGGGAAGAAGACAAATGAACAAGAAGAAACCACATCTGAAAGCAAGTATAAACCTATTTGATATCTTTTTTAGTCTGTCCTTTAGGGCAGATCTCCTTGTGTTTACAACTCCTCCTAACATTCTCAGACTCTCAGAGTGGTGGTAAGATTGCATCTTATTTCCCAGAAGTTCAGGTGTGTTAACACACACACACACACACACACACACACACACACACACACACACAAATGATACCTTGTCAAGAAATGTATCCCAGTCTGGCTGGGAAGCCTCCTCACATCTGGCTCCCATTGCTATTCTTTTTTTTTTTTTTTTTTTTTACATGTATTTATTTTTGAGAGACAGAGAGAGACAGAGCATGAGCCAGGGAGGGGCAGAGAGAGAGGAGACACAGAATCCAAAGCAGGCTGCAGGCTCTGAGAAAGCTGTCACCACAGAGCCGGATGCGGGGCTCGAACCCACAAACTGTGAGATCATGACCTGAGCCGAAGTCAGATGCTCAACCGACTAAGCCACCCAGGCGCCCCTCCCGTTGCTATTCTTAATAAGTACATTTAGTACAGTCCGATTATTCTTTCCTCTATCTGTCTTCAAGCTCAAACCTAATATGTAAGATTTATAAAACTTGACTCATGCATACCTATGTTCTAAACCCCTCCCTGCAGTTGGTCTTCTGGTAGAAATTATAAAATTATATACAGCCATTCAGTAGGAGCAGAGCCAGGTTTCTGGCCAGAATGTTTCCTAAATGTATTAACGTTACCTTCATTCAACTTGTTTATTCTGCCTGGCTGTTTGCCACATTTTTTAATTCTGGAAGGCTGAGTGTGTGTATTTGTGTGCTTCCATTTCTTACCCTGTCATCTCTTACGTAAGTGGTGAAATCATGAGAAGTCTGTAGGAACCTGGGCCTTGCTATATATACAGTCTAGAACACATTTTTGCCCATGCAGCAAAGTGCCTCTTCAGTAAAAGCTCCTGTGTGTGTTTTCTGTTTCCTTGGAAATGGGCAAGAGCCTTGAAAGTTAGGAATAGCTTTTACAACTTAAAACAAGCCCCCCTGTCTTAAAACAGGACATTTCTGTCAAAATACATTAGCCAAACTCCAGCTGGTGATGTTGCCTAGCAACTCAGTGTAAGTTGCAAGAGCCCTTCATTATGGGAACCAAGGTGGCAGAACTGCCTGACCCTTAAGAAGGTGATTAAAAAGCACGTTGAGGCCCCCTCCTCCAACAGTATTGCACATAATTACCATGAGATACACTTTTAGCTCCCCAGAGGTAGCCGGTTCTTAAGTTATAGCTGCTCTGCTTGGTGTTAGTGAAAACTTGGAGGTAAAAGGGGAAGAGTTAAGTAACAACTAAATATGGTGCGAATGTTTAATGAATGGGCTTTAATGCCTCCTTCGCTGAGCTCTCATTGGTTTGAATGTGGGAGAAAGACATGAGAGTAAGAACTACTTCCAAGATTAGCGCACATCTAAGTAGGTGGTTTTTAATGCCTATGGCAGTGTGTGTGTGTGTGTGTGTGTGTGTGTGTGTGTGTGTGTGTGTGTGTGTATAAATCGGCCTCTCTAGCACCAGTCAGAGGCTCATTCGCCGGTATTGATGGCAAGTACCCATTGTGCCCCAGGTACCATGGGACAATGATGAGAAACTCCAGGATCCCTGTGCTCAGAGAGCTTCTTCTCTAGGGAGAGCAGCGAGGCCAGCCATCATTGCATTTTTTTCCTAGAGAGCACAACAGAATAGGACAGATGTTTATGTGGAGAATTCCTGAAGTCAGCATGAGTAATTTGAATTCTCATCAGAAACAAACGTAATAAACTCTCAACAAAGAAGCAGCATTTATTCGTCTCTGTTCTTAGGAGTTTCTTTCTCTGATGCTTCACCATCTCTCCTTTTGGCAGTCAGAGAACAAGGAGACTGAAATGACCTTTAATTCTGGACCTTCATGTCTCTGGGATGTGGCAGTCACAGGAAAGACCACAAACACCAACCAGGTCTTACCCTGGGCCAGGGGCCACAGACGCCTCTGCTGTGCTGAGCAGCCACAGTCCCGGGTATAGGGCCAGGTGGCCGTCCTCTTAGCATGACTTCAGTCTTTCTCACAGTCTTTGGTTGAGACTTTTTCTTTATTAATTTGGAGGCATGGTATTATGATATAATTGGAGGCTTGAGAAATCATTTGCCGGCTTAAAAAAAAAAATTCTGAAACATCCAGGTTAATACATTTGACTTGCAGGATTTCTACAACTCTGGGCCCTTTTCTGATCCTGGCAGTTGAGGCCAGAGTGGCTCACAGTGAAGTAGTAGCGATTTGGGAAGTAAGTGTGGATTTGATCATCAGTCTGTGTATCCCTGTAGATCTGGGAGCAGTGTTCCAGAAGTGGATACCAACATGGCAGGCACTATAGCCGTACCTTTACACCTGCTGTCTTTGTCCTCTTCAGAGCGTTTTTATCCGTCTAGCCCCTAGTTTCAGATTACCAACTCTCTGACCCCACCATAATCTCCACAGGTAATCTTTACACTAATGTTTAGGTGCACCTTACTCTGTTTTTCTCTCCTGGAATCTGTTAGGCACTTCAAGAGCCTCTTCCTCACTCACTGCTGTTGTGGGTGAAGGGCTTTCTGAAATGTGTGCCTGCGTGAGTATGACCGTGCTTCTCAGGAGACTATACGTGTGGCTCATGAGGATGTCAGAAAAGTTAGCATGCATTTGTTATTTTAACTGAAGGTTAACATTTTGAATTTTTAATCTGTGTTTCTAGACACTGTTTCCAGCAAATTGCAAAACAACAACGTTTATACTATCGCCAAGAGGAATGTGGAAGGGCAGGACATGCTGTACCAATCCCTGAAGCTCACTAATGGCATTTGGATTTTGGCTGAGCTACGTATCCAGCCAGGAAACCCAAATTATACGGTAAGGCCTTTCTCAAAATAGGTGAGATGGGTTCAAGGAGGGAGGTAAGAGCCCTTTCATTTCTTCTTAGCACCACGGAAAGACCTGGAGGAGGCACTGCAGACCCCAGACATCCAAAACAAGCAGTCAGTCAAGAAGCCCCCATTCACCTCGTTGGAGGACCTTGTCTCTTCAGTGTCTGTCTGCCCCATCCAGTAGGCACAGTGGCTCTGGCAGCAGGGAGTGTGTGGACTTGCTCTGGAACGTGCAGGGTTCCTCACGATACTTCTCTAGCATTTCTGTGCATGTGGTGCTGTCACACGCTGCTAAGAGGGCTGTTTACGTAGCTCATTTCAAGAAGGCCTTCTTTCCTGCCCTTGGAGTTCATGACTTAAGACTGTCAGAGTCATAGACACATGAGCCTTATAAGCCTTTGTTTTCACAGCACCGTGTGTCCTGAAATGCCCGCTGAGAAAGGTGAGGCGAAACTGGGACACACCTTTGGAAGACTGCAAGGGGACTTTAGTTTGGAAAACTCCTTTGGTGCCATAACTGGACTAAAATTAAAATTCTGGCAGTATTTTTAGAGCAGGAGTGATTGCCTTGAACAACAAAGACTGACCCCTCAGGTACTGGACATTGTTTGCTGTTATGACATGTGATCTCCCAACAGGATGCTGCTTGTCATCTGCATTTTGTAAAATGAAAGCTCCTGGGATGGGGAAAATATCTTAATCTTATGTTGTCTTTGAGGTTTCTGTAGGCTGTTTTGAAGGAAGGGACAGGAAAGTGACAGAAGAGAATATGGTTCAATACTGAAGAAGCTGAATAGGAGATTAAGAGGCCATTTTAGCCACTGAGTGAGAAAAGTCTGTGACCGCACTCCTTAATTTTAACAGCCAAGTCTGTTTTCATTAGCATACATCAAGGGAATAGCACCACCCGGAACTGAGAATTCTTGTGATTTCCCTACCAGTTCCCTCCTTTGAAGCAGCTGGAAGCACACGTGTGTTACTGTCTGTGTGTGTGTGTGTACACGCGTGTGCATGCACGCACGCACGCACACCCTCCTCAGTTCTATCAAGCTAGATTTTTGTGAGTGGGAAACTTCAGGCTTCCTCCATGAACTAGACACTCCTTCCACCCACCTTCTCCTCCACCAGTCTCATCTTTTTTGGAACGAAACTACCCCATCGTTTACTTTGAGTTCCCTAAGAAAGGAAAAAACCCTTCTGTGCTGTTGCTGAAAGGGCAGGTCTAAACTGTCGAATCGGGTCTTGTAAAATAACTCTCTTTTCTTCCTTAGAAATGTGCTCTTAAGAGAGGGGCACCTGGGTGGCTCAGTTGGTTAAGCATCTGACTTGATTTCAGCTCAGGTCATGATCTCCTGGTTCGTGGGATTAAGTCCCACATGGGGCTGTGTGCTGACATTGCAGAGCCTGCTTGGGATTCTGTCTCTTCCCGGCTCTGTCTGCCCCTCCCCTGCTCTCACTCAGTCTCTCAAAACAAATAACTAAGCATTGAAAAATAATAATGTGCTCAGAGAGAGAGTGTGCGTTTTGTTTATCTATCTTATTGTGTACAGGCTTTCATCTCAGCTATGTTAAAGAAGCGTGGTCACTCCTTGTTTGCAGATAAGGAAACCAAAGTTAAGAGTGTTTATCAACTTGTCCAAGATCATGTAATTTGTTGGTAGTTGTGTTATGCTTAGAATTCAGGTTATATCTTGACCCTTACACCATCTTCACTGTGAGGATAGTGAGAATTAAGGACCTCTTAATGTCACTGTCTTAAACATTGCTTGTTTAAAATTTTCTAACTTTTTTATTTTGAAATAAGTTGAGACTGACAAACTTTGAAAACGGTACCGGGTTCCCACATGTCTTTCACCCAGTTTTCCCTATTGGTAACATCTTATAATGCCCATAGTACATTCTCAAACAGGTTATTGATATTGGTACAATACTATTAACTAAACTTAGCCCTTACTCAGATTTCACCAGGTCATACATTATTCTGTTACTGTTGATGGGGGTGGTTGGCAAGTGTACAGCACTGTGCACTCTTACTACATGTGTGTAGATTGGTATAGTCATCACCACAGGCAGGGCTTCGAACTGTTGCGTCACTGCAAAGAAGTTCCGTTCTTGCTCTCCCTTTATAGTCAGATTCTCATCCAGCCCTGTGCCCTGGCAACCACTGATGTTCTCTCCATTACTGTAATTTTGTCATTTTGAGAGTGTACTATAAATTTAAATTCTTAAAATATGAAATCTTTTGACGTTTTTTGTTTTTTGTTTTTTTTTTTTTGCTTTTTGCTTTTCGGTTAGCACAATACCCTTAACATTCATCCAGGTTGTTAATGTGTAACAGTAGTTTGCTCGTTATGACCGAGTAGTAGTCCACCATATGGATGTACCACTGCTTATCCATTCACCTGTTGAAGGATATTTCCTCCCCTATTTTTTCATTTTAACAGTTTTTATATAAAGTCATATATAAGATTATTTTATTCCTACATCTTCCCAATTATTTCTTTTTTATATTTGCCCTTTTCCTTTCCTACTTGCAAGATTTGGCTTTATGTTCAAGGATCTTCTTGTGGTCTTTGCAGTTTTAGTCTAGTAATAACCACCTTGCCAGGCTGGATGCCCACATGGACAGTTGTGCCTTTCGCCCTCTCTCGCTGTACTCGTTCAGTGTAGGTGACGTATTTCTTCCTGTAAACCTGGACTACGTTGCCAATTTGCTGACCTCTGTAGTGCCCTCGCACAACCTGTACTTACTTCCTCATCCTTTTGGATAGGCGTGGATCGAACATTGTACTTCTGTCTCAGCTGTTTGGAAAGAGGGGAAGACAAAATCTTCCTGCAAATGCGGGAGGGTGCATTGACATGCCTTTTACAGTTCTTCCTCCGGTCAGAAGTCACAAAGGGATTGAACTTCGTTTTGGCCACTGGAGCTTCAGCAGTGGCCACAGAAGGGAAGAGCCTCCTATGTATATTTTTTAATTTTTAAGATACAGATTTATGTGCAGTTGTAAGAAATAATCCAGTGGGATTTTGTCCTCATTGTGCCTTTTTATAGCCACACCCACCTCCCTTCTTTCCTTGTATTTATAAATGGTAAATTTGTTTATACTTCCTTGCCCTCTTTCCTGTTTTCCATCCATCTGGTGTCTAGGTTCCTTCTGCCCACAGAACAATCCAAATTTTCCATCACAACATGTGACACAGACCTAATCCATTCCCCTAAATGGTGCTGCAGACTTCAAAGTCCCTGGGGTCTGTTTTCTTCCTTCCATCACCCTAATACCTATTACACTATTGATCTGTCTCAGCAAGGTATTAAGGAGGAAGAAAATCTGGTTGAGCCAGTACTAATGCTAGAGGACCGGTGGTCCCTAAGCCTCCTAAGAGGTGGATAAATCACTCCTTCCCCCCACCCCTTACTGTATTTCGTTAGGAAAGATGTTTATCCTGTAAGGATGAGGCCCTGTCACTCTCAGCAGCTACATCTTATCGGGAAAGGTAACTTGTCCCTGGTGAAAAAGTATGTGTTCCAGACTGTAAACCAGAAGTAAATGTGTTAAATCCTTGGCTTACTTAGGCATAAGAGGCGATTCTTCTTTCCTCAGTGGGTCTGGATGTGTGACATTCCAGAGTGGTTGGTATTAAAGATGTGTCACATAAGTAGGCCAGCAGTTCAAAAGTTAAAACCCTGGTAACGTCTCTTTTCCCTTAGTAACCATGCAAAACAAGACCCAGAGTCGCACCTTTATTTTATAAGTCAAATTATTTGGTTTTATTAATTGTTTTTTTAATGTATGTTTCCCTTGTAATTTCTTCAGGATTTAGGAAAATCTTTTTTTTTTTTTTTTTTTTTTTTTTAATTCATTCTAGCTTGTCTTAGTTGGAAAGCAAAAGATAAGTTTAAGCCTAAACCTGACCCTTTGTTAGAGGTTGGCATGGCTTGGAGAGGGGAGTATGATATAAGGAGAGAAAGATTGATTCTTCCTCATCCAACCCCTTCTGCAAAGAGCAGCTGAAACTTAGAGTCCAGGCCTGATCTGTCTATGACTACTCCCCTCTCCCCAGTGCTAGCTTGGCAGATTGGGCTTTTGTAGAGGAAGGCAACATTTCCTTACCAGTCATGAACAACAACAACAAAAAAAGAGTCTCCAAATGGTACATCTTACAGAGGTGTGGAAAAAATATTTTGGGGGAGAGGAACCACCCCTCTGTAGTCTGAGAGTTAACTCCCTTAGGCTGATCGTCCTCTTTTTAGCTTCCTCTCCTCCTCTTCTGAACCCACATACTTACCCACGAGAATTTTCCGCGACACTGGCAGTGGAGAGGCTGTGGAGGAGGAGGTAGAGAATTGCCTCTATAGTCAGGGAAATGCCTAGAGCTGCAACTTTGACCAAAGTAGGGAGCTGTTTTCTATGCATAATGACATTCTTAAATTAGTCGGGGTTGTTTTTTGGTTTTGGGTTGTTTTTTGTTTTTGTTTTTACATTTGTCAGAATTGCCTTCCTGATTAATGTCAAACAGCAACTTTGAAAGTGCCTTAGAGACCGAATATTAAAGCTGTAAATAGAGCCTCTTTTGATGTTCTTTTGTTTGGCTGGTTTTTGGGTTTTACCTTTTTTTTTTTTTTTTTTTTTTTAAAGTAATCTCTGTGCCCAAGGTGGGCCTCAAACTCACAACCCTGAGATCAAGAGTCACATGCTCTACTGACTGAGTCAGCCAGGTGCCCTGGTTTTTGCATTTTTTTAATTTGCATTTTTAAACTTTTGAGGATGTACGTTTTTTTCAAGAAATTCAGGGTTGCAACAACATGGATGGAACTAGAGTGTATTAGCCTGAGCAAAATAAGTCAGAGAAAGACAAATACTATCTGATTTCACTCACATATGAAATTTAAGAAGCAAAACAGGTGAACCTAGGGGAAGGGAAGAAAAAATAAGATAAAAACAGAGAGGGAGGCAAACCATAAGAGACTTGTAAATACAGAGAACAAACAGGGTTGCTGGAGGGGAGGTGGATGGGGGATGATGGGTTGACTGGGTGATGGGCATTAAGGAGGGCACTTGTTGGGATGAGCACTGGGTGTTATATGTAAGTGATGAATCACTGGATTCTACTCCTGAAACTAATACTACACTGTATGTCAACTAACTTGAGTTTAAATTAAAAAAAAAAAAAAAAAAAGAAATTCAGGGTTGACCAATATCTTCCTGATATTTTTGCTAAATATATTGTCACCTTTTGTACTATGTGAAATTGCCCAGTGTCTCTGAGAATAAAGAGGTAAAGGAATGTAACATCTCATAGTGCTATATGATTAAAGACAAGTTTTGCTTACATACCCTAATAGATGAAAACAATGGTGTCGGTAATGCAAAAAGCAAATGTTCAATTTTCTGGTTCTAAATGCAATTTGCATGCTTCTGTTATATTACTGTTAATAATATTTTGGTTACTCTGATACAGTCAAGGATTTCAAATCTGAGAGGGAGGGAGAGAGAATCTTCAGCAGGCTCCATGCTCAGCACAGAGCCTGACACGGGGCTCGATCCCATGACCTGAGCCGAAACCAACAGTCAGACGCTCAACCGACTGAGTCACCCAGACGCCCTAATCTGGGTTTAAGTTTTGTGCTTATTGACCCACAAAATGAAAATCTCAGTGTTCAACATTGAAATTGTTTTATTAAAGTTTTCGTTTTAATTTGATGATTGTGAGACTAGAAGAAGAGAAGTGGTAGACGAGTAGTATAAGGAGTGTCTTTGCCTGTTTAGGGAGGCAGCAAATGAGGAAACTAGTGCCGTAAATTGCTGTCTGGTTATACTAAGTCAGTGTCTCTTGGTGTTCACATTTGCCTTCCATAACAGTGTTTTTGCTGTCCTCGGTGTAATACAAAAAGGACTAGTACCTTGGATGTCCCTCTCTTATGCTTTTATTTTGCTCGATCGTACATCTTGAATTGGAACTGAGATAACCATCCTTGTCTGAGTGAGAAACTGGGGCAGGCAGCCAAAATGACCCCAACAAGTTAGACTTTCGCCCTTCCCTTTTCATTTGGTAATAATCCCTGTGACCCTTAGCAGAGCGTTGGAGTAGCTGTTCCCCCACAGTCAGAGGTTTTGATGTTTTTAGTATGGATGATTCCTAACCTCACAGACCCACAGAGAATGTAGGTGGAAACACAGCACAAGTTGACATTGATTAAATTGAAATTTTAAAACCCACAGAACTTAACAGAACCTCTCTTGGTTTGGCCTCTCAGTGAAAGAGGCTCTTCTCTCTTTGCATCAGAAAGAGATTTTCTGGGGCGCCTGGGTGGCTCAGTCGGTTAAGCGGCCGACTTCGGCTCAGGTCATGATCTCACGGTCCATGGGTTCGAGCCCCACGTCGGGCTCTGTGCTGAAAGCTCAGAGCCTGGAGCCTGTTTCAGATTCTGTGTCTCCCTCTCTCTGACCCTCCCCCGTTCATGCTCTGTCTCTCTCTGTCTCAAAAATAAATAAATGTTAAAAAAAAAAAAATTAAAAAAAAAAAGATTTCCTTGAACTGAGTACTGGCTACCTTTCAAGCCAATGCCAGCCTCCATACTAATCCTCTTCTCCTTTTCTTCCTAACAGCTGTCGCTGAAGTGTAGAGCTCCTGAAGTCTCTCAGTACATCTATCAGGTCTACGACAGCATTTTGAAAAACTAATAGACTGGTCCGGCGCCCTCCGGCCATCCTGTGATTGGTGCAAGCCAAGAACTCTTAACTGGAAGAAATTGTATTGCCGTGTAGAATCTGAACCCAAACACACTGAGGCCACCCACCAAGGTAGTGACTAGTCTAACCTGTGCTAACATTAGGGCACAACCTGTTGGATAGTTGTAGCTTCCTGTGAACATTTGTAACCACTGCTTCGATCACTTCCCTCCTCTTGCCACTCGCCGCCGCTATCTGTCCTTACTTGTGAGCTTCTCCATAGTGTGCCAGTGGCTGGCATTTTTGAGTGTAGTTTGATATTTTGTAATTGAGAGCTCATTTCAAAAGCAGAAAAAGACAAAAAATATTAAAGCAAGGAAAAGTGTCACTGAAACATAAACTGCACTTTATTGTTTTATATTTTTGTACATATGAGAAATGGAGGGCATAGTGTACCTGGTAGAAAGTGTTAAAACACCTGACTGCCATTAACCACACAGTCCTGGAGGAAGAAATGCAGTTATTTGCACCCCCTGTTAGGGGTTCTCTTATCTGTGGCAACCTTGCCCCTGCTCATTTGGGTTTTCACTTTCTTCTCTCTCCAAAGTCCCTCCCTTTCTTTAGGATTTCCGCCCCCTCCGCCCCCCCACACCCCTTATTATCATCTCATCTGATTGCTCTGCAGTTGGGAATGGTGGTCTTCCTTGAATGGTGTTTCAGGGTGTGGGAAATAGGGCCTGTTGGCACTAAAGCTGAGAGACGTTAGAGCGTCCTACATTCCTTTCCCTCGATCTAACCCGTTAACACTGATCAAGGAATTTGAGTAGAGATGGGGATCAGGAACCAAACTGTGCTTCCCCCTCTCCCTGCCCTGGATTTAATTTAATTCTCAGCTCCAATTCAGATCTAAAATCCTAGTTTTAGAGTTGAAACAGACTTTAAATAATAACTTATCCAACCCTGTTTTTCCTAAAATGGAAAAAGACAAAGATGTAGACTGCCTGAGGCCTTTTAGCTGTTGAGTCGCAGAGCAGAGCGGGAGGACTGGGTCTCCTAAATCCCCATCAGTGTTGTTGGAGACTGCAAGAGCCGCTCGCTCATTTTTCTTTCCTCAACGCCTTTCTCTTACCTTTCCTGTCCTGCTTCTTCGTGGCTCTTCTCCTACTCCATGCCGATTTTGGCCCTCCATTCACTGGCATCAGGTGGCAGCAGAGTGTCTCTTCAGTTACCGGAAGGTAAATCCAGATGCCAGAATGAGAGGGTAGCTGAGTGTTCCCACACGTGCTCCTAGAGCCACAGTTCTTGAGGCCAGCAGGGTGGGTGCAGAGATGAAGTGAGCTTAGAGAGGTCGTGGACTCACTCTATCCTTTAACAGTCTGATCTGCCCTTTACTTATGTTAATTAGGCCCCACAGGCAGTTGACACCACCTCAGAGGGTCAGTCAGTTCTTGTCATCTCTCCCAAGACTGGGAGATACGAAATCCCCTAACACGTTGGGCGTGTTTTGTCCAAGAGTGCTTTGTGCCCAAAGCACCAACTCTTTAGCTGTGTTCACACTATTACATCTGTGGGCACTTGTCACACTGCCTGGTGCCCAGTGCTCAGGGTGCGGGAACAAGACCGCTCTTCTCCGATGCCCTGTTCAAGTCAGAGGCAGTTTGGGGCCCAAAGGCCTCATGTTGAACTCAGACCTCCGAGTGAGTCCAAGGGGAGAAATCCTAGAAAACAGAAACTACCCTACAGCCCTGTCATGTCTGAAGTGACCCTGATTCATACGAGGTACAAAGCTTTGGGGGGGGGTGGGTCCCCCAAAGCAATTTCCTAAACCTTGAGACTCTCCAAGAGAAGAATTACTGGGGTCGGGGGCCCTTGTCCTGCACTCACCACCCAAGGCACGTGGAGGATAGGAAGTAGCACAGGGGACGTATGTGGGAGGTGGGTAGGTTGGCTGTGTGTCAGGTGGAAAAGCAGGTCGATTAGTTTCCTTGTTGGGAGATCATGGAGTCGGATGGACACAGGCAGTGAAGAAGGTTCACACTACAAATACCAAGTTCTTATCTCAGAGCAAACCGTGGTTGCACAGGGAAATGTATGTGTCAGCTAAACAGACAGCACACAGTTTTATACCAGAGTATGTCCCTCTGCCTCTGAAACGAGGCTTCTCTCACCTTCCCCAGCAGTGGTGGGTAACAGCTGCTGTTCTCAGCTCACCTGACTGAGCCAATCCGGGAATCCTTCGCTCCTTGGGGAGGCTGCCTCCTGTCGCAGCCCCGAGCGTTCAGGGAGGGATCCTGCTCCGTGGAAGAGGACCTCTCTCCTGAAGAGACAGACTGTCGCCTCCACTGCAGCTTCCCTTTTGGCCTGTGTCAAGCTCGGCCGAATCGGGGAAACGGAGTGGAGCTTGCCCTCCATTCTCCTCTCCTCTGCCTCCGTATGTCTTTGTAACATCAGCTGGTATCCTACAGAGGGCAGGGAAGCACACACACACCCAGAACTCTTGCTGGTCAGAGATTCCCTGAGTGTCTGTCCTCGCCCGAGCCTGTTTCGTGTGTCTGTGTTGTGGAGAGCAGTTGGGAGTGGGAGGGGAAATGTTGCCCTAAGAATGCTTATCATTCTTTGGTTATTGGGATCTGTTCTTGGGGAGGGTGGGGGTGGGGGGAAGCTTGACCTTGTGTCTTCGTCAATAAACTCATTTACACAAAATGAAGTTTGTGGTGTGGACTTTGTTCCCAGAACCGACCCTCTAGGATGCAACACTGCTGGCCAGGAGAGGGATGGAGCACTAATAAGCATACTGTTAGAACTTTTCTTCTGGCTCCCTAACCGTCCCAGGGATTTAGCCAGATGAAATTAAGACTACGTAAGGAAGGGGCGCCTGGGTGGCGCAGTCGGTTAAGCATCTGACTTCAGCCAGGTCACGATCTCGCGGTCCGGTCCGTGAGTTCGAGCCCCGCGTCGGGCTCTGGGCTGATGGCTCAGAGCCTGGAGCCTGTTTCCGATTCTGTGTCTCCCTCTCTCTCTGCCCCTCCCCCGTTCATGCTCTGTTTCTCTCTGTCCCCCAAAAATAAATAAACGTTGAAAAAAAAATTTTTTTTTTTAAAAATTAAAAAAAGACTACGTAAGGAAGAAGCCTGTATCTCACGGAGGCTCCTGTTAACCAAGCCCCCTGTCACCACCAGCACCATGGGCAGGAAGTGCTCACAGGAGCTAGTCTCTATCCCCTGGCAGGTTCTCTGCTAGGGCCCCAGGCAGATGGTCCCAGGGACAGCCAGCCAAGGCATAGGGGCAGAAGCGGCACAGCAGAGCTACTCACCAGCTTCCTGTCACCCAGGACGACTCATCTCGATGTATAAGCGCCACTGGGACCTGAACTCAGGGCCGGCGTGTTCCCAAGTGAAAAGAATTCATGCTTCAAAGCAAGCTTCCCCAGGAGTTCAAGTCCAGTCACGGGCATTTGCGTCGCAGGGAGCACAAGACCCAGGTGTTGTCAAGATAGAGGCCCTAGATCATGATGAGCAACAGCCTCTGAAGTCTTCTAACCTGAAGCTCAGTAAAGAGGCTGAGGGATCCAGCGCCAAGGTGCCCTGAGCCTCTCACCACTAGAGCGAATGTAGAGAAGCTGCTTAGCACTTAGGCGTTGGGACTTGGATGTCCCAACTCCATGAGTGAACTGCCTTTGGCAGCCAGCAACTTTTGGGTTGTCACCTTGTTGCTGGCTTGCAGTTAGCCCAAGCTGTAACAGGAATAACACTTGGGAAGCAGTGGGGTCAGGATGGTCTTTGTTGACGTTCAAGGCCAAAGAAATGAAGAGGGATGGGCTATGCTGAGATCTATCTGGATTTACCAACTAAGAATGATACCAGGTTGGGCAAAGAAAATCTTTAGGGCAGAGGGTTTCAACTCTTCGCCCCCACCCCCGCCAAAACTCTATTTTTAAGTAATCTCTCTACCCAACATGGGGCTCGAACCCACAACCCTGAGACCAAGAGTTGCATGCTGCACCGACTGAGCAAGCCAGGTGTCCCCAGAGGCTCTCAAGTCTGGTGTGCACATTGACACCACGTCTCGGGTTTCAAAAACCGGTGATTCTGCTCAGCCAGGCTGGCGTGTGGCCCTGGGGAAATCTGCATTTTTAAAGAACTCCAGTGTTTCTAATGTGCAGCTCGAGAAAGACACACCTGTTTGTCTACTTTTAAAGGGATACAGGTGACAAATGGTAAAGCACTGGGACGGCGGGGCGGGCCGGGGGGCGGGGGGCCAGTCGGTAATCTGGGAAACAGGTGAAGGGGATTAAGAGGTGCAAACTTCAGGTTTATAAAAAGCCACGAGGACGAACCGCATAGGGCGTTGTAGTCGATAACGTAAAAAATTTGCATGGTAGCTACATATACTGTGGTGTCATCTCATAATGTATGTAATTGCAAATTACTGTGTTGTACACCTGAAACAAATACGTTGCATGTCAGCTATACTTCAGTTTTATTTATTTATTTATTTATTTATTTTTAATGTTTATTTATTTTTGAGACAGAGAGAGACAGAGCATGAACAGGGGAGGGTCAGAGAGAGGGAGACAGAATTTGAAACAGGCTCCAGGCTCCGAGCTGTCAGCACAGAGCCCGACGCGGGGCTCGAACTCACGGACCGCGAGATCATGACCTGAGCCGAAGTCAGACGTTTAACCGACTGAGCCACCCAGGCGCCCCTACACTTCAGTTTTTAAAAATAAGAAAAAAGTGAAGTTGCCAAATAAAATGCCAGTTACCCAGAATCATACTGGGAAAAAAAAAATGGTAAAGTACTTTCATGCGCATGACACCTGCCTACCCCATGAACCTGGCATTACCCCCATTTTTCAGGTGAGGTGCGACAGAGAGTGGAACAGTTCCACTGAAAGTTCTGTAATAGGCCCTCCAGCCCCTCTACACTCAGCCACCAGGCCAATGGCCGGCCTTGCTAAAACCCCAAGCTACCAGGATATGGAACCATAAGCAGGGCTTGCCGGCCCCAGACTTTGACCTTCGATCGTACCATCCTTCTCAGCCTCCAGAATGGCGACTAGGAAATTCTGAGATATCAGGTACATTGTTTCTGAAGCTAAGAAACAGTTGAGGACTCCCAGAATTGAGTCTTCCTACTCCCACCTCATGCATTGATGCTTTTTCTGATTTTGCTTGGACCCAGATTTCTTTTCCCCGCCACCCCCAGCTCCAGGAGGCAAGAGCCTGTTTATTTTAATACCTGGTGTGGCACTTGGGAAAGATCACACCTCCCCCGTTGTTACCCATTTCTATCTCCTGAGCACTAATCCTAGAATCCCAACCAGCCCCCAGACATGTTATTAGCAACAAGGATGTTTCTTGAAAAGTTTCCGAGTTGGCTGCAAACTTACCATCTCAGTTTTCTCATTTAGCTTTTGCCCTGCCATTTTTGATGCTGCCAACAAGGGGAAGGCTGATTTGGGGGTTGATAGGACGCAGATGGACTTAATCTCCAGAAGAATTGCTTTGAAACGGGACTGCCCCAGCACTCTGGGACTGAGAGAACGGCTCAGGAAACAGGACTGCCCCTGCACTCTGGGACCCAGAGAACGGCTCAGGGCCTTCTCCCACTATATGGGTATTAGAGGAGAATGTTCAAATCCAGCCTTGGGCTTCCCCTCCCTTGTTTCATTCACTTTCCACTTAAGGTCTTAGGCTCCAGGGTCTGGCCAAACAGCCTCTGAAAGCTCAGTGGGGGTTTCAGCTTTGATGGAGGGTTTGGGGGCCTGTGGACTAGGCAGCTCCAGGTCTCTGTTTTTTTGTCCCCCTCGGGTGCCTGGGCCTCAGATGCTGCAAGTGGACCCACGCATCTGCTCCCCCAGAGTCTGTGCTTGCGTCTCAGGTGTCCCCACAGGAGGCCCAAGGTCAGACCCAAGGACAGAGCCTCTCAAATTTTTTCACCAAAGTAACTGTAATGATAGAGGAGAGTGAGCAGTCCTCTACAGTGTAAGAAGTTCTTAGCCCAAAGTGACTCTCAATAAACTGAAATGACGTAGGGGCACCCGGGTGGTTCAGTCAGTTAAGTGTCCAACTCTTGGTTATGGCTCAAGTCACGACCTCATGGTTCGATTCATGGGTTCGAGCCCCGCATAAGTCTCCCCGCTGACAGCATGGAGCCTGCTCAGGATTCTCTCTCTCTCCCTCTCTCTCTGCCCCTCCCCACTCATGCTCTCTCAAATAAATAAACTTAAAAAAAAAATGACTTAGGAGAATCTTAAATGCAGGCATATTTTGCATTTTATATTAATACTATGGCTTCTTGTTTTTTATATAAAAATATTCTAAATGACCTACCACCGAAGGCAAGTGTGAGGCTCCATGATGGACCTTTGGCTTTGTGTTCCCCTAGTAGGAGAAGCTTCTGAGAAGCCTGGTGCCAGGTTATGAGTATGAGCACTGCACAATTTCTCTTTCTAGTCTACCTTGGGCTAAGATAGAACCAGAATGGAGGTGTTGGCCAGTAGACACAAAGCCTGAGATCTTTGGTCATAGTAAGCATTAACGATTTTGATATACAACACGGGGGATGGACAATGCCCCGGACAATTAAGTTAGGAAAAGTGTCACTCTAGGTGACACTGTTAGAACCCCATGGGTCAGTAAAATCTGATTTCTCCCTGGGAATTCTTCCCGAAGGAAGCCATATCCTTCTCAACCCTGTATTTGTTTCTAGCTGCTGCCCTGGCCCTTCTCATACACCACCCCAAACCCCTAGAAGCCCACCTAGAATAAAAGGAAATGCTTTTCCAAGGTGATGTTCAACCTCCCATACGAATGGCTGTATGTCTTTTAAAAAGGCAAGAAAAGGGGGCACCTGGATGGCTCAGTCAGTTAAGTGTCTGACTTTGGCTCAGGTCATGATCTCACAGTTCGGTTCATGAGTTTGAGCCCCACATTGGGCTCTCTGCTGTCAGTGCGGAGCCGCTTTGGATCCTCTGTCTCCCTCTCTCTCAAAAATAAATAAACATTAACAAGAATGAAAAGGCAAGAAAAAATAAAGGCTACATGTTGAGACTTCCTACAGGTCAGGCACTGCTGTTAAGAACGCTACACTCTTGTAAGTCCTTTATGCTGAAAGGACGACTGATCGCATCTCCGCTGCTTTACAAATAAAGCAATAGCTGGGGCACCTGGGTGGCTTAGTCGGTTAAGCGTCCCTTGGTTTCAACTCAGGTCATGATCTCACGGTTCATGAGTTCGAGCCCTGCATCAGGCTCTGTGCTGACAGTGAGGAGCCTGCTTGGGATTCTCCCTCTCTCCCTCAAAAATAAATAAACTTATTACAAATAACGCAATAGGATTAGGATAGTTCAAGTTACTTGCCTTCGTTACCATCATGGTCACGTAGTCAGTGGAGGGCCAGGATTTAAATCCAGATCTGTCCAGATTCTGAGGCCCAGGCTCATAACCACTACACTTTCTGTCTGGATAGAAGAGAGAGGAGGAGCAATTGGGAACATGCCCAAAATGCAGAGCCCAGAGGGAGGAGGAAACTGGCTCCATGAGGAATCTGGAACGCAGGAGTAATAGGAAGTCTAGAAAGTCGCAGGGGGGCATGCTGGGTCCCAGGGATAAAAACACGGGTGAGCTCTCTGGGCTTCCCCTTCCTCTTCTGCCCTGCAAGCAAGTACAATGTGACTCTGGCCAGGTGGTCACTGCCCTGCTTCAAGACCCTTCATTACCTTACCATCCAGCACAGGGCTAGGTCCAAATTCCTTACCCAGCAATCATCACCGCCTTTGAGACCTCACCTCAAGCCCCCTCTCTGCCTCCTCTCGCCAAGCTGCCAGCCCCCTGGGCTCCCTTCTCAAAGCTCTGTACTTGCTCCCATCTTCTCTCATCTGTAGCCCTCCTCTCCCACAACCTCTTCTCACCCTGACGCCCCAAATCCATTTCTTTCAAGGCTCCTTCCTTGAAACTTGCCTCCTCTGACACCTCCACTGACTCCCCTAACTATTTGGTCCCCTCCCTGCGCCCTCCCTCCAGAACCCTGGCTTTTCACACAGCACATAATTAGTGCTGCTGGGCCAGCTTCTCCCCCTCGGGCGGGGAGGGCCACCCAACTAGAGATCCCCATCTTCTATTCCAAATTTTGCCCTTCAGTAAGACAAGTCACTCCACCCCTCTCAGTCCCCAACTATCCCATCTGTAGAATTGACCCCACATGAGGCACCTGGGTGGCTCAGTCAGTTAAGCAACTGACTTCAGCTCAGGTCATGATCTCACGGTTCGTGGGTTTGAGCCCCGTGTCAGGCTCTGTACCAACAGCTCAGAGCCTGGAGCCTGCTTCAGATTCTGTGTCTCCCTCTCTCTCTGTTCCTCCCCTGCTCGTTCTCTGTCTCTCAAAAGTAAATAAACGTTAAGGAAAAAAAATTTTTTTTTAAAGAATCGACCTCACAGAATTGTGAGGATTAAGTTTGAGGACGCAGGTAAAACTTAGAGCCCGTTGTCTGGCACACAGGACGCACTCCACAAATGCTAGCTATGATGAATGACACTGTGGCCGCTGGTTTTAGAAAAAAATATATAGGTGATTCTGCCTGCATGCAGCCCCTGCAAATGCTGGCATCTCCCGGTGTGGAGAAGAGAGGGGAGCAGTGGGTTGAGGGGAGTGGAGGTCATTCACTGGCAGGAGATACGCTGCGCTCTGCGGCCAGCCTGGTGTGCCCTTCTTGCACTGCTGCGGTGAAGGGCGAGAGTGACCACCCTGCACTCTGTCCTCCAGTGGGACAAGGTGCAGGGCACACAGGTGCGCCCGCCCTGCAGCAG
>NW_024412446.1:1605008-1655653 GCF_014898765.1 Herpailurus yagouaroundi | reverse complement strand
CCCCCCGGGCCGGGGAGCCGGGGGGCAGCGCCGGAGCCCGGGGGGGGAGCGCGGCCCCGCCGGCCGGCCGGCCAGGGCCGGGGGCAGCTAGGACGGCCCCGGGTAAGCGGCGGGAGGAGGGGAGGCGGGCGGGGCAGGGCCGGGGGGCGGGTGGGAGCGGGGCGGCCGGGCCCGGGGGCCGGGGCGAGGAGGGTGGAGGGGGACTGCGGGCTGGCGGGGAAGCGGCGCGGGGCGGCCACGTGAGAGCGGGAGCTTGGGGGGGGGGGTTGCCTGCAAGGTGCTGGAGGCGGAGAGCAGGCAGGGCTCCGGCATCCCCCCCCAGACTCCCACCAATCAGGTCATGGGGAGCCCAGCGTCCTCTGCCGCCCCCACCCGCCCACTCCCACATGAACGTGTGGGGACAGACAGCGGGCAGACGTGTGACTCTGCCCATGGGACCGCAAAGCCAGGGCCGCCAGTCTGGAGCAGGACTCCTGTGTCCAGGCCTAGGGGAGGGGACAAGAAGCAGGCTTTGGCCCCTGTGTGTGTCCCGGTCTCTTGCCGGGGCGCTGTCTGCAGACTCACTGCGGAGCGCAGGCCTTGGGGAGGGAGCCCTCAGGGAGCTGGGCCCTGATGCTCCGGACAGCCCTCTTCAGTCCCCACCCAACTAGGGATGTTGGGTTAATAGGCACTTAGACCCAGGACCCCCCGCCTGGGAAGAGGGAGGGGACACTAGTCACCTCTGAGTCAGGGACAGGGCCACACTTGGGCCTGGTGAGTTCCAGGAGGGTGGCCCCAGCCTAGGGGCCTCTCTTGCATCCCCTCCCTGGCTCCAGCACTATGCCCCGTTTATTTCCCAGCAATTCTCCAGAAAGGGTTGATTTCTGTGCAGGGAGCGTGGCGTCCGGGAGAATCTGCAGGTAGGACACATCCTAGATACCTCTAAGTTGCCACACCCAGAGAGAGGTCAGGGATTCTTCTTGCATTCCTTGTCCTCTCTGCCTCCCCCAGTATGCCCCCCTCCTCACCTGCTTGTGCTGGTTATGTAATTAACCCAGCTGAGGCTCTCTGCCAAGCTGACAGTGTCCAGGGATGCCTGAGGGGCCCAGGGCCTGGAGGGATTTGGGGG
The DNA here is from genome assembly GCF_014898765.1 of Herpailurus yagouaroundi. Lineage (NCBI taxonomy): Eukaryota > Metazoa > Chordata > Mammalia > Carnivora > Felidae > Herpailurus > Herpailurus yagouaroundi. The sequence goes on along the minus strand of NW_024412446.1, from coordinate 1,654,545 downwards.
GAGGAGGGACTGGTACGTACCTCAGTGGGAAGCCCATAGAAGTAGATAAACACCTGTTGGGCAAAGGACACCACATGGGACAGAGAGGAGATCAGGATCCTCGTTTGGTTGATAGCTCAGCTGGCTGTATGGTTTTCACTTCCCTGCGTCTCTGGTGTTTGGTCTTGGTTTTACCTTCAATAAAACAGGGAGAAGAGTCTCTCTCCCTCCCTCTCTTTCTCATACACACACACACACCATACAACATGTACGTGAACAACAGCACAACAGTGGATAGTGACCCATCCTGGGGTTGCTAGGAGGTCCCACTGAGATCTTAGTAAACCTCAGGTGAATGAAGGACCCCCGGACATAACCGTGGCCACTGTTAGTTGAACACCTGCTGTTCCTGGCACTGGGTTTTACTTTCATGACCTCACAACACCCTATGAAGTTTCTTGCCCAAGGACACATTTTAGGTGGCAGAGCTGGGAACCAAACCTTGGTGGGTCTCACCCCAAATCCTGCCTTCTGTTTACTGTCTGTACACATACCCGATAGATTGGATTTTCTGGGCCAGGCCAGACTGAGGGACATTCAGCTGTGAACTGCGCATATGTGGAAAGAACATATATCCACAGAGAGAACATGCACATAACCTGAAAAGCATGGCCTTGTCGGAATCCAGCAAATCCGTCTGCCCTGGGCCCACATAGTAGGCACTGGTGTCACCCTCCTGTGAACAGTCCCTGGACAGGAGGTCTCAGGCGTGGACCAGCCTCCCTGGTCACCATCCCCAACAGAAGGAGAAAGCAGCTGGTTAGGAGGTTTGCTTGGATTATCCCAGAAGTAAGGCCTGTTAACCCCACTTTATATGTGTGCAGACTGGGCAGGTGATTTGCCCTCTGACCACAGCTAGGAAACATCATAGCCGGGGTTTAGTCCTAAGCTCCGAAGTCACCGAAACTGAGCATAGCAAGGTCCAAGCCTGTGGCAGTCCTTTCCTGGGCACCTGCTATGTGCCAGGCCCTCTGAGTTTGGGGGGATGCCAGAGAATGAGACATAGCCCTTGGCCTGTAGGCATTGACCAGCTCGAAGCACTAAACTCGGAGGAGGTCGGAGGTATTGCAACTTTGTGGAGGGGAGGCTGTTGCTGTCAGCTGTGTGCCCTTGGGCATGCTTCTGGCTCCCTCTTGAGTCTTCTGGAAAGGGGGATGGTTACCCATCCCTGAGGGCTACTGTTTTGACTCTGGATAACCATGTGGCTGTGCTAACACTAAGTGTTCAACAAGTAGTGTGCTCCAGAGCCAGAGCAGTCATCTGGGCCAGGGTTCCCAACAGGATGTAAAACATCCTGCCCAACAAAGGACTCTCTCCACAAAATGCTGTGAGCGTCTCTGATGAGACACGCTCGGCCTTGGCTCATCCTGGTCTCTATGGGAAAGTGGGGATTGGAGCAAGTCTAGGGTGCGTCCCACTCTGCTCTGCAGCCTGGCCTGGCTGGGGGGGTCGGAAGTGGCCACATGTCTGATCCTAACACAAGAAAGAGTGATTCCCACCGGTGGGCGGGTGGCAGGAAAAAAAATGGAGAAGGGAGGGTGGAGAGGCTCTGGGTAGATGGAGCTAGGTGTTCTGGGAAAGGGAAGGCTTTCTGAGAGGCAGTAACAGCTTCAGCCAAGTTCCTGGGCTGGGGAAGTACAGGCCAGGTCCAGGGAAAAGCGGGCCCACCAAGCCCACCTCTTGTCCCCACAGTCCAGGTGGAGGCCGCAGAGGGCCCGGGGCAAAACAGGGGCAGCAATGGTGGGTCCTGACGGTGGCTGAGCCCCCAGCCCCTGGAATATGCAGCCCGGGGGAGCCCCAGGCAGCGGCGAGGACGCGGTGGCGGAGCGGGGCGGGAGGCATGGTCTCCACCTACCGGGTGGCCGTGCTGGGGGCGCGAGGCGTGGGCAAAAGTGCCATCGTGCGCCAGTTCCTGTACAACGAGTTCAGCGAGGTCTGCGTGCCCACCACCGCCCGCCGCCTCTACCTGCCTGCTGTCGTCATGAACGGCCACGTGCACGACCTCCAGATCCTCGACTTCCCACCCATCAGCACCTTCCCTGTCAACACACTGCAGGTAGGAGGGCCGGCTGGTGTGGCCAGCCGGGGAGTGGAGGGGTGGGGGAGGCGCTGGACTCCAGCCTTTTCCAGGCTCTGGCCCTGTCCCCATCCTTCAGGCTGTGAGGGCTCCATGCAGCACCACAGGCCACCCTGTCTCGAGCCATCACGTGTGTGCGGCTTTATTCAGTGCATCTTTAATGAGTGTATAACGTGTGGTGGGCACCAGGGCAGAATGGCGGGCAAAACAGATGTGCAGTTTGCTCTCCAGGAACTAACTCACCGTCGGGTGAGAAGGCAAACCGGCAATTATTACATAGTACAGTAAATGCCGTGGTCGGCATCAGCTCAGTGAGATTGGGCAGGTAAAGGGCAGTGGAGAAAAAGGCAGGAACACTAGATGCTATTAATACTCTGGGTTGTGCCCACCGTGGCCTCAGACCCTTGTCATCTAGGACAGCGGAAGAAAAAGCCAGGGCCTGGGAAAGGTATGTTCTCCGAGACTGGAGGCCCCAACCGGTCCTTTGCCTACAGGCCGTTCTTTAAGTGATGCCCTGCCCCCTGGCCTCAGGACTGGCTCACTGGGCACCCTTCCTGCAGGGGGTGGATTCAGATGCCCCCAGTGTCCTGGCTTATAGTGCCCCTTTCCCCAGCCTGCAGGGACCAGGCCCCCCTTCCGTCTCTCTACCTCTGGCTTGAGAGGGGATAGGGTGCTAGTGGAGGCTTAGCTCTAAGACATATCTGCTCACCGAAGGAAGCCCCTGACCAGAGCGTTCAGAAGTTTCTCTGGAAGGAGAGGCAGGGGCCACAGCTTGGCCAATTGTGACCACAAATACAGCAATCTCTGGGGCAGGGGCTAGGTCTCAGCACTGTCTCAGCAACTCCGGGCAGGAGGACCTTGGCCCAAGCCCAAGGGTACCTGTCTGTCCCACCCCAGGTGTGGGGGATTAACACCAAAGACAAAAACCTGATCCACACATGGGCCTCTTGGAAAAAGTGAGATCAGGGCAGCGCGTCTGGGGTCAGGGCCCTCTGGTTCTCCTCCACGGTGGACTTGAACAGCGGCCCAAGTGGATACTCAGATCTTGTGCCAGTTTTGCACATTGAGCGGCTTTTTTCATATTTTGTTGTAGATTTAATTTTAATTTAATATCGACTTTGGAATGGGTAAGACATAGTTTAAAAGTCCAAACTTTGTGGAGTGCCTGACCGGGTCAGTCAGTTGCGTATCCACTTCTTGATTTCGGCTCAGGTCATGATCCCAAGGTCATGGGATCAAGCCCTGCATCGGACTCCATGCTCAGCCTGGAGCCTGCTTAAGATTCTCTCTCTCTTTCCCTCTGGCCCTCTTACCTGCTCATGCCCTCTCTCTCTTAAAAAAAAAAAAAAAAAAAAAAAAAGTCCAAACTTTTTTTTTTTAAAGTTCAAACTGTAAAAAGGTACATACAGAGAAATCTCAATCTCGCCCCTGCCTTCTTCACCCTGATTCTTGCCCCACTCTCTATGGCCATTGTCAATTGTTTTTTTACTCCCACTTCCAGTGTTTCTAGAGATAAATAAGAAAATGTATTCTTATTCCTTTCTTACAGAAAAAAAAAATTGCTCTACACCTTGTCTTTTTGCTTTACGTTTTAACCTGGAGATCTTCCCCGAGTGTTAGTACCTGAATGTCAGTAGCATGGCCACACTGTGCCCTATCGGAGAGATGTACAATGGAGTCCCCTCTTGTTGGACAAGTGGGTTGTTTCTAGTCTTTTGCTGTCTTAAGCAACGCCACATAAATAGCCTTGTTCGTAGTCTCTCTGCACACAGGGAGGTGTTTCTGTGGAAACGAGCCCCCAAAATGGCATTGCCAGGTCAAAGGCTGAATGCAGCTATATTTGGAAGGTATTGCCAGATTTCCCCCCACCCCTCTAGAAAGTTGCACATTTTGTGTTGCGAGGACTGTACGTGAATGCTACTTTCCCTAAAGCCTTGCCATCAGGATGTATTGTCCACCTTCTGGAGTTTTGACAGTCTAATGGATGAGATGAGATATTCCCAGAATAGTTTTTATTTGCATCTCTGGTTGTGACCAACGTTGAGCATCTTTTCATATGTGTAAGGGCTTTTGCGTTTCTTTTTTGACAACTAGTAATGCCTTTGTCCATCTTTCTGTTGGATTGTTGGCCTCTTTCTTCCTGATTGATCCTGAGTTTTAGACTCTCCAGGCTATCCAGGCTTCACACAAGAAAGGGACCCTGAGCAGAGAAATACAGAGAAAGGACCCTGCATGCCCAGAGATCAATATAAAAACCCAGTGGCCACTGTCTGAAACGAAAAGGGAAATACATTCTTCCCCAATGACAGATGAGATCCAGCCCAGAAGAGAGTGGCATTTTCTGAGCCTCAGTCGTTCCTTCTGTAGTCCCTCTCCTCCTATCAGAGGAGGAAGCTGAGGTTAGAGCAACAAATGCACGGTCAGCAGCCAGGTGTCCTTAGAACTGGACTCAGTTTTCAGTGCTCTTTCTTTGTTGACACAGCCCCAAGATGATTTCTTACAGTCTGGAACCCCGCACAGAGCTAGCTGGAAGGAAAGGTCAGTTTTCTTGCTCCCTCCCTTCAATCAGGAGTGAAGGCACAACCCAGACAATCAGGAGACTTCCTCTTCTCCCTTTTAGGCGCCCCCCCCCCCCCCCCCCCCCCCAGAGCAGTGGGCGGGAGGGCAGGCTGGAGGCCCTCTGGAAGAGGCAGCGTGTTGGGGGAGAGGTGGGCTATCACCCTCAAAGGCCGTCAGCTGTTCCCTCTCCCCAGCGAAGGGCTGGAAGAAGGTGGGAGCCTCTCTGCCCGTCTCCCCGTCCCTCCTATTTCCCGCTGATATTCAACCCTTGCATGAGATGAGGGAGGAACTGTGTGCACATGGGGGTCCCAGGCTCCCAGAGGGCACCGTGTCCAGCTGAGTGCAGTCTTCCCTGGCCTGAGAAGCCAGCTCCTGGTTCCCTGTGGTTTTAGATTTGTCCTCAGCATCTTCCCCCTGCACCAGAGTTAAAACTCAGCACAAAGAAAAGATGCCACATCATCTCCCTGGGGAAATCCACTGCAGCAGCTTCTAAGCCTTTGAGTTGGGAAGTGCTTTTCTGGAGCTGGACTTAACTCTCTACCCCTGCCTCTTTTCTTCCTGCTCTGAGGTGGAGAACCAGCTGTAGTCCTGCAAGCCTGGCCCCTGCCCCAGCGCAGCTCATAAGCTGGCACCACGGGGACGTGTCTGCACCTCCTCCAAGTCTTTTGCCAGGGCCCTCAAGGCAGAAGACCCTGGGTCTCTTTGTCCTCGGAGGCCTCCCCTCCCCCAGCTTCAGGGACCCCCTTCTTGTTCACACACCAGCTGCCTTCAGCTGCTCTTGCATTTGCCATCTGCTGGAAGGTTAATCAGCTCATTAGTCTCCTAAGGAACCTTCCCTTTAGTACACTTCAGCCTTTCCAGGAGCCTACTCCTCTTGAGCTGCGGCCCCTCCTTGAGAATTTGCGACAAGCATTCAGGATGCTCTGACTCCCCGGAGCCGCCTTTGGGCCCTGCTCCACATCAGCCCCCACTGTGCGTCCAGTCTCAGTCTTTTTCTCCTCGACCCTGAGGGCAGCGTGGAGCACACAGAAAGGATTTGCTACACAATTCGGGTAGCAATCCAAGGGCAGTGTTATAGGCGGGCGTTGCATTGATTCCAGCATGGAACAGGTAGGGTTCAAGACTGCAGAGGGCTCACCAGTCTAGGCAGTGCAATTAAAGAGCCTGCTGAGAGCCAACACAGCTGGGAGGCACTCAGCAGGGAGGAGAAGGAGGTGTGTAAAAATGTGGAAGACCTGGCTAGGGCCCTCTCAAGAGCTCACAACAGAAGCAGGGAACTGGGGATGGAAACAGCTCTAACCAAGGTATAACTAAAGGATTCTCAGAACATAGGAGATGTTCTGGGCGCTCGGTCAGTTAAGCGTCTGACTCTTAACTTCGGCTCACGTCAAGATCTCACGGTTTGTGAGCTCGAGCCCCCCATGGGCTCTGCACTGGTGCCATGGAGCCTGCTTGGGATTCTCCCTCGCTGTCCCTCCCCTGCCCATGCTCTCTCTCTCAAAAATAAATAAACAGTAAAAAAAGAGGAAGAAGAAGAACACAGGAGATGAAAGGCATAGTCTTCTGCTTGCAGGAAGGCTTCCTGGAGGAAGAGGAAGCATTTAAGCTGAGCCTTGGAAGATGCAGGATTTCACAGGATCTATCAACTAGCTCAGAGGGCTGGGCTCTTAGGGGCACTTAGTAAATGTACTGGAACAAAGGTCCAAATGGACGGACGGATGGATGGATGGACAGGTTGGGCGATAAAACTGGGACAAGGCTGATCTCAGCTCCAGATGTGCACAGGACAGTGAGGGCATTGGCTCTGGAGGTCAGATAGTGTGACCTTCCCTATCCTGGCTTGGAGGTGGGGGAGCCCCAATACCGAGCTTGTCCATTTTCCTGGGCCAGGCTTCCTGGGATGGGTGGGTGTGGAAGGTCTGGGGTGCAGTGGCAGGTGAGAGTGCTGTCAGTGTTTGGCTAGAGGTGGCTGGGGGCAAGGGGAGGTCCCCGAGTGGCCCTGACCTTGGCACTGGCTGGGGGTGTTGCAGGAGTGGGCAGATGCCTGTTGCAGGGGACTCCGGAGCGTCCATGCCTACATCCTGGTCTACGACATCTGCTGCTTTGACAGCTTTGAGTACGTCAAGACCATCCGCCAGCAGATCCTAGAGACGAGGTGAGGGGCTGGGATACCAATGCTGGCTACTTCCTGTTTAAGGGTGCAACAGTGGGGTGCGCGCAGAGTTGCTAGATGAAATATCCTCTGGTTCCCGCACATTCTCTCTCTCTTTCTGTCTCTCTGTCTCTCTCTCTCTCTGTCTCTGTCTCTGTCTCTCTCTCTCTCTCACACACACACTATGTTATGTCCCCATTTCTAATAACTCACTTTGGGATTCTTACCAGGGGGTGGCTAGTCTAGTGCAGTGCTTAAGAGCAGGGGCTCTGGGGAGGGAAAAAAAAAATGTCAGGGTCACTCTTCTGCATGACTTTAAGCCACTTAACAGGTTAGACTCAGGTTCCTCATCTGTAAATTGGGGATAACAATAGTACCTACCTTTCAGATCAGTTGTTCTGATTGGACAATATAAGGTATCCCGAGGGCTTAGCGCTGCAGGCGGAACACAAGTATGGTAGTAGCAGTATTGACCAGGCACAGCCGGCCCTGCTCGAAGTCCAGTGGTTATGAGACCGGACTGTGGAGTTCTGAGATTCCCCCCTCACCCCCGCAGGGTGATCGGCACCTCGGAGACGCCCATCATCATCGTGGGCAACAAGCGGGACCTGCAGCGCGGGCGCGTGATCCCGCGCTGGAACGTGTCACACCTGGTGCGCAAGACCTGGAAGTGCGGCTACGTGGAGTGCTCGGCCAAGTACAACTGGCACATCCTGCTGCTCTTCAGCGAGCTGCTCAAGAGCGTCGGCTGCGCCCGCTGCAAGCACGTGCACGCCGCCCTGCGCTTCCAGGGCGCGCTGCGCCGCAACCGCTGCGCCATCATGTGACAACGCGCCCGCCCGCGGCCGCATCCCGACGGGCGCGGACCTCCCCGGGGACTGCCGGGCTCGGGCGCGGAGGGGCGGGGTAGGACTCTGACGGTCCGGGCCTGCGACGGCCCCGCAGCCGCGCGCCTCCCGGTGAGGGGCGGAGGACGAGAGAGCCTCCGGTAACTGCCCAGTCCAAGCCCTCTCCTGGGCCAGTGGTCTTCCTGGGCCCGCTGCCCTTAGTGCTGGAGTTAGCGCAGTGCCCGGCCAGGCCCCCAAGGGGCGCCTCAGCCTTTGGGGATTGGCGGTGAGCGCGGGGTATGGGGGCGGGGGTGGGGAGGTGCTGCCTTGGCCGGGGGCCCCCACCCGTCTTCTCCAGAGAGTGTGTCTGTCATTGCCCTGCGTCGTCTACTCCTGTGTCTGTCTGCCCAAGCGTCTGTTGGCCCTTAGCTGTCTTATCCACCCTCCGGTCCACCTTCCCTCCCTTGGCTCCGTTCACAGGGCTCTCACTTCGTTCACCCCCTTGTCGCAGATCCTGGCAGCTTCTCTGTGAGGCCAGCCTTTGGACCGTCAGCACCACGGGCACAGGGCAGAGAGATGCGGGTGGCCCAAGGACCATAGTCAGGGTCCGAGGGTTGAGGTCAAGGGTCAGTCAGGGGGAGAAGGCTGAGTTCTCCCCCTTCCAGGGAGATCTCCCCGCCCAGCAGCCCCCAGAGACACAACAACCTACCTTCCAGCCTTAACTCGATGGTCCATCCCTGCCGGGTGCCCCTCGTCCCCTTCCTGACCCCAAAGCCAGATCACCCCCTGGGTTAAAACTTTTTGTTTTCCTTGACAGTGTGGAGAGGGAATCCCCCAAAGGATAAATTTATTTCCATGATGCCAGATTCCAGCCCTCTCTTCCCCCTTGCGTTGGGTGGTCTGCAAGATTGGGGGATGTTGGGTTTGGGGGGCTGGTGGTGGGCAAGGTGGTGCCCTGTGAGGGGGAGGGGTTAGGTTGTGCTAGTGAAGACTCTTATCTCCCCATCCCACTCCAATCTGACTACCCCAGACCCTACCTGCCTTGAATCTCAGATTTCTCTGATAAATCTGGGGAGGGGCAGAGCCAGGATAAGAATTATGGAGACCCCTGTCCTTGGGGGAGATATGCCCACATACCCACCCCTAGATGGAGGCCCTCAGGATCTGATGCCCCCTTGTCCCAACACCAGTTGGCCCTATGCCCTGACTCACTCCACCCCATTTTCTCCGGCCACCTGGCCGGTTTCTACCTCTTGTCACCGGAGCTGATCACTGTCAGTTTTGTACCGATTTAGAAATAACAAAATTCATTGAAGATACTAGGAGCGGCCTGAGGGATTACTGGGGTACTTGGAGGGTGGGACCAATGGCGTGTGTCCCCTGCCCCCAGCTGAGTGCTCCTTGAGGTTGAGCCCTGAGCCCTGGTGTGGTGAGAAGATAAGAAGGTCCCTTGTTAGAAGACGGGCAGATAGAACAACCCAGCCTCGATGTAGCCAAGCTGCAGCGTCTAGACCAGAAAAATCAGGTAGCCCAGAGTGGTGATGGAACGGAGTCTGGGGGAGGGGTCATGGGTGGGGAATTTATCCAGATCTAGTGTGAGAGGGAATCGGATTCTCCCTTCTACTTCCCCAGCTGATTCTCTCTCCACCCATGGGGTGTATCCGCAGCCCTGCAGTGACTGCCCTGACCTGGGGCAGTCCCATATTCCTGGGTTCTAGTCCCTGCTCTGCTGCATGACTTTGGGCAAGTGACCGGCTCTCTCTGAGCCTCCCTCTGAAACAGAGGAGGTGGCTCCCCTTCCCCACACCTTGGGAGTGGCTGGGAGGGTAAGGAAGAGGGCCTGCCCCCTTTTATCCCCTGCATCCCTGCCCCCTGGTTCACCAGGGGGCTGGGGTGAGGGATGGCAGCATCTCACCTGCCCCATCACTGTCACCCCTAGCTGAGGCACCTGAGGTGGGTGTGGGGAACCCAGGCCTCTGGCTACCCCTTGTGGGAGCCATTGGAATGTATTGCCTGGCCAGCCCCCCTCACCCCCTCCACTGCACCCCAGGTATTTGATTTTGATTCCCTGCACTCCCATTCTGAGTCTCTGTCCCCACCCACCCAGGGTTTCCCACCACAGGGTCTGGAAGTTTGTGTGTGTGTGATGCCCATTGCGCTGTGATTGGAAGTCAGATTAAAAATCAGGGAGTGTTTTCCCTCGTTTCTGTACAATGTGTTGGCTCAGTTCCTGCCCTGAGAGGGAAAGGGTTCCCTAGAGGGCCTGCCTGCTGAGATCTGCTGTGGAAGGACCGCCAGGGTAATGAGGTGGCTCTGAGTCCCAGAGCCTGGAGCAACCAGGAGAATTAAGAGGAAGAGTTTGGGACTCATCTTCTCTCCCTAGCCCCCTAGCCCTCCAACTGATCAAAACCATCCTGAGGGAAAGCGAAAGGTCTCACCCTCTGCCCCACTCTCGGGAAAACTTTCATAACTGGACTCAATCCCAGCTCCTGCTGCTGTGTCTGTGTTCCCACTCGTGACCAAGCTTCTGCAGCCCTTTTGTGGCTGTGAATGGGATAAGAACAATCTCAACCATCCCTCTTGACTGAGTGATCTCAGTTCCCAAACCCCAGAGGCAAAGTTTTGAAGTCCTGAAGTGCTCTGCCCCTGTCCATGGTGCTGACACACAAGCAGCTTCCTGGAGAGATTGGCTGTCTGGCTAGGTTGACTGAACCTCAAGAGAGGAAGCATCTCTCACCCCCAGTTCCCTGCGCCTCATCCCCTTCCACTCCAGTGGGTGACACTTGAAGCTTTACCTTCCTGCACCACCACAATGCTAGAGTGAGGGAGTCAAGAAGCTGGGGGCTCAGGAACAGACCCACAAGTGTTTAATAACTTATAAGAGTTGTGGAAATGGTAGGCATGGCCAGAGGCCAGGAGTTTGGGGAGCTGTTCTGGGGGAAGGCAAGAAGACATTGGGTGGCCCCAGTGTCCCTGGAGTTGGAGTGGTCCCTTTGGTCAACAAGCAGACTGAGTCTATATTTGTCTTCTGGCCCCACCCATATCCTCACCAAGCCCCCCCCCCCCCCCCACCGTGACAAAGGCCCTGGATAGAGGTGAGGGACCTAACTTTCTGTTCAAAACTGGGGTCCAGCAGCTACATGGCATCCTTTTCACTTCCCTTCTTCCCCAGAACCACAGCTTCAGGTCTGAGAAGGCCCCTCCTCAGACCCAGGACTCCTCCTCAGGTTGGAGTGGGTCTTGATCAATCTGCTGGAGACCCCCACCCTCCAAAGCCTGGAGGCTGCTCTTCAGTGGAGCAGCTGGTTCTTTCCACTTCTTTCCTTCTTCCTCCTCCCCTGCTGAGGCGCCATCCACTGGGTGGGACTCCACTCCCTTGCTGTCCAGCACTGCTCTCACCAGCCTGCCTCTGGGGAGTGCCCTGGCTGAACCCAGGTGGAGGTAGGCCAGTGGCTTCGGGATGCGTGAAGGCTGCTTCTCGGGCCTGTGGTCTCTCCGGGGCCGGATCCTGGGCCTCAGCTTCAGCTTGTAGATGGATGGAACTCTCTGGGGCTTTCGGAGTGTTCTCTTGGCCTTGCCCAGACATAGCTTGGTTTTGTCAGAATTGGGGTCCGAGGGTGAAGGTGAGGGGGCTTCCAGGCTGGCAGACACAGTAGGAGCTGAGCAGCCCTGCCCTCCTTGAGCTGGGACCTTCTTCACTCTGGTGACCTTGGCACTCAGGCTTGCCTTTACCTTTGGCTCACTCTTAAGGGCTCCCAGTTTCCCTTTAGGGCTTCCTGGGCCTGTGGTAGCAGCTAGTTTAGGGGAACCTGTAGGGGCTGCCTTCCAGGCTCCCAGGTCCACTTTAAGAAGGGCTGGGGGACCCTGAGCCAGTTCTTGGATGACTTTGTCATAAGGACCCCCAGGCTCAGGCCATCGCCCACATAGGCTGGGGACATAGACTCCACTTCGAGGGATGACCCCAGACCCTGTGCCCTGGGGGCAGGCAACTCCCACCTCTAGCAGCTTCATGTTGGTCAAAAGCTCTTCCTCGAGCGTGTGGTACATGGCCTGATCCTTGGTCCCACCCAGGAGCAGGGGAGGATATCGCCCCTCCCACTCGTGTGGGCCCAAGCCCCGAGGCTCCCCAGCCTTTGCTGTCACCTGGATGTCCAGCTTCTGGTCCCCTTGCTTCGCATCCACAAAGGAGTCCTCATGTCTCCACCCAGCCGGGTCCCCAGTGACAGCCCTTACTGGGATGGATCCGCTCCCCAATTCTGTCATGGTACCTACACTTGCAGGACCTGGGAAGCTACTTCCTGGAGTTGGGGGGCGGGCAGGGGGCAATCGGACAGGGATCTTGGTGGGCCCTTTAACAGGGGTTGGAGAGCAGACAGCTGCTGGCTCCCTGAGCTGGGCAGAAGCACCCTCAGCCTCACCCCTGGGTGGTGGCTTGAGGCTCACGGGCTTGGCTGGGCTGGAGGAACGAGACAGTGGGGATGGTCCTCTCACTGGTGTCTTTTTGGCTGTGGCTTCAGGGGCTCGGAATCTCTGGGAGGTGGGGGCTCTGGCATGAGTTCCCTGGCTGTCTATCCCGTCATGAACCCAAGATGTGGGAGTCCTTCCTCTGGGGTGTTCAGGGGAGTATCTCTCCTCCTTTTTCCCTGAGGAGGTGCCCTGTGGGTCTTGGCTCCTATGGGGGGATGAGGATTGGGGGCCAGGTGGGCTGTCCCGAGCTGGCAACTGCCTCCGAGATGGGGTAGGTGACCTCTCCTGGCACCTGAAAGGGAGAATCACAAGGTTGACAGGATCATCTAGTCCATTCCCCTGGCTCTGGGAAGGGAGGACCTTTCCCTAGCCAGAACACCAAGGGGACCAGACTTCATGTTGAATGACACCGATGCTCTCTCCCTCTGTGCCTGCCCGAGTCTTCCTTATGACTTATTCTCCCTCATTCCCTGTGTAGCAGATAGAAAGAAGCCTGGTTTGGACCCCGAATTACTTCAGGTCCCACAACTAAAGGTCACCAGTCTTGGGAGAGGGAGTGTCTATCTATTCTACTGTGAAGTGGCAGAAGGACCTTGAGAAATCTGTTCCCTTTATGGGCCTCAGCTTCTTCATCTGTGAAATGGGAGAGCATATGAAAAAGCTACATGATTCCAATGGTGCCGACTGGATGCCTTTTTGGTTCTGAACACCTGGGATAAGGACACTGCCAGGACACCTGCTTCCCTTATCTTGGGGTGGGGTGGCCCCCTGAGAATATGGACTCCGTAGGGGAAAGAGACCCTGCTCTGTCCTTCTCCCTTGTACCTCAGGAGTGATGCTGTCTCTCTGGGGAGTCCCGCCTCTGCTCCTCTTTTACTGTGGGCTCTAGGGGAGGAGGAGGTGAGGGCCCTCAGCTTTCGGCCTGAAGAGGTGTATGTCTTCCAGTCCACGGGGGGCAGCGGGCTCTGGGAACGGCTGATAGTCATCGTAGGTTGAGGCAGCGAGGGCCCATCCTGCACCCTCACTTCATGCTGCACCGGTGGGACAGGGGGCTTCTGGAAACTGCCCGTCTTGTGTGCTACCAACACAGGCCCCCAGAGAGAAGAGAGGAAGAAGGGGTTAAATTCCTGCTGATGGAGCCCACTGTTCTCCTCCCCCAACTGTCCTACCTCCCCCCGCCCACAACCCACATTAGAGACAGTGGGACCTACAGTACCAGTGCCGGTGCCAGAGCTTCCTTTTAGGGGTTCAGGGGATGAAATCCGGTCAGAAGGCCCAGCTGGGGGACTTGCTTAAAGCTGCATTTATACTGCAAGTTCAAACCTTTTACTTAGATTGCATGTTTATATAGGGTAGCTTGAGGTGCTAATAGAAATTATGGAAGGACTGAAGACCCCTCCAAGTCATACTCGGTGCTTTGGAGGCTGACCCACGCTCTGCCTAGAGGCACCCTGACCAAATGCTGATTCTGTGTGTTTGGCGTCATCTTGTGGGTATAATTGGTATTGCAATTTGGCTGCCCAGCTTCCTTCCCATGTCTGAAGGCATCCCACCAGTATCTTTATCTTTTTCTTCTTTCTTCTTCTCCTCCTCCTCCTTCTTCTCCTCCTCCTTCTTCTCCTCCTCCTTCTTCTCCTTCTCCTCCTTCTCCTTTCCTTCCCTCTTTCTTCTTTCTTCCTTTCCTTCCTCTTTCCTCTTTCTTTCTTTCTTTCTTTCTTCTTTTTCTCTTTCTCCTCCTCCTTCTTCCACCAGTACCTTCTATAGTATCTTCCTTTCTCCATCCCCTGCATACTTCCTGGCCCTGGAGATCAGACCTACCTCCCACCTCTGCTCCCAGCCTCCCGACCCAGAGCCACAGGGACTCTCGGAGGACTCACAGAGGGATGTGCACCGGCAGGGGTCATGTTTGTCCAGATAATGGCCGAGTGTGTCCCAGCCGCCCCCCACACGCACCATCACATGGTTCCGGAGGATCTGTAGAGGACAAGGATGAGGTTGAGGATGGGATGGAGGGTTTTCCCTCTTCCTGGAGCGGCCCACAGTTTTCCAGCATACACTCCCATCCATGTACATATGCACACGCAGGTACTCCGCACAGGTGTGTATTTTGCAGCCTGCTTCTCCACAACTAGCATTGGATAGCATGTGTTGTTAAGGGTGGTGACCAGGCTGACAGAGAGTTGCCCCACAGCTGGACAAGGGATCTCCCAAGCACTGGGCAGCCTGGCCCCAGAACACTCTCCTCTCCCCCTTCACCTGCACATGCCTATGTCAGAAACGTGGCCCTGGCTTTGCTCTATAGTGTGTGTGTGTCGAGGAATCCCTGGGAATCCCGGTCTTACCCCATTCTGGGGCAAGTCACAGTCTCTCCAGGCTTCCATTTTTCACCTCAGTTTTCAACTGAGGAACACAATCCCTTGTCCTTACCTACTTCACAGAGCTATATTGGCCCAGGGTCTGGGTGAGAGCCCCAGGGAGCTGGCTCTGCCCCCAGGCATGACCCGTGATCAAGGAAAGGGCGTGCATACCTATGAGCTGCTGGCCAAGCCTCTGGGTACGATCTGTTTCTGGTAAGGCATTGCCAGGTATGAGGGTGTGGGTATGAGAGGTACGTTTCAGACCTGTACTACTGCTCACTCCACAGAATGTACCAAGCCAGGCATGTGAAGGGTGGACTATGGGGCCCATGTGGCTGGGTCATGCACTGAACACAAACTTGGGGTTCTCAGGCCCCCTACTCTGACAAGGCATGTGGATGGAGTGGAGGCAAAGGAAATTCAGCAGTACCCTTCACACTGCACTTCTGCCTGGACACCCCTCCGCACTCAGCTAAGGTGGAGCAGACGGGGACAGGGTTCTGGCTGCCGTAATGGGAGGAGGGGATAGGATTGCCAACTCTGCCAACAATCTTCGGAATTCTGCAAGGGAGAGAAAGAAAGCCCTAAGGCCCGATAAGTTGGAGTGAATGATGAGTTCCTGTCCTTGCCCTCAGTCCTGGGTATGTTCCCATGAAAGGAAACTCTATTCTGCAGATCCTGGGGGACACCCCCACCCCTGTCCCAGACTTACCCGGATGAAGATGAGAGTGTTGGAGTCCCCCACGCGGTACTTCCCCTCAGACACCTTGACCATGGAGAACTGAACTGGGCACGTGCAGTGGCTGACGAGGCTCTGTACCTGTGGGTAGTGACGATGGGCTCAGCGCTCCCTCTGCACAGGTGCCCAAGCTCCCTACTCCCCACCCTGGATCAAGCCCGGGGAGAGGGAGCTGGTCTGTCCCCAGAGCCAGCACCTTGGCTTCTGCTGAGGTCAGGGCTGGGGGCTGAGAAGCAAGTGCAGAAGACTTTTAATGACCCAGTGAAAACAAGACCTATAGTCCAGTCACCTATAGTCCAGTGGTCTGTGGGTCAGCTGACAGAGGCAGTGGAATGTAATGGTGAAGAAGATGGACATTGGAATTTGACAGGCGTCGGCTGGAGTCCTGTCTCCACCGCACCATAGGCCTTGGGCAAGTTAAGGAGCCTCCCTGAGCTCGATTCCTGGATAGCAGAAATGGGTTCATCCCAGTAAGAGCTAGCTCCTATGAAGCGCCCCCTCTGTGCCGGACACTGTTCCCAGCACTTCATACGCAGTGGCTCATTTAATATTCAGCAGTCATATAAGGTACTATTACACCTCCACGCTACAGAATTGAGGCACAGAGAGGTTAAATAATTTGCCCCAAGTCACACAGCCGGGGAGCAGTGGAACTAAGATTTGAACCAAGGTGTCAGAAAATTCTTAAAAGCCGTCCCGCAGAGACTCAGAGAGGTCTAGAGCGCCGGACTGTAATAAAAACGTAATAAGCGATTTAGCTGCTACTATATGCGATGAGGATTGAGGCTCAGAGTGGAACAGGACTTAAAGCCGCGCTGTGAATTCAGACGGGGTGGGGGCTGGAGCTCGAGAAGGGCGTGGATCGGATCCGGCAGGCGGGGCTGGGGGAGGGGCGTGGCAGAGGGAGGCGG
Source organism: Herpailurus yagouaroundi (assembly GCF_014898765.1). Lineage (NCBI taxonomy): Eukaryota > Metazoa > Chordata > Mammalia > Carnivora > Felidae > Herpailurus > Herpailurus yagouaroundi. The sequence goes on along the minus strand of NW_024412446.1, from coordinate 1,638,417 downwards.
GGCCTGGAGGGCGTGCCCCAGCCCCTCACCATCTGGTCCAGGTTGCGGAAGTGGCAGGGCCGACGCGCAGGGGGCTCGGGCGGCGGGGGGTCCGGCGGGGGCAGGGCCAGCTCCTGCCGCAGCTCCTCGTCGATCTCCTCCTCCAGCCGCACCAGGGTCGGCGCCGCCACACCGAAGCGCCAGGCTCGGCGGCCCAGCTCCAGCAAGCACAGCACCACGTTCTTCACGTTCTTGCGTAGCACCAGGTCCTCGGTCTCGAACATCACCACCTCTGGCAAGCGGAGGTGGGGGAAGGGGGCAGGCAGCTGGGAGAGCCCTGGGGCCATCCCTGGTCCCGGGTGGAGGCCCGAGGGGGTGACTCGGATGGCAGGATCTTGGAGTCAGGCCAGCCCCCTAGGAGGGGTCTGAGAAGAACTGCACAGGCACTGAGTGCAGACTAGGTGGCCCGTCTCACAAGAGAGGCTGGGGTGGGAAGGAGGTGACACAGCCAAGCCACGAGCCCGGAGCCCAGCTGTGGGTTAACTCCACCTTGCCCTTCTTCCTATTCAGTTTGACAAAATGGGTAGGAGCAAGGAGCACTTCTGCTTCCCACCCACGCAGCCCACCTCCAATATCCAGCAGACATCTGGAACTCAACCTTCAGCCCACATCTAACCAGGCAGGGCTGAGTGCAGGCTCTGGAGCCTGACTGTCAGGGTTGGCGTCCCAGTTCTCCCACCCAGCAGCTGTGTATCCTTGGGCTAGAACCTGAGCCTCAGTCTCCTCCTCTGTCAGATGGGGCATAGACTATACCATGGGGTTGTTGTAAAGACAGTTGTTAAGTGTCTGCAGACGAAATCTGGCTACACGGGAAGTGCTCAGTGAGACACTAGCTTTTCTCAGCCCTCCAATCCTGAGCCGCTCTGCCTTGCCACCAGCCAGCAGCTGGCCTGACTCTTCCCTCTGTCTCACCCCACTCTGCCTTTGACCTGGAGGATGGCCCAATATCCAGCTTCATCCCACTGCCGGATCCAAGGCCTAGGAGATGAGGGATCCTGGCGGGTTACTCCTCTGCGACTCACAAGCCTCAGCACCACTGCCTCTCCCTAATGTCCACTTGCCTACCCCCCTTGGGCTCCCCCCCCCCCCCCCCAGCCCTGTGCCCTTACCCACACTGGCTTCTGCCAGTCATCCGAACACAGCATCTCTGTGCCTGTGCCCCTGCGGTCCCCTGCCTAGAATTCCCTTTCCTCCAAACTTCTATTTGTTCCCCAAGACTCAGCTCAAGTCTCCCTCCTCTGAGTGGCCTTTCTTGGCCCCCACTTTCCACCTCATCAGGTAGCTGTTTCCTCTCCTGATTGCCCAGCACACACACCTCTATTTTGGGCTTTTATCACACTGGACTGTAATCTGTGTATCTATGCATCTGTCTCTCTAAGACCATGAGCTCTTTGGACACTGAGTCTTAGTCCTCTTGGTCCTTTGTGCTGGGCACAAAGATAGGGACTAACTATATATTTGTTGAATGAATGAATCATTCAACACGTTTATTTTTTGAAGATTTACTATGAGATGGGGAAACTGAGGCACGAGAAGGGATGAGCTGGCCCAAATGAGGAAAGAGGACCCTGGCTCCTGACTCCAGCTGCAGCCCGAGCCTCAGAGAGTAGGTGGATGCCTGGCAAGATAAGGGTCTGGGGAGAGGGTGCAGGGTGGTTACCTTGGATGCCCATCTCCTTTCGACACCAATGGATGAAGTTGGAGACATTGTCCCGGGCCTGGAAGGTGCCCGGCTGGGCAGCCCCGTTGCAGGAAACCCCAGCCCGAGGCAGGGGCATCCTTTGGGCTCGAGCAGGTGCTTCAGCCAGGAAGGCCAGGGCAGCCTCCGTGATGGCGTTGGCGTGCCGGCACAGCACCAGGCCTGTCTCCAGGACCTGCAGGAAGTTGGCCGCGTCGATGTCCAGCCCATAGAGATCCCGAAGCCACTCAGCCAGATCCTCCTTCATGGCTTCCAGGTAGTGCTCGCTGGACTTAAAGGGCCGGATGCTACACACTGGTGGCCCAACAGTCCCAGGCCTCCTCCCACGTCCCCTAGGCTTGGACATGGTTGGACCCTCAACAGGGAGGAGGTGGGTGCCTCCTCTCTGCCGCTGTTGTGTCTTCACTACTACCTGCTGGGTCGTGGCTGACCCTGACTCAGGGGTTCCCCGTCTACCCTCCAAGAGCCCAGAACTTCCGGCTCTGCTACTTGCTGCTGGCTTCAGCCTGGTCCCCCGCCCCCCCACATTCCTCAGTCCCTGCCGGAACTTTCCCTACTTGGTGGCCCTGCCGTGACCTCACTCTTGGGCTGCCCAGTTCTCTCAGAGTTTGCCACCTCCCGGGACAGGTGGAGGTGAGGACACTGCTCTCTGCCCCCAGGACTAGACAGGTCCACTGGCTGCCTCCCACCCCCCAGCGGCTGGCGGAGCCCGGCTGTCCGGCTGTCCGCCTCTCCACTCTGCTTTCCCCTCCTCTCCTTGGAGACAGCGGCTGCTACAAACACTCCTTGTTAACCCTTCCTGGCAGCCAGCCGAGGACTGCCCTGCAGAGCCCGCCCTGGGATCCAATGGAGCAGGGAGGAGAGGCTGAGGCGGGCTTCTCTCCCTTGTTGGAAGCATGGGGGATTCTGGGAATTGTGGGAGAAAAGCAGGGCCAGGGGTTGCCGAGGCCCTTGGTGTTAGTGAGCACTGTAAGGTGGGGATGAAAGAGACAGTGATAGGGGCTAAAGACAAGGCTCAGCCCTGGCCCCTTTCCTTTCTCCTCCTGGGACTTTCATATGCTACCTAACCTCTCTGTGCCTTAGTTTCCTCTACTGTAAAATGGGAATGTCCACCTCTGTTGGGTGTTGTGAGGACTAAAGGAATTATGTAGGTGGAAAGTTTCAGGACACACGCACACACAGGACTGGGTGGGTCCCAGCTCTCGCTGATTCTCCCAGCAGCCCCCTCTATGCCCGGTGATCTCCACTTTCTCTGAGAACCTGCTCCATCCTCCCCTCCCACCACTGATTCTTCTAGAGCAGGTTGGGGCTGTCAACCACCGTACCTCACCCTGGCCACAGCAGCACATCCCTTCAATAAATATCAAGTACCTCCTGTGTGCCAGGCACTATTACAGGCCTGAATACAGAGCAGTAAATGAGGTGCCTGACCTCATGGAGGCTACATACATGTTAGTGGGGGATGGATGACAGGTGACAAACAAATAAATCAAGAGTTAGTCCGATGGTGATAAATACCAGGGAGAAAAATAAAGCACTAAGGGAGATGGAGCAGTGGGTGGAATTTTATGGGAGGTGGTCAAGGGAGGGCCTCACTGACATGATGTTCAAAGGGTAAGAGGCTCCAATCTCTTAAATATAAAATATTGTTATATATTTAATATGTATAATATATATTTTAAAAAATATATTATAAATCTTGTTATATATACATATATGGGAATATATGTATGTATGTATATATATACGTGTATATACATGTGTATATATATTTTATATATATATATATATATATATTCCCACTTGGTAACCCTTACATACCACCTTATTGGATATTTCTTCTTGCAACTTACCTTTATTGCTCAACTAAAATGAACATAGAATCTCCGTGTTATACCTGGTCATTACAAGTTAATGTGCTATATGTGCCATTAATTTACATATTAAAATCTTAAAAAGTACAAAAATTATAGCTTTACTTTGGACACTCAACCTCATCTTGTTCTCCAGATTTCTGGGAATGGCAGGAAATAATGCTTGCCGATAAAATGTAGCTCCTTCTCTTCCGGTTTTAAGAAGTTTCTTCTGGGGGCGCCTGGGTGGCGCAGTCGGTTAAGCGTCCGACTTCAGCCAGGTCACGATCTCGCCGACCGTGAGTTCGAGCCCCGCGTCAGGCTCTGGGCTGATGGCTCAGAGCCTGGAGCCTGTTTCCGATTCTGTGTCTCCCTCTCTCTCTGCCCCTCCCCCGTTCATGCTCTGTCTCTCTCTGTCCCAAAAATAAATAAATGTTGGGAAAAAAAATTAAAAAAAAAAAAAAAGAAGTTTCTTCTGGATAGAGATCCAATTTTGAGTTCACACATCAGTGCAGTTTCTCCCCTTTCAAGGGGTCTTCCCAGCTTGGCATCTGAGTCCAGGAGGCATGCTTATGTCCCTGGTGGAGTGGGATTACCTGTCTGTTCTCGTGCTTTCCCTGCTGACTCTATTACTACTCTGTGATCAATTTCCAATGGAGTTTTATGCTGATATTGTTTGTTTTGACAATCCCGCTTTTTATGAAGGTCCCACAAAACCCAGAATATCCCTGAGAAAGTGAATGAACACCCTAAGGATGACAAAGGACCTCTGGGCAAGTTGAAGTGGGTGAGGCGGGATGAGGTGAATGACCAGACATGAGGGACACCCTGTCATGGTTGTTCGTGGGATGCTCCCAAAAAGCCACGGCACAGACTCAGTGGTTTGGATGTGCCTGGCCAGGGACATTAAATCTTAGGTAGTGACTCAAGAAGGTTGTTCATGGCGCCAGTGACCAGAGGTGTCCCCCGCAGTGGCTTCTGAACTGTATTATTCCTGTGGTGTACTCTCAGCTGTGCTCGCCCTCACCAGCCTTCTATAGTTCCTTGTCCGATTGCCAAATTGGCCACTCTGTGAGCTCCCGCTGCTCTGTCTCTTTAAATTAGCCAGAGTAGGGGTGTCTGGGTGGCTCAGTCAGGTGAGCAGTTAAGTGTCTGACTTTGGCTAGAGTTATGATCTCCCAGTTCGTGGGTTCGAGCCCCGCGTCGGGCTCTGGGCTGATGGCTCGGAGCCTGGAGCCTGTTTCCGATTCTGTGTCTCCCTCTCTGCCCCTCCCCCACTCATGCTCTCTCTCTCTCTCTCTCTCTCTCTCTCTTTCAAAAAATAAATATTAAAAATAAATAAATAAATTAGCCAGAGTGAGCTTTTGAATTTTGCAATGAGGAATCCTCGTGGCTCTAAGCTCTTTTAGGAAATGTAAGGAAAACAGGTTTGTTGGGAGACAGTTCTCCATGGGTCTTTTGCATTTCTGCCTGTCTCACAAATAGAGGCACGGACTTTTCAAGGATGCTTATATAGTGAACAACCTTTGGAAGATAGTGACCATGTCTCTCTCTGGAGCAGAGAGCAGGTTTGCTTGCTGCCCATTAGAAAAGACTTGTGTTCCAGGGCCCCTGGGAGGCTCAGTTGGTCAAGCGTCTGACTCTTGATTTCAGCTTAGGTCATGAACTCTTGGTTGTGAGACTGAGACCCGTGTCAGGCTCCCGTGGAGCCTACTTAAGATTCTCTGTCTCCCTCTGCCCCTTTCTCCCTCAAAAAAAGTTAATAAAAAGATTTGCGTTCCTAAGCTCAGAGTTCCTCTTGTAATGCAAGCCAGTGCACATGCAGGCATTCACTGACACCCATCCCTGTGACACCCATGTCAGCAAGAGGTGCTGACACACATATGCTGATGTTGCTGTGCCATGAGGAATCAAGTCCTTGTCTCTGACCCAGGAGCCTCGTGTTTCTCGGCACACCCGTGACACTCGGGCAAGTTAACTCGTTAGCATTTGAGAGCAAAACTTCAGACGCTCCACAGTTCTTGACAGAATTGTCCCCATGTGACTAGGACATTCCTGGGAGCCGTTCTGTTCTCCTTGTCCTCCGTCCCACCCACCTGCCTCCACCAAACTGGGAGATGCCCGAGGGAGTGACGCCATTCTCCTCCACCCTCAGACTTGAAGGGAAACCAAATCATTCTTCCCCATCAGACTGAGGCTCTCCAGAGCTGGGTTGGCATCCTCTGACCCCTCTGCATAGTCCTGTCTCGGCCAACACATGCCGCTGTGAAGGCCAGGAAAACTCATTTCCAGGCTCCATGATTTTGTCCCCTCCCCCAGCTCCAGTTCTCACACACACCCACACCACATTCTGGAGCTACACCCAGCTCTTGCCTGGGCCCTGCTTCCTACTGGACTTGGAGGCGTGTCCTCTGCTTCTTGGAGCTAAGGCAATGAGCTGGAAGTAAGTGGAGGAGGGAGCCAGAGTGAGGAAGGATAAAGACAGAAAAGGGAGGAGAGAACATAATGATACAAATAAACATAATGCTTTGAATGCTTTCTGTAGGCCAGGTAAAGTCTGGTACTGTGTGACTATCTCTGATTTACAGATGAAGAGACTGAGGGTCAGAGACAACATGCTGAAGGTCAGATAGATCTTACGCTTATGTGGTTGAGCTGGGATTTGAACCCAGCCTGCGGCAGGCCAAAGCCACTCCTTTCTCTCTTATAATGCCTTGCCAAGAGGGGAAGGTAGGGGACACCAAGGTTTAAGTGCTCTTGGAGGCTCTAGAAAAGGCAGCTATTCCTTGGTGGGACCCTTTGGGCAGGTAAAATTCTAGCCCCACCCCCTGTGATCCAACAGAGGCCCTGGAGATCAAAGTTCTATGTGTCCTGGGACTTCCCTCTCATCCCAGTCCCTGATCAGGGGAAGAGGACAGCCCAGCCTTGGCAAGAATGGATAAGCATGGTGAGTGGGGCTGGAGGCAGGGTGGGGACTGAGGACAGGGCCATTGACTCCTGTTAAGTGTGGATGCAAACCCAGTGTGGACCAACTCACCCATCACCATAGCAACGCCAGAGTAGAAGTCCAGCCTTTCCTCAGTTACTTGTACAAGCCCTCTCCTCTCTCTTTCCTGAATATTCTCGACATCTGCTCCCTCGTCTTCACCTGCTGTTTTTGGGACCTTTGTCTTCTCTGCCCGAACCACGGTGACGATGCCTAAGTGGGTCTCCCTTGTCCTGCAGAGAGGCCATCCTAAAACACAGCTCTGAGCATGTCCCTCCATCAGAATGTCCAGTGGCTCCACCCTGGAACGACAAAGTCCAAACTCCACAGCCTGTCACCCAAAGTCCCAACCTTCCTGTCTAACGTCGTTTCCTATTCCCATTTCAAAAAGTTCCAGCACCCCTTCCTGGCTGCGCGCTAAGTCTGGCCTTTTACGACCAAAAAGCTCCTTAGTGTGTTTTCCTAAAGAAAAGTGCAGTGGTCCCTGGCTTTCCAGCTTCAGCAACATCAAGAACTGGCAGAAGCTTTGAAACAACTTTTTTGGGGAAAGATTTCAGAAGGCTTGGATGAAATTCAGAGGCCCCTCTGTGACTTACCTCGTCCCTGCCTGAGATGGTTGTGAAGAAGAAGGGGCACAATGTATGGAGAGTTTAGCACAGTGATTGCATAGTGTGAGTCGTAATGAGTTGGTGCTCATTACATGTGAGCTGGAACACTAATTTTATCATTCTCCTTTGTTCCCAACCTCTTTAAACAGGACAGGCAGGGGTCAATTGCAATTTTCTTGACCTTTTCAGGGCAAACCACGGTTGTATCCTCCCTGCCCTCCTCCCCCTGCTTTTTGTTAGAAGTCTAGCTCCCCAGATCCAGCGGATAGCAGGGCACACGGTGGCGCCAGGGGAAGAGAGGGAGGCTGCTGAGTAGTGGACACCTCCCAGGAGAGGCCAGGTTACTTTCAATGCCCCCCACCCCCCCGCCCCGGGTGGGGGAACTTCCTGCCTGCCAAGACTACTGTGATGAGTGCTCTCAACAAGGGAGGGACAGTGGTGGCTGAAATCCAGCTGGCAATTGGGGTCAAGCCCGGAAGGAGGCTTTTCCTAATTGGCTCACTCCCGGCACCACTCCTTTTCTTAACTGGCCTGTCCATGTTGTTGTTGTAGGTGGTGGTGCTGATGGTGTGTGTATATAGTGGGTTTTTTTTTTTAATTTTTTTTTTAACGTTTATTTATTTTTGAGACAGAGAGAGACAGAGCATGAACGGGGGAGGGTCAGAGAGAGAGGGAGACACAGAATCGGAAGCAGGCTCCAGGCTCCGAGCTGTCAGCACAGAGCCCGACGCGGGGCTCGAACTCACGGACCATGAGATCATGACCTGAGCCGAAGTCGGCCGCTTAACCGACTGAGCCACCCAGGCGCCCCTATAGTGGGGTTTTTAGTCTGCCCAGAGGGGGCACTTTTTTCTTTTTTATTTATTTATTTATTTATTTATTTATTTATATATGAAATTTATTGTCAAATTGGTTTCCATACAACACCCAGTGCTCATCCCAAAAGGGGGGGGGGGCACTTTTTTCAATTATTTTCCTCATCACAGCTGGGCTTCCTTAAGGCAAGGCCCACTTTGAAGAAGGAAATCCTACCCAGAAAACAAAATCTAAACAACTCTCTAGAAAAGCTGCACTTCAGTGTTTATTGACAGCCTCCACAGAGATCAGTTCCCACCCTAGAGCCAATGAGAAGGAAGGTGGTGATGAGCCAGCACAGCCTCCGGGTTCGGGTTCAGGGTCGCAGCCCTAGTTGCTGCGCCTTGATGATTGCCTCCCAGCAAGCCCTGGGCTGGGCACTTTACAGAGATGCGACCTGATACCTGCCTCACGATGGGCACCGCTTTTGACAGATGGGGACACAGAGCTTGACATGACTTGCCCCGAATCCTCAGCAAGGAAGAGTAGAAACCTAGGAAATGGCGGGGGGGTGGGGGGACAGCCCTGCAGGCCTTGTCTCGTCCGGGAAAATCCTGCACACTCCGTAAAACTCTCTTCGAAATCCTAGCCTGGTGCGTCTCGTGCACACCGTCCTTCAGGCGCCTGTCTCTTTGGGGGGTCGGGTTGTGGACAACAGTCAGGGTACCCGGCTCTTCCCCGGGGACAGCGGGCCCGCGCTGACCTCCTCCCTCCCGCAGGAGTGAAGACTCCCTTGTGGAAGAAGGAACTGGTAGAGCCGCAGGCCAGAGAGGCTGCGGCGGCGGAGGAAGAGGAGGAGGGGTTGGAGGAAGAGGAGGACGACGACGAGGACGAGGAGGAGAGGCCGCGGGAGCAGACGGCGGCCGAGGGCGAGGCGCAGTGCCGGGAGGCGGAGGGCGGCGAGGGTCGCGAGCGGGACTCCGTGTCCTACTGCCCGCTGCGCCAGGAGTCCAGCACCCAGCAGGTGGCGCTGCTGCGGCTCGCGGACAGCGGCTTCTGGGGCTGGCTCAGCCCCTTCGTGCTGCTCGGCGGCCTGGCGGCTCCGGCGGACAGGTGAGGGCGCGCCCTGGCCGGGGCGGGCCGCACGCGCGAGGCCGCGGTGGGCGGGGACCGGGCGGGGCACTGAGCGTCCCGGGCCCCGCGCAGGAAGCGGAGCCTCCCGGAGCCGCCGTGCGTGCTGGAGACGCGGCGCCGGCCGCCGCGCGCCGGGGGCTGTGCGCGCTGCGAGATCCTTTTCTGCAAGAAGTGCAGGAACCTGCACAGCCACCCGGCCTACGTGGCGCACTGCCTTCTGGAACACCCGGATCTGCGTGAGGCGCGGGCTTCGGGGGGCGCGGGGGCCGCCGGGGGCCCCTGAGCGCCCCCACTGCCAGCCTTTGTGCCCTACGTCCTCGCCTGACCCCAGCCTCCCCGCCACCTTCTCCTCTCCTCTGACGCGGGGCGTTCTCCAGCACATTCCGCAGAACAGCCCCTTCCCAGAGCCGCCCTGCCCGGAGCGCCTCCTCTGAGCCGGCAAGTGGGCCCACCTGTCACCGAGCGTCCACCCAAGGCTGAGCCCAGCATCACCGGGAGCTCCATGCCTCCGTTAGCGCCTCCCGAGGGCTTCCGCCCCGGGGGGGGGGGGCACACAGTGCCTACCGCCCACCTGACTCACGTCCCCTGGCACAGCCTCACATTCATCTCTTGGGTATTTCAGGTCCGTCTGACCCAGTGGGCAGAGGCATTGCCTCGAGAAACTAACCCCTGGGTTCCCTCACCGCTGAGAAACCTGCCCCTGCCCCTCATTCAATAAAGCCTCTAATCAAAGTGTCAGTGCCTCGAGGTGGGGGCCAGGCGGCTCCCTTGAGGGTGATAAAGACCCTCATTTCCCCTCCCCAGGGTTCAAGCCAGAGAGAAAAGGGCAGGCCAAGAGCCTCCTCCCTCTATCCCCACCAGGACTGGGCGGAACAAAGCAGTTGCATCCAAGGGCAGTCAAAGGCCATTTCCCCCCACTGCACAGAGAAGAAAATGAAGGCGCAGGGCCAGAAATGCCCGTGGGGAGCTGAGGGCTGAATCTTGCCAGATCTTTCTCCCCTTCTGCTGGAAGCCTGGTCTTGCCAAGGTCAATGTGTGTGCAAATGAGGCACTGGCAGGTGTGGAGGGGGGAGGACAAGAGACCCAGATGCTAAGACGGAGACTGCCTGAGGCAGAAGACAGAGAGGCTGGGGAGCTGGTTCCTTCTCCAGGAATCCCAGCTATTCTTGGCCAGCCAGCAGGAGCTCCTGGAATGCTGCGTGTGTGGCCCGAAGAATGGGGCCATTGTGAGTACCAGGCCTCCCCCAGCCTGCAGAGACCCCAGCGCCTGCAGCAGAGCAGCCCTCCAGAGAGGCCCCTGTCCTCTCCTTGCCACCCATGACTCTCCATCTGGCCTGGGGGGGGTAAGGGAGGGCGGGGACATGTTGCTTTTTCAGGCCCCCTCTCCGCATCGCAACTACTCACACACAAGTCTTGGCTTGGATGAAAGAACATGGTTCCAGCTTCTCCAGCATTCGTGCCCCACCTGTTCTTCACTGGCAACCATCCCAAGGAAGATTGATGCCTGCCTCCAGGCCCAGAAGCTGGGGGGGGCACCTCTTTATTCCAGCCTCCCCACCCCCCACCAAAAGTCAGGCCCAGCAGGCCTGCATCAGTCTCCCTCTTGCTCTGGGTCCTAACCACCCCCTTCCCTCCCACCCAAGGCTCTCTGAGGTTGGAAATCCTTGTACCCAACCCACCCAAGCTTCCTGGAGGTGAGGCCTCTCATTTAAGACAATTCTCCAAGAACTGAGCCAGGAGGTCCTGAGGGGAAGGAGAGGTTGCCAAGTGGTCGCAACCTCTCCATGGAGGTTTACATCCTCCCACGGCCTCATGGACAGGAAGGGCACCTTTAGCAGAAGGAACAAAATCCCCAAGGCTTAGGGAGGAAAGTCCTTTGGGGTAAGGTTTGAGACCCTTTTCGGCTTTGCTTGGATTGATCCCACAAAGTTCAATGTCTTGAGAGCACATTCTTCAGGGAACAGATGCAGACGTGGTCTGGTCTTCTGCAGGGAGGCTCAGAGGCTTCCAAGACAGGACTTGCCCCTGGGGCAGGGGACACACGTTGGCCATAGGGCATCAATTCACTAAGAGGTGGGGGCGTCTTCAAAATAGGGCACCCCCCGAGTTGGCGTGCCAGCAGCCCATCCAGGGCAGCTCTGTGGCCCAGCGGCCCGAGTCCGTCACCTGCAGTTTGGTCTGGTCAAGGCGCCAGTAGCGGTCATCCCTGAAGAAGATGATAGAACCGTCGGGCCGGGGCAGAGCGCCACTGACCTCCTCAGGGACACCGTCCCAGTCCTGCAGGCCTCGGGGGTAGTAGGGCTCCACCTGCAGTCCACCTCGGGCCAGCACATAGTAGCGGGCACCCTTGAAGAGTATCAGTCGACCCAGAGGAGGGAAGAAGAGGGCCGCGTCTGGGTGACGGGGCAGGCCTCCTGCCCGGCACAGCTGTGGTGAACTCCACACTGGCTTAGGGCCCCGGAACCTCCAGCATCGGCTCCCTGTAGGGCATCGGGAGAGCCAGGGTGAGCGGGTGGCTCTCACCCTTTGGTCCTCCACCTCACCTGTGTCCTCCCATTCCCCTGCTCCCCCTCATCCTAGAGCCCAAGGTGGTTAGTATTTGTGATAATCAAAATGGATCACACAGCACTAATAATTCGTTACACCCAGTACGGAGGGACTGTTGTGGCCTAGATCTCCAGCAGGTGTCAGCAGAGGGCAGAGGGCACTGTGGGAACCCATCCCTGGGAGGCGGGAAGCAGGCCCCTCCCTGGGTAGGGAGTGGACTATCAGGAAGGCCAATCACCATCTTTTCTACAGAGTTCTATGAAGGCAGGGATTTCTGTTTTGTTCACTACTGTAGCTGTAACACCTCCAACAGTGTCTAATGCATACAAGACATTCAATATTTGTTGGATGAATGAAACTACTCAATATACTGCACACTCCTCAGACATCATGCTGTTTGAATTCTCCTTCCCCAAGAAACCTGAGGGATTATTTTCCTCATTCAAGAAATTCAAGTCCGAGAGTTAAGTGACAGGCCCAACCTTACACAGCCAGGATGCCAAGGAGGTAGGACTTTCCGCTGGATCACAGAGCTTGGGAGTGGTTCTCTGTTCCCCTTCTAGACTCTTCTCTGCAGCTCTCCCACCCTCTCTCTCTGGGACAACCTCCACACCCACGCCCCCCAACCCATCACTGAAGGAACCTCCTAGTAGAGGTCCCTGGGGTCACAGGTTCAGATTGGAATTGAGACTCCTCCCTTCTGTTGACCTTGGACAGAACACCTCCCTTCTCTAGGCCTCAATTTTCTCATCTGCCCCAGGGCTGGTACCTTTGAAGAAGTAGAAGTCCCCATCATCCAGTGACACTGCAGCAGCCTCAATGTGGGGGGGCAGCCCTGCCCACCTCTCCTGTAGTGGGTGTGGCTCAGAGACATTGCCATTCGGTGTCACCTCCCAGAAGTGGCTTCCTTGAAAAACGTACAGTCGCTGTTGCCCATCTGTCCGGAGACAAGAGAGTTGAGGAGTGACCACTGGCCTCCTGCCTTCCTTCCAGGGAAAGTGCTTCCCAGGCAGAGGAGAGAAGATGTGGCCTGCTCAGCTGGGACAGAGGGAAGTGCACAGGACGAAGCAGGGTTTTGCTTGGCGTGGGCTTGCTACCCTGCAGGATGCTTGTGGCTTGGGATTTCTGGATTTTATTATTCATAACCCCACCTTGTATTCCAGCTCTGGAGACCCCTGGAGATGTGGGGGAGGAAGGAAAAAGGAAGTGAGGCACACGTGGGACCATCTTACCTACAGTGATGGCATCGAAGGAAGCATGGCAATATTTAGGACCCTGAATTTCAGGGCGCCTTCCCTGTGTTCTGTGGGGGTCCCAGGCCTCGAAGTCAGTGAACAGCTTTCCTGGGAGCTGGATGGCCACTGAGCCCCCCTGGGGCTTCCCTTCACGGGGAAGGAGAGAAGAGGGAGAGAACACACACGGGTTGGGGCGGGTGTAGAGGGCTCAAGACCTCCCCTTTGGCTCCTTTCATCTTTATCTGGTATGAGAGGCAGGGAAGGAGAGTGGGGTTGGGGGTGGGTTAAGAATGGTCCTTGGTTGTTGGTATTAACCACAGCACTAAACTCAAAAGTCCTCTCTTCTGCTCAACAGTCTGGGAGAGAGGGACCCATTGGAGTGGGGGACCAAACAAGAGTTTGGCACTAAGAAGGGCAGAAGGTTCTCTTCCCTGAGTCCTGGGCAACACAGATGGCATGAGGACATGGTTCGGGGGCCCAGGCTGTGATAGTTACAGCAATTATAATAATTACAACACTATTTCACTTAGGAGACTGAGGCAGAGTCCAACAAGCTTAGAATTTGGCACCAGCTCCTGCGTCTGGGTCTACAGCTTTCTAGCTGTGTGACCTTGGACAAGTGTTCTAACCTCTCTGAGCCCCATTCTCCTCCTCAGTGGACAAAAGGATACTTATGTCGTGAGTGTATTGCATGTTAAGTGACTGGCCGGTAATATACATCCATGAAATAGTAGCTGTTTGTGTAGGTTTCTTAGGGTACAAGAGAAGTTTACGGCCACTAGTACTACCGCCCTGTGAGGTAAGCAGTTATTGTCTCGCAGAAGGTGAAACTGAGGGCTCCCAGAGGGTAAATGCTCTGCCCAAGAGCAGCTGCTTAGCACGAATGGCATGGGCTCTCGGCCCTGCCCACGCACCGTGCACTCTGAGGGAGGACAGCCCTGGTTGGGCGGCAGCACTGGTCAGTTCATCTTGGGGAGCAGACCTCGTCTGAGTCTACCTCCAGGCAGAGGCCCAGGCTTGGAGGGAAGTGGGTACCAGCGTCAGCGACGCGGGAGGCTGGGGGGGGGGGGGGGGAAGCGGAGCGGGAGCGAGGGGGGGCATGGGGGAAGACGCGGGACCCCTGGCTGGGTCTGGGTGACTGGGCAGGGATGCGAGAGGAACTGCCAAGACCGGGGCTGGGCGGGAATCCAGAATTGCATGGAAGGGAAGGCTGTGCGGCGCGGGACCTAGTCGGGATAGAGAGGCCAGGCATGGGGGACAGCAGGAGGGCGAAGGTTTTGGGATTTGAGGGGAGCCTGCGGCTTCAGGATCGGGAGGGACCGGTGGCGGGGAGGCCGGCTTGCAGCGCGGGCGTCCAGGCCCCGGAGGCGGGGCGGCGGGGGCTCACCATACAGGTCCTGCACCGCCAGCACGTCGTCCCAGCTGAGCAGCGCGTCGCGGCCCAGCCTCTTGTAGTAGGGCGCCATGAGCGCGCGCGGCGCGGGCGAGTGGGCCAGGCCGAGCGTGTGGCCGATCTCGTGCGCCAGCACCACGAACAGGTTGCGCCCGCGGCGGCGGCTCAGGGACCAGCGCTCGTCGCGGTCGAAGTGCGCTTCGCCACGGCGGGGCAGGAAGGCGTGCGCCAGGGCGCCCCCTGCAGGCGGCGCAGAGGGTCAGGGGGAGCCACCCGCCCGCGACACCCCCAAATTCCACCGTCCCGCGCAGGGGCCAAAGGGTGGGTGTGGCTGTCTTCTGCTGCATAATTCCCCTCCTAACGACGTCTGTCAGAGGCTGAACTGTGGAGCGGTGAACTGATGGCGAGGCTATGGGGTGGAGGCGCCTAAGAGGCAGCGTGGTATACACACAGCATGAGACCAAACTGCCTGGTCTTCTATCCTGGTTTCACTATTTTCTAGCTGTGTGACCTTGGGCAAGTAGCACCCCCTCTGATCTGAAATGGGAATGATGATAATGAGCTTCTTCCTCACGGGGTTATGCTGAGGATTAAAGAGGGATGTGGTATATGTGTGTGTTACGTGTAATATTTAGTGCCTTGCCCGTAATAAATGCTGCATAGGAATTATTTTCAAAAAGATATGGGAATAGGTGTAGTGGTTATCCCAGAGGTGGGCATGATGAGACCTTACGGATGTTGGTACTGTTTCTTGATCTGGGTGCTGGATATGTGTATGGGTGTGTATAGTATCTTTAATTAAAAGTATATATATTTTTGTGTTCTTGCCTTCTTCTGCCGGGGCCCCTTTGTGGGTCTCTACCTGCCAGGTTGTAGTAGGAGTGAGCAGAGGGAGTGAGCTGGATCAGTGATGTTCAAGCTTGTGACATGCCCCAGAGGGAGCTTATCAGTCATGCAGTTCCCAGGACCTCACGGTTCACAGTTCACTTTCTGCAGGGGCAGGGGTCAGTGAACTGCGCAGTGATGATGTTGGCCTAGAAGCCTGCTGAGGGTGCTTCCAGCGTTGCCTTCTTGGGGCCCAGGCCAACGGGGAATGCCTGCCATTAAAGGAGAACCACAGGGAGTGTGGGGAATGGGCCGTATGTACGAGGAATACATGCCTCCTGTTTTGAATATGCCTCGAGCAATGTTAGCCCTTTCCATTCAATTCTCCCAGTAACCCTGGGAGACAGATGGCAGGTTTCAGAGGGAGAAGGCCTAAACTCAAGAAGACAAAGCACCTGTTCTAAATCAGAGAGCTTTCTCCCGGTCCAGAACCCTCTTAGCCACCGGACCCCACCTGGGTGTGGGCATAAACATCTCATGTAGATATCATGGGTGAAGTGACTCACATGTAAGAATACGTATGTGTTACATGTGGATTCCTGAAAAGCTTAGATTTCTCCCAGTCCTGCCCTGGGTACCACCAGCAGGGCCTGGATGTTGGCTTTGCTCTGAGTGGGCTTGTTGGAAAGCAGAGGAGTGTAAGGGAGGTGTGGGCCCTATTGCCCAGGCCACGCAAGGTCTCAAGTCCCCACCAGGAAGGGATCTGATCAGGTCTCCTTCCCTCATTAGCAGGAGGAGATGCACAGGGAGCCTGCGTTCAGGTTCTGAAGGTCAGTGTTGGGCAGAATGGGAGGAGAGCAGTTTAAACTGCCTTTAGGTTGGGGGCAAACAGGAGAACTGTCTGGGCTGTGGGAATGGGAAGCACTTCCGTGACAGGTAGGGGGTAGAATGCCTCTCTCTTGCCCTGTGGCAGTGACTGTGGTAGTGGGTGCAGGGAGGGTAGGAATGGGGTAGCGGTGGCCTCTGGGTGTGTTCAGGGTGTTGGGCTGGAGAATATCCATGTTTGGAGGACAGGAGAGGCATGGGGCTCTCTAGAAGCAGAGGATGGATGACGGGACCTCAGAAGATTCTCCCAGAAAATACTCTGGAATTTGCAAAGCACTTTCCATGCAGACGCTCATCTGGCTGTCCTTTCAGCCATGTGGCACACAACTGGACGGAAACCATTGTTCCCATTCTATAGATGAGGAGCCTGAGAGCTCTTTAAAAGGGAATGCAGCTCGGTCAAGGCCAAAGCGAGAGTTTAGGCTCCACTGCCCTCCCCAGACAGCCTTTTCTACTGGGTTCCCCTCCTGCCACGGGAGAGAGAGCCTCTGTGTCAGCACCTGGGCCATCAAAGGCGTTGCCCAGTCCGTCGTTGTGGTCCCCTTGGAAGAAGGTGAGGCGGATGTCAGCGGGGACTGTGGCTGGGGCCTCCCAGAACTCCAGCGCCGAGACATTGCTCCACAGCTGGAAGGCAGCTCGAACAGCCCCGCGAACTGCTGGCTCGGGTAGGTGCTGTGGCCAGTTCACCAGGCGGTAGGAGAGGTGCTGCTTGTACCACTTGCTGCCTGCCAGCCAGAGAGGCCACATCAGTCATACCTGCCTGCAGAACCTGGTGCTGGTCCCCGGGGACCCGTATGATGGGGAGACAGGCCCTCGTCCAGGGAGTCCTGGATGTGAAGGCAAGAAAGGCACAGCCCTCGCCCTGGGAAGATCCCATCTGGCTGGGGAGACACTGCTCTCTTGCACACAGGACTACCTTTGTCCTGGAGAGTCCCCGGTCTAGTGGCTTAGTCGGGGGAGGTCCCCGGGGAAAATGTGATCTCTGCCCAGGAAGAGCCCCCAAAACCTGAAGGACTCTCTGGTCTGGCGTCTTTTTCTTCCCCACAGCCTGGGCTGAGCCTGAAAACAAGTCTGCACCTCTTGCTGGCAACAAATCCCTACCCCTGCCTACTGTGTCAGGGGCTGGAGGAAAGATGGGGCCACCGGGGCCACAGCTGTGACCCCCTCTCACCCCTTCTTCCTCTCTACTCTTCAGGCCCACCTGCCCCTCCTGTTCTAGCGCCTCAGGCCTGCTGCCAGAGAAGCTACCAAGACCCGTTTATTAGCGTCTTTCCCTGACCCCTAGCCCCCACCCCCCACTTCCTCAGGGACTCTCAAGAGCTCGGAGGTGAAAACAAATAAGAACAAAGGGTGTGTTTTGTCACTCACTGACGGAGAGAAATTTTTCCATCTCCACTTAGTTACGAGTTTCTATTCCTTTGCTCAGAATTGTAATTCCTCCCTTAGGCCTAAGACTCTGGACTCTTGCCCAAGCCTCAGGTCAACCCCCTACAGCTCACCACACACCCAGGACCAGGGTGCTTAGAAGGTTCAGAACCCGAGTTTTTCACAAACTATTTCTGAGCCTTGTAAGCTCAGGGGCTGAGACGGTGACCCCAGGTGGTGGAAGATTCACAGCTCAGAGGCAGACCTCATGGGCCCAGGGAGTGCACAGGTATCATGCTATTTTGGGGGCCCCAGTTTCCCAAATGGACCACAATTCCTGATGTACGGGTGACAAGGAGGTGGCCAGGCCAGTGAGCACAGCCCTCTCTTTCCTTGGAGGAACAATTGAAGATTCAGACCTGCTGCCCTTCTGTCTTGGGGAAGTCCTTGCCCAAACTGGGGAAGAGGGCTAAAGTCATGGAAGGTTGGCCATCTCCTTACCAACCTCTCTGCTGTGTTCTCGGGAAACTGAGACCAGGGGGAAGGGACCTGTCCAGGGTCACAGAATGAGTGAGAAGCCAAGCTAGGCCCTGAGCCCAGGCCCTGACATCTGACACTGTGCACTTTCCACTATACTACACAGGTAAGCAGGCACATTTGCTAAGACTCAGGGCTTGTACATTTGTGTAAACATGGCTCCTTTCAGTCAAAACAGGGGCTCTGCATGAGCTGAAATTCTCCAGATGGAAGGGAGGGTGGTAGAGAGCAGAGGAGCTGAATGCCCTTTCCCTCCCCCGCGCCCCCCTTCATCCCCCATGGAAGTGGAGGAGGGGCGGGTCTTTTCTCCCACCCTGAGCCAAGCGCCATTCAAGGCAATGCTGCCTCCCTGGGCCTGTTTGGCCTGGCGGCCACCCAACCCCTCCCAGCCAGTGACCCAGCCTCTGGGAGGGAAGAGGGAGGGATTCTTAGGAAGGGAGGGAGAAAAGAAAGGCAGAGGGAAGGTCTGGGGTCCAGAGGTGCCTCAGAGGGCTCTGGACTGGCTGGCGCTGGGCACTTCCACACCTCGCTGTGGATGACTGACCCCCAGACTCTCCCCGCCCACCTTCAAGCTTCTAGAAGTGTGAGGCAGCTCCTTCTGCCTCTTTGCCAATGGTGGGGGAGGGGGGGCTTACTCCCTGGACAAGAAAGGGAGAGGGTGGGCACTTCTCTCACTGTAGGTAGCCAGGGAAGGTGACAGCTCACAGTATAAAAATCCTCTGAATCTGTGTGTGTGTGTGTGTGTGTGTGTGTGTGTGTGTGCATGTGTTTGGGGGAGGATGGGGAGGACAAACAGGAACAGGACTGAGAGAAGAAAATGGCTAATTTTTCTTGGGAGGGGTTGTTGGTGTGCCCGCCAGGAAGGAAGGAATGCCCTGGCCAGCAGCCTGAGCCCTCTGTCCATCCTAGAGCAGGCTGGCCGCCTCCGGCCCCATCCTGAACTCCGGGCCAGGCAAGGCTGGATTCTGTAGCGACTTCTAGGCCACAGAAGCACCTGGCAGTGCATCCCCCACACCCTTGCTCCAAAATCCAAAAGGGAAGAGGAAAGGTAAAGGACACCAGGAGTGCAGACACCTCGTTGGGGGAGGACCCTGGAGTCCTGACGTCCAACAGGCAATGGATACTGAGGAAAGAGGATGGGTTGGAATCCCAGTACTTCTACTTATAACCTTACATAGCAAATTATGGAATCTCTCCAAACCTTAGTTTCCTTATTTGCAAAGTGCAATTTATAAGACTTGTTTCTGGTAAAAATGAAATGGCAAATGAAATGGCAACATATAGCTGCTGGGCGTATGGTAGGTGCTCAGTAAATACCCATTCACTTCTCCTTCCTTTTCCACCCCAGATTCACCCCTGTGTCCCCCAAACCCACCAGATTCACCCCTATGTCCCCCAACTCCCATCAGATCCACCCCTGTGCCTCCCCAACCCCCACCAGATTCACCCTTGTATCCCCTCCACCCCCACCAGATTCACCCCTGTGCCCCGCCCCCCAACCTCCACCAGCCCCAACCCCCCACCAGCTCCATGAAGGACCAAGGGGGATTGAAAATCTCCCCTGCAGGCACAGAGTGGACCAGACATTCAGAATGAGGTTGCCAGAGTTAGCAATTAAAAATATGGAACACCTAGTTAAATTTGAATGTCAGATAAACAACAAATAATTCTTTTATTTCACTTTTTGTAAGTGAGAACAAAACAATTATTTTTGGTCCATCTGACATTCAAATTTAACTGGACATCCTATATTTTGTCCGGTAACCGTACCCTTGAACCCGACTTTGTCAGCATAGCATTCTCCACAGAATAGACAGTCATGGACCTGGAAATCCACATCATTTTTAAAGCACCTACCCATGTTCTGGGTTTTCACATGTGGAATCTCACTCAGTCCTCCCAATGACAAGAAGGCTTGGCCACACCCTGGCTATGTGGCCCTGGGGAAGTTCCCCAAGCTCGTTGTCCCTTAGTTTGCCTAACTGTAAAATGAGGATAAATGGCACCCATCTCATAGGGTTGTTATGGGATTAAGTGAGTTAATCCATTTAGAACCATGCTTGGCGAATCATAAATGCTCAGTAAGGGTCAACTGTTATTATTACATTTTCTTTCCTAAGGAAAACATAGGAAGTGTTCAGTGCCTACCAAGCATACAGCTCCTTTCTAGGGAACTTCTTCCCCTAGGGGATAAAGGATGTCAAGCTTCTTCGGGTCACGCTGTGAGCAAGAGGGACAGTCCCTGCCTAACTTGGCCACTGCTGTCTGGACCAGGGGTCAGTGTCAGACAGTGGCATGGGGCCAGGTTGGCAAGGCAAGGCCACCTGCCTGGGAGATGCCTTAGCTTGAATCTCTGTCCCAGATGGAGGCTCCAAATTAAACAACGACAAATGGACTCCATCGGATTCAGATACTCCCTTGAGAAGGCATGAGAAGATGTCACCAGAAGGAAGTCTCCCTACTGCTCCTGGATGCCCAGGAGGCATCGTCCCAGTTCTCTGGGAGACCACCTTTAGCCTGGTGGTGGCATGCTGAGACTGTGTCTGGGGCTGCCCCCACCTTCCACTGCAAGCCCCTAACCCTGGGTGGTCAGGGCCCATCTCTACTCTGTAGGCAGAAAGGGCCTGGGTCTTGGGTGAGGAAATGGAGCAGTGACACACTGCTGAACCCAGAGCCCCAGCTCCAGGAAGGCTGCGCCTCCGTTCCACCTTGCCTGTCCAGAAACACAGTGGGATGCAGAACAGGTCGACACCAAGGATGTCTGGAGCCCAGAGTCTGGTCCCCATCGCTGCCATCCTCCAGTAGCTAAGTAAGGGGAGCCGCCCACGACTTCCTTCTGGATTAGCTAAGAAATAAAAACGACCTATGTGCCTCCTGATCTGCTCATAACAGATATCGTCGGCGAAAGTGGTTAATGCAAATTAAAAGAGGCAATGACCCAAAGTGCTCATGGTAAACTCAATTGTAGATGAAAGCCTGACTGAACAAGCCTATCTTGTTGGAAATCTTAAGAACTGCCAACATCGATCAGAGAAAATTAGTACAAACAAGATGTTAAAACCACACACAGTAAAACCTGTTATTGATGAAGAATTGCTAGAAGTAATCAAATCTTCATAAATCTTAGACCTGTAACTTTTGACCCTGGAAGATTGCATTTGGACAAAAAGGAGAAAGAGGAGGAGAAGGAAAGATAAAAACAAAACTACAAAAGGAAAATCACAATAGCAGAAACTGTGGTGTGTAAAATGAGTTGTGATGAAATGTCCAGAAGAGGCAAATCTGTTCTACTAGGAACAGAAAGTAGATTTCCTGTGGCCAGGGGCTGTGGGGAGGGGATAGGAGGTAGGGGGGAGGGGAGGGGGAGGAGGAGTGACTGCTACTGAGCATGGGGTTTCTCTTTGAGGTGATGAACATGTTCTGGAATTAGACGGTGGTAATGGTTGCACAATTCTGCGAATATACTAAAACCCACTGAATTGTACTTGTTAAACGGGTAAATTTTATGGTATGTGAATTATATTTCAATAAAGCTGTTAAAATGTGCTGTAGACAAAATAAAACTGATCAATAAGTCACGTCTTTGTTGAAGAATTCTTGTGAAAAAGGCATTGAATCTGACGAAAATAACTTTGGGACACTATAAAGCAAAATGTTGGCAACAGTTGAACTGCCCTGCATCACAAACTGATGGAGGGCTTGATGGGATTTGCTCTGGAAAATATGTGCCCAATGAAAATTCATCGACGTGGGTGTAATTCTGATTTAAATGTCTGTGTTCACAAACACGGCCCTCTAGTTGAGGGGTCCTGCTCACCCACTGCTTACCCACTGCTCACCCCTCTCTCGCCCTAGGGAAGAGTTTACAGACAAAGCCCCTTGGAGGCTGAACTGGGTTTTTCTCCGGCCACGGGGCTTCTGGGTATTGAGGAATCCCAGCTCAGCTAGATTTAAACAGGGCTCACTCACCTTGCTTTGCAAAGCGTTTCTTCCGCCTCATTCTGGCCAGGCGTCCAGCAAACAAGGCACTGATCCTCTCCGTCCAGGCTGCCTGACTGTCTGTGTCTGCAACCCCACAGCGGGGCCGTGTCATCTGGCGCAAGGTGGCAGTATCCAGCACGCCACTGATGGGCAGCTGGGACACCCACTGGAACTCTCTGTCAGGAGGAATTGAGATAAAGGGTCACAGAGCAAGGGTGGGGGGTGGAGGTGAGGGCAGGGAGCTTTCCCTGGGGACAGAGAAGGGAGGGAGCCATGGAGTGTGGCCCTTGGACACAGGTGGGAGGCCAGCCTCCCAGGAAGATGGAGGAGGCTACCCAAGCTTTGCTCTCCAGCACCCCCAAGTTCCCCACATCCCTCCATCCTACCTGAGGGCATTGCTGAATCTTGTCGAGGTGATGTCTTGGGGGACCTGGTCCTTGAGATATCCGTACTTCTCCAGGAATGCCTGGGGGAGAGAGGAGTGTCAGCCTTCCCATGGTGTGGCATCCTTTCCCCTCCCTTGGTCTCTGAGACTCGGTGGCACATATATCATGCCCAATCTCACCTTCATCTCAACAAAGGGGAAGGAGTCCTGGGACCAAAGTCAGAAGGATATAGACTCAGTTCCTGGCCACCACTGACTAACTTGACGGTCTTGGGCAAGTCACTCAATATTTCTGAACATTAGTGTCCTTCATTCTCAAACTGGCCAAGCAGTCCCCACCCAGCATATTTCACCGTGGCATGGTCAGCAATCACAGCAGGGCACGCGGCACAGTGGAGTTAGGGGCTCTGGAGTCACGTCGGCCTGGGTTTTAATCTCAGTTAGCAAGCTATTTCTGTAAATCACAGGTTTCTTATCTGTAAAAGGGGCTTAGAAATAGTACATAACTTACAGGCTTTTTGGTGAGGCTTAATCACAATAGTGAATACAAAGTACTCAACACAGTGCCTGTCACCTAGGAGGGGTCCATACAGAGTAGCTATTATAAATATAAATATACACTGTTCATATGCCTCAACTCTGCTCCTGAAGCATCTCTCCTCTCTAGGGAGCTGCCCCGTATTATTATTATTATTATTTTTTTTTTTTGAGAGGTGGGGAGAGGCAAGGGAGAGAGGGAGAGAGAGAATCCCAGGCAGGCTCCATTCTCAGCATAGAGCCCGATGCGGGGCTATACCCCATGACCCTGGGATCATGACCTGAGCCCATATCAAGAGTTGGATGCTCCACTGACTGAGCCACCCAGATGCTCAGGGAGTTGCCCTGTATTGATCAGAAGTTGGGCTGGTCACCTGTGGGCTTTGTCATGCCTGGATTGGGAATTAATTCCCTTTCTAATTCTGGCTTCTTCCTAAACAATCCCCCCCTCCCCCCCGCCATATATATTTAAGGCCCTGTGAACAACAAATGCACTTGCTCTCAATTCTATGGTTTGTCGAAAAATTTGGCTCCTTAGGAAAGTCATTTTGGGGGGTGCCTGGCTGGTGCAGGTAGAGAAGCATGCTACTCTTGATCTCAGGGTTGTGGGTTTGAGTCTCTCGCTGGGTGTAGAGATGATTTACATACATCTTTTTGAATTAGAAACCTACAACATGGGGCGCCTGGGTGGCTCAGTCGGTTAAGCATTGGACTTTGGCTCAGGTCATGATCTCGTGGATTGTGGGCTCGAATCCCACATCGGGCACTCTGCTGTCAGCACAGAGCCTGCTTCAGATCTTCTGTTCCTCTCTCTCTCTCTGCCCTTCTCCCACTTGTGCACATGCTCTCTCTCAAAAATAAATAAACACTAAAAAAAAAAAAGGAACCTGCAACACTCTGTTTTCATGCATTCATTTGTTAATTCATACAATGTACTAGGTACCCTGAAATGGTCAGCGAGATACCCCTAAAGGAGCTTATACACTTGTGGATAGAAACAGACGATAGAAACCCAGATAACAAGTAAAGGGGGCACTTTTGGTGCTATAAAGAAAAGAAACTGGGCGATGTGATGGAAAATAACTTAAATAGAAACTTTCCACCAGAAGGAAGAAGGACCAGGTCAGAGAAGGACCATCTGAAGAGCTGATAGTTGATGTGAGCCCTAAAGAATGAGAAGTCGCTGGCCATGCAATGAGGTAGGAAAGGGTATTCCAGGCAGAGGAACAGCCAATGCAGAGCCCTGAGCTAGGAACGATGTTGCTGTGTCCAAGGAGCAGAACGAAGGCTGGAACACAGAAGTGTGAAGAAGCAGGATGTGGGATGAGGCCACAGGGAGAGGCGGGAGTGTCACCAAGGTAGGAAATGGGAATTTTATTTGGGTCTTGATGATGGGTTAATTGTGGGGAATGAAAGAAAGAGAGGAATCCTGGGGGCGCCTGGGTGGCTCAGTCGGTTGAGCGTCCGACTTCGGCTCAGGTCATGATCTCATGGTTCATGAGTTTGAGCCCTGTGTTGGGCTCTGTGTTGACCGCTCAGAGCCTGGAGCCTGCTTCGGATTCTGTGTCCCCCTCTCTCTCTGCCCCACCCCTGCTTGCGCTCTGTCTCTCTCTTTCAAAAATGAATAAACACAAAAAAAGTTTTTTTTTTTTTTAAGAAAAGAAAGAGAGGAATCCAGGATGGCTCTTCAAGTTTTGCCTTGGATGGCGATGCTATAGACTGTACGAGGAAACCAAGGGGGGGGAACAGATGGGGGTGGTTGGGACAAAGATGAACACTCAGATGTCAGACGGCCCTGGTTGTATGATCCTGAAGCTCAGGGGAGAAGCTAGAATCTTCCAGCATGTAGGTGATGTGACCGCTATGATATCACAGCTGGATGTGATCCTCCGGGGAAATTAGTGTAACTGGAGAACATCTTGTGGCCCAAATGCCTGTTACCCACTGCCTGTCCTCACACACCTGGAAGTTACTCTCCCCGCAGCCACGTGTTTGGAGGCCAGTGGAGAGAAGCGTGTGACTCACTGTCCTTACCTATCACCAGCCCTACCCTTCTGGGAAACGATGCACTTGGCTCCCTGCTTGCCCTTGTCACTGCTAAAGCCTCATCAATGGATTAAAAGAAATGTCACCTCAGCTGCTTAATTCTTATGCAGACACACATTGTGTCTCCAATTTTACCCTCCTTGCTGTGTTACCTATATGGAAACAATTTTCTGTCTTCCTTGTTCTCTCACTCACTTTTCTTTGCTATATTTCTTTCTTTCTTTTTTTTTTTTTTTTAGGTTTATTTATTCTGAGAGAGAGCGAGAGAGAAAGTGAGCAGGGGAGGAGGGACAGAGAGAGAGGGAGAGAGAACATCCCAAGCAGACTGTGTGCTGTCAGCACAGAGCCCAATGTGGGGCTCAATTTCACGAACTGCAAGGTCATGACCTGAGCTGAAACCAAGAGTTGGATGCTTAACGGACTGAGCCACCCAGGTGCTCCTCTTTGCTGTATTTCTTTTTTTTATTGTTATTATTTTTTTAAATATTTATTTTATTTTTAAGGGAGAGAGAGAGTGCGCACGTGCTCTCATGAGCGGGGGAGGGGGAGGGGCAGAGAGAGAGGGAGACACAGAATCTGAAGCAGGCTCTAGGCTCCGAGCTATCAGCACAGAGGCTGGTGGGGCTTGAACTCATGAACCTCGAGATCATGACCTGAGCCAAAGTTGGCACTTAACTGAGCCACCCAGGCGCTCCTGCTGTATTTCTTAAATCAATTCCAATCACAGCTGCTGTTTCAAGGAAAAAGTGCAAACAGAGAATGAAATGAGACACTAAGAGCCAGGATGGGCAAGTTCCTAAGCGTTTGCAAGTATCCAGCCTCTGTTTTGTGAATTTCATTATACCCGCCTTCAGCGACCTCCACAACCTCTTCTCAATAAAGGGTTCCCATAAGGAACCCTTATTCTAGACAAAAGAATACTCCCCAAGTCCATTTGATTATTTTTCTGCACTAATTTATTAGAATTTCAGTACTATTTTCTTTTTTCTCTTTCCAAATGTATACTATTTGGGGATGCATAATGGATTAAAGGGGTTCTAGTGGCTTAATCTGGAGACTATGTATTGCCTAAAATAGTGTGGCATCATGGACTAGCCACCAGGCTTGGAATCAAGCATCTGTTCCTGACCCTGACTTTGGGTGGCCAGGGACAAACTACTTAACATCTCTGAGCCTCTGCTTCTTTACCCACAATGTGAAAACAAGAATAGCCTCAAAGGATTCTCAATGAAGTAAAGCAACGGACATCTAGCGTGCATAGTAAATACTCAATGAACAGTTGATCTAGTTGATTTACTTTAGTAGAAACCTAACAGACTTTTGGAATGTAACCCATCTAACAAGATGGGAAACAAATGCTCTGAAGAAGGCAGTTATACCTCTGTTCTCCATTCAGGTGCTCTATCTTAGACTTGCCTCACCCCAGCCAGGTACCTTGTTCTCTTCCTTGCCTCCTCCCTTTCCCTCGGTGAGGCTGGATAGAGTGGCTTTAAAAAAAATTTTTTTTTAATGTTTATTTTTTATATATAGAGAGAGACAGAGTACGAGTGGGGATGGGCAGACAGAGAGGGAGACAGAAACTGAAGCAGGCTCTAGGCTCTGAGCTGTCAGCACAGAGCCCGATGCGGGGCTCGAACCCACAAACCATGAGATCATGACCTGAGCTGAAGTTCAATGCTTAACCGACTGAGCTACCCAGGTGCCCCAGGTGCCCAGTCAGGCTTTCTAAAGGAAGCCAGGAAATCAATGTCCCTTAGAAGCAGATTTGCCGAGTGACTTGGGAGAGGCTGGGTCACAGGCTAACAACCTGGCACTCCCTGTGCTGCTCCCCGCAAACCCGCCCAGCCCTTATCAGAAAGTTGGCTCTGGTTCTGGAACTATGAGGCCTTGGACAGTGCAGGAGAAGGGAGGGGGTACTGACTAGCGGCGTCTCCTGTTTCCTGGCTGGGCTGCCGCGCCTGGTACTTTGGCAGGCACGGTGGTGTGGAGGGCAGTATGGGGGTGGAGGCCTTTTTTTTAATTTTAGGGGTCCTTCAGAGAGGAAATCCTGGGCCTCTCTTCCTGACTGGTCTCTGGGACCCTGCGGGTTGCAAGCCAGAGCTGAATTCCCAGGAGGCTGTGTGAGCATGTGACCAGGCCAAGAGACACCAAAGGAATGAGAAAAATAAATTTTAAGAATCTGACATTCTATATTTCCATAAAAGCACTAAAATATTATAATAGCAATGATCAGAACTTAAGGATTCCCTTATACTTATTTTATTTTTAATATGAACATTAATTTTTTAATGTTTATTTACGAGAGAGAGAGAGAGAGAGAGAGGGAGAACGAATGCACAAGCGAGGGAGGAGGGGCAGAGGGGGGCGGCTCCAGGTTCTGAGCTGCCAGCACAGAGTTTGACATGGGGCTCAAACTCACGAACCCTGAGCCCACGACCTGAGCCCACGTTGTACACTTAACTAACTGAGCCACCCAGGCGCCCCATGAACATTAATATTTTTAATATGAACATTTTAAAATTACATATAGGAAGGGGCCCCTTCATGTCCTCAGTGCTGAGGGCTCTAAAGTCCTGCAGAGAGGAGGCAGAGCCACATCCCTGGGTGTTGTCCCCTAACTCTCTTCTGTGAGCCCATTTGCCAAGCCTCAGTTTTTGCCTGCCAAGGTGACAGAAATGCCCTGTCTGCATGGGATAAAGAGCAGGGGTGTGGGGCAGGTGACAGTGTGGCCAAGGGATCCCAGGAAGAGGCACAGGACAAGGAGGTGGAGCTCCTGTTCTCATTCCAGCTTGATCACTAACACCTTGGAGGTGTCATTTCCCTTCTGGGCTGTCATTTTCCTAGGGCTTTTCCTGGGATCTCTTAGGGACCCCCTGAGCTCCACTTGGGGTCACCCCCATGGAGGCTGTGTCCTGGCAGCTCCCCTCAGCCTTGCAGTTCCAGACACCACGTTTTCTCTTTTCCCTGCTCTCCACCCATCCTCTCTCCTGCAGATCCCAACGCTTGAACTGAGCAGAGAGGAAGGCGGAGGACTGTGCCCTTCCGTGATTCACCCTGCCCAGACCTAGAAGCTTGTGACAACCTGCCTCACCCACTTGCTCAGGGCTGGGGCCGCTTCCCCGGGGAGTCGTCTCTAAGAAGTCCTGGGAGGGGCTGGGGTGTCTGGGTAAAATGAAAATGATTCTCCCTGGGACCCAGGAAACTGAGTGGAATTGGAACTCTGGGGTTCTAGCCTTGCGTCTGTCCTGACTTGCCATGGGAGGGTGTGTAGAGCCCAGCCCCTTTAGTGCTTGAGGGATGGGGAAATTCTGGTCATTTTGTATCAAGGCAAGACTAGCAATGAGGTGTAGCAAAATGAATTGAGGCCTGAGTCGAGAATTCTGAGTCACTGGCCTGGCAGGGCAACAGCACTGGGCTGTGTCTTGAGTTTTATTCCTTTGCTACTAAGAACTGTGTGTCCTTAGGCAAGTTCTGTGCCTCTCTGGGCCTCAGTTTCTTCTTCTATAGAATGAGAGAGTTGAATTAGAGCTAAAATGTACTCCACCTTAATCTACCATCATGACCTTGCCTCTGTAACTGATTAGCTACGTGAACTATGACAAAGTTACTTAACCTCTCTGTGACTCAAAGTGTGACATGGGGGTAAGAATGCTTTAGGTTTCTCACAGGAGTGTGGTAAAAATCCAGTAAGTAGATGCCTTGGGAGAGCTTTATGGTAGTTGCCCCATTAAAAACGTTGTGTCCCCCGCTATAGTCACAGAGAGTTATTGCTAGAAAGGAACTGTGTTAGGTAAGTCTAGGAAGGGCAGGGCCCAGTCTTACATCTAAAGAGTGGCTGTGATACCCTCAGTATCAAAGAACTGCAGGAGCAAAACTGAGACCAAGACCTTTTAAATTGCAAAATGGCAAGCTTATGCAGAAACCATGTTGCTTTACCTGTGACTTATTTCATCTCGTATCACCTTTCATTGTGATTTCATTCTTTCCAGAATGACTCTGTGATTGTCTTTGTCATTCAATACATCTTGAGCACTATTAACCAAGTCAAGATGCAAGGGATGATAGTTGGTGTTCTGCCTTGGCATGTTCTAGAAATAAAACTATTTTCTGGTAATCAGGAACACAGTGAGTCCTTGACTAGTGCAGAGCTTTTAAGGGGTTTCCACCTTTGAGTTTCAGAATCACCTTGCAAGAACACAGGCAGGATGGGTGTTGCTAATCCCATGTTAAAGATGGGGAAAGAAAGTCTCAGGAGAGCAAGCAGTGCCTTGCTAAAGGATCCTAAGTGAGTTCAGATCCTCTCTACCTATCCCTGGATGTCTTATTTGACGTTCAAACAAGTGACTCAGTAGCTTTAAAACTGAAGGCAAAGCTTCCAACCTGCTCTCTCCACTGGGGAGACAATTCTTAAATGAGAAAAAGGAAAAGCTGGGGATGTTTCTAGCTGGATTCCTCCCACCTCTTCTGCAAGCAGGTTCAGGGGCAGAGCAGAGGAAAAGAAGATGTTTAGGTGGTGGACTCTGGCTTTCAATAGAAGCTGGGATCACATCTCCCATCACACCCCAAACAGGTCTTCTGACAAGCTACAGGTATTCATTCATCAGGACTCAAGCATGTTCCTTCCCAAAGACAAACATGTTTCCGGGATGCTTTCTTTGCCTTTGTTCTCTGGCTCCTGGAATCTATGGAAGGCCCCAGGGCAGCAGGACCAGCTCAGACCCTTTCCCTTTATTTTGGGCAAAGTCTCCCCTTCCCTCTGACTCCCGGCCTGGGGGGGGGGGGGGCCGCGGCGGGGGGGGGGGGGTCGCTAGTCTCATATTCACAAAGTTCTGTCTGGGAGTAGCTTTGATATCTCTTGCTGTATTCCCCGCTTCTTTCATTTTGCATCCTTAAGGAAGTTGGAAAAAATTAGCTGGTCAGTCTCCACCCAGACCCCTCTTGTACTTCTTCTAACGCCAAATAATCATACTGAATGGTCCTCACTAGGATTGCAGGGCTAAATTTAGGGCACGAAATCATGCTCTAACCAGAGTTGTCCACCTATCTTGCTGCTATGTTCCTGCTTCCACCACCCAGCTTTTGCTAGATTTCTTGGTTTTCTACTGTTTTGACTACTGCTTTTCCACCAACTCATGGTTCTCTGGGACCCTTGAGAGCCTCTATTTACCCTGCACCCATGAGTCACTGAGCTGAGCTGAGGAATGGCTTCCACGCCCGGGCTTCTGGGGTTCTGACTCACAAAAAGCCAAATGAATAGCTCTGGGGTATGAGAAACAGACACTGCATCTGGGGGTGGAGACTCCACAGAAGCTCCAATGTTTCCCTGGAGAAATGAACTAGCCAGCCCCTTATTGTACTGACACAATGGGAGTAGCTATGCAGATATGCATAGACCACCAAGGGGAAGGCAGGTCTTGGACATACCACCTGGGTGTTTTAAGGAAGGTCCAAGCACAGCACAGTAGGTAGATCCCTTGGGACAGTCTGTGTCACCCAAAAACAGAGTAGGGCCTGATTGGGATCAGGAGGGGGTCTGAGGTGATGAGGTCATTCATTAACTCTCAATCCTGCAACTCAGCAGTGGAGGCCCTTTCTGCTCACTAGTGTCTCGTAAGCAGCCCTAGTTTTCCCAAGTGGGCAACAATGAACTTGTTCATAATGTAGCTTTGTGAGAGGTCAGTCTCCTCCTAGGCAAAGCCCACTTTGGAAAACTCTCGACTTTATTACTTTGTATGCATACAAGGGACACATACAGCCATGCACACAGGACGCAGGGATAAACACGGAGACATGGGAATGGGAATGCAGACACATGCACACAGACAGACACGGACACACAGGCAGATGAAATGGACACACACTCACGCACCCATACAGGCACTGGCACACAAACACACCAAAGCCAAAGAATGTTAGCTCTGGGAGAGTCATTTAAGAAATTTTACTCCCTCATTTTAACAAAGGAGGAAACTGTAGCCTGGAGAAGTGAGGGGACTAGCTCAAGATCACACAGCTGGTTTTTATTCTTTCTTTCCTTCTCTGTCCTGAATTCTGAACTTTGCCCACAAGCTCAGCAGGAGTGCTGTGCTTTGCTTGGGGGTCTAGCTCTGTACCACAGTCAGGGAATTATACCTGAGCAAAGAGCCAGGGTGATCACGGGGCTCACTTTGTGTGGTTCCCTTCTGTGGATGGTTGTATTTCCCCAAGTGACCACAACAATAAGAACATTCCCATGCTCTTCTTACAATGACTTCAACACTCCTGCCACCAGTCTGTATTCCTCCCCCTTGATCTGGAGCTTGTGACTGCTCCAGCCGATCGATGGGGTGCAGCAGAAGCAATGCTGTGCAACTTCCTAGTCTCAGTCATAAAGAGGATAGGACTTCTGCCCTCTCTCTGTCTCTCAGCACACTCATCCTGGAGACCCAGCCACCACATTTGGGCCCAAACCAGCCCACATGGAGAAACCATGTGGATGGGCCCATAGGAGAAAATCGTGGCCCCCAGTTGACAGCCAAGCGAGCCTTCAGATGATCCCATCCTCAGATATTGTAGAGCAGAGACAAGCTGCTCTTATGTGCCCTGTTTGAAATTCTGACCCACAGTATCTATGAACCTAATAAATGTTTGTTTGACTTTACTAAGTTCTGGGGTCATTTATAATGTAGCCATAGTAACTGCAACACCATCTCTTAGGAATTATAGCCCTGTGCTGCCTCTTGTCCGATGCTGAAAATAGTTGCCTCACATATTTTGCCCTGTGTTATTGTTCTAGGAGAGCTAAGTCACCAAGCCAGGACTTTAATCTGTTCTCTAAAATAATGATAAAGATAAATAATAACAGCAACAATATTGAAAGCAACTTCCTTGGGGCGCCTGGGTGGCGCAGTCGGTTAAGCGTCCGACTTCAGCCAGGTCACGATCTCGCAGTCCGCGAGTTCGAGCCCCGCGTCGGGCTCTGAGCTGATGGCTCAGAGCCTGGAGCCTGTTTCCGATTCTGTGTCTCCCTCTCTCTCTGCCCCTCCCCCGTTCATGCTCTGTCTCTCTCTGTCCCAAAAATAAATAAACGTTGAAAAAAAAATTAAAAAAAAAAAAAAGAAAGCAACTTCCTTTTATAGACTGCTTTCTATGGACTGGGCATTGTGTTGATCATTTTATATACATTATCTCAACGAAGCCGCATAGCAGTCTTATGAAATAGGCATTTATTATTAACCTCCTCTGTACAGAGAAGAAAACTTCATAGAGATTAAATGATTCACTTATGGTTTGCACACAGGTCTGTCTGACACTGAAGCTGATGCAATTGACCATATACAGAAGCTCATACAGACACACTCACACCCCCCAATCTGCATTATATATACATACATATGTACATGCCTAGGCATATAAAGATGCATACACACCCATTACACTTTTCCAGGATTTTTTATACATTTAAAATATTTCTTGTTCTCCGAGGTAAAAATCCCCTTCCCCCAATTTATGTTAAATAGACTGCAAGAGACCCAATCTGCTTAGTATTATGCTTCCCAAGCACACCCCAAGATAAAATTCTCTCCATCTGGGGCCACCACAGGCATGGGCGGCAGAGATATTGTCTCTGTTCTCCTGCCAAGGATTGTCTGGGACCCAGACTTTGGGGGAGGTGGGGCGGGACTCTTAATAGGACTTGGCTTGGTAGACAGAAGCCTTCTCCCGGGGCCATGAGAACTGTGCACTTGATGTTGTAAGTTTCAAAATTCAGTGAAACACAGTGATTCCCAAACATGCAAAAGCAGAGAGCACAGAACAAGAGACCAGTGCTTGGAAGGGGAGCAGGTGAAGGAGTTTGACACAGGACCCCCTTGTTGAAATAAGGTAATTTCCAAATATTCCAGAATAGTGATGGGAGCTGGCTGATGGGATGAAGAGCCATTCAATGGGGGCCTCTTCATTCTGTAGGTTTACTAGATTCAGCATGCCTCTTCTTAGGAAGAGGAATGGGAGGTACTGAGAATTTCTTGGCTGGCAGTTTCAGAACAGGAAAGAAGCTCTTAGGGAGCAAGAGTCTCAGGGCAGAGCACTGGGCTCAAGAACTTAGAACTTCTCCTTGGGGCGCCTGGGTGGCTCAGTCCGTTAAGCGATGGACTCTTGGTTTTGGTTCAGGTCATGATCTTGGGTTCATGAGATCAAGCCCCGAGTGGACCCTGCTTGAGATCTCTCTCTCTCCCTCTGCCCCTCCCCCTCCCTCCCTTGTGTTAGGCACGTTCTCGCTCTCAAAAATAAATAAATAAAGGGGCGCCTGGGTGGCGCAGTCGGTTAGGCGTCCGACTTCAGCCAGGTCACGATCTCGCGGTCCGTGAGTTCGAGCCCCGTGTCAGGCTCTGGGCTGATGGCTCAGAGCCTGGAGCCTGTTTCCGATTCTGTGTCTCCCTCTCTCTCTGCCCCTCCCCCGTTCATGCTCTGTCTCTCTCTGTCCCAAAAATAAATAAACGTTGAAAAAAAATTTTATAAAAAAAATAAATAAATAAAAATTAGAACTTCTTAAAATAGTGGAGACCCCAGTTCTAATCT
>NW_024412446.1:1580972-1604908 GCF_014898765.1 Herpailurus yagouaroundi | reverse complement strand
AAATAAATAAAAATTAGAACTTCTTAAAATAGTGGAGACCCCAGTTCTAATCTTGCGAATACAGACAGAGATGGATACTGATGTGTTATTACAATCACCTTTATCTGGAAAATAGATACCCCAAGTGGAGCCCCACCCCTGCCTTCAAAAAGTTCCCCTTGTGCAATCTACAGCAAGCAGCTGAATTCCAAAAGGAGGAAAGTGAAATGGGAAGTGTTTAAGGTTCACCTCCAACTCTCTGCCCCCTTTGTCAAATTCGGTCCTGAAGCACTGTTCCAAAGCTCCTTAGAAGCAATCCTTGAGACTATATATAATATTCTTACCCATTTTACAGGTTATGAAACTAGTCCCGAGCTTGGGCGCTGACAAGCCGCTGGCTCACTGGCAGCACCAGCCCAGGAAGCCAGTGTTGTCTCCTGTGTCCCTGGCCAGTCAGCGGTACTCTCTCCACCTCACCAATCTGGGGGGCTTTGCAGCCTCTGGGAAGGCTCGGGGCATCGGATGAATGAATGGCCAAGTCTCCCCAGCCTAGGCGGTGAGGGGCAGTAGGTCCGTGTCAAACTAGGGTGCAGAGGCCACTTCTCTCTCTGTTGTTGCCCGCCTGTCCCATCTTGTCGCTCCCTCCTTCCCCCGTCCGGGAAAATCAATGCAGATCCGCGTGCCTGGGTGGTCCCAGCCGTGGCACGGGGGAGAATGTTCCCCAGACTCTTTGTGTGCAAGTGTGTAGAGCGCGGACACCGGGAGGGTAGTGCAGATTGCCGGCTCAGATGGGACGGCTGGGTGACCTGACTGCAAAGTTCTGGGGGGTCTCTAGCCCGCGGCTCCCTTTCCGCCCTGCACACATCCTTTACCTCCGCTTCCCTGCGCAGCTCCTGGCCTCCGCGCTCGGCGAGCTGGGCGTCCAGGCCGCCCCACAGCAGCAGCGGCAGGGCGCGCAGCAGGAGGCCGACACGCGCCGCCATCTCGCCGCCGCCCCCGCCACGGGGCGCGGGCAAGTGGGGAGCCGCTGAGCGCGCGGCTGCCCGAGGCGGTCAGTGGTGCCCGGGACCCCGCGGATGCTCCAGCTCTGCGCCGCCCCCACGCGGAGGAGGGAGGGCCTAGGGGCGCGCCGGGGCCCCGGCTCGGTGCGCCGGGCCGCCCCTCTGGCCGCTTCGCGGGGATCCGGCCCCAAGTGGTGCAGACCAGGCAGTGCCTGCCGGCGGGTCGCCGGCGGGGGACCTGGAAGGCAAGGGAGGAAGGGAGGGAGGAGGGGCGGGGGCCGGGCACTCCGGCCCCACCCACTCCGCTCCGCCGCTGGAACGCGCCGCTGTCCCGGAGCCTCTTCCTCCGGCTGCAGAGCCTGGCCTGGTGCCCGCCGCCGCCCTGCCCACCCGTTCTCTCTCCAGCCACCTCCAGTTGATCCGAACTCTCCGGGGAGGGCGGGGGAAGAGGGGTCTTCTGGAGACTGTAGCTACCCTAAGACTTCGATCAAGCGGGGGCGGGGCGGTGGTGTCCTGGCCTACCAGAGGGTCACTGATTATTTCAGTCAGGCTGGCAGGGAGCGAGATTCTGGGCTAGGAGAGAAGGAGCCCTGGGCTGGGATCAGAATAATTGGGTTTGAGTTCCAGATCTGATTCTTTGCTAGTCGTGTGAATCCTGCCTTACCTAACTTGCTGTCTGCGTGGTCATGGGCAAGTCACTCACCCTCTCTGAACATATTTTTCTCATCAGTAAATGGCGATAATGAGAATACCAATGTCATGTGGTTGTAGGGAGCATTTAATGAGCGAATAAGATCTGTAAGTAACTGAGCACTGCCTGACATCGTGCAGTACCCGATAAATAAATAGCAGAGTGCAGCTTTGTGACTTTTGGCAAAGGATTTAACTACTTTCGAGTGCCAGTTTCCTCATCAATAAAATGAGAGCAAAGTGATGTTTAGTTCCCAGAGTCGCATGAAGATTTTAAAAAACAAGAGTAAAGTGCTTTGCGCTTTATATTTCACATAGTCTGTATTGAAGGTGGAGCGAAGCGATTTGTGGAGAGCCTTCGCTAAACTCGCACTAAACACAAATAAACTGTCTTTATTATCTGCCTGAGTAACAGCGAGCAGGTTGCTGCTCTTCTAGTCTCAATTTGCTGATCTGTGAAATGCAAATGGCCCAATGTTACCCACCACCAAGGGGACTGTTGTGGCGATTCCAGGAGTTGATATGTGTAATTTGGAATGTCTAAAGCGCTAAGCAAATGTAATGACTTCTTATCCTAAGACTTAAAGCCTTAGTAGTACACAGAAGGTTTTTGTGTTACTTCAAAAAAAGGTGGCACTCTCCATCAGAGTTTTAAAATTTTAAAAAGGCACCTCTTTCAGTGGACTTAGAGAAGTTCCGTGAGCTAAAAAATTGGAACAGGCCACGCCCACTTCCCCACCCAACCAATGAAAAGGGGGCAGTCCTCTCAGGCGAGCCAATTAGAAACAGGCGCACCTTTGCGCAGGCCAGTCAATAAAAGGCGGCCTTTGCCAACCCTCCGCCAGGGCCTCGATTCGGGCATAGAGTTATAACGTATGTTTTATCCTGTAGGTGCCCCTTCTCCACTAATGCCGTTGTGTACATTCACAAGGAGCGTCCTTGCCTGTAACAGAGGCCCAGAGGTGGTGGTCAAGGCCTGGGCCTTCCCCTCAGAGAGTTTTCAGTCTAGCGGGGCAGCCTGGAAGGAAGGCTCTCAGATCAGGACAACTGTGACACAGCCTACAGGTTTAAGCAGAGTCTCGTGGTGAGCTTACAGGATGGAGATTCTGAAGGCGAATAGGATAGGG
Organism: Herpailurus yagouaroundi; assembly: GCF_014898765.1. NCBI lineage: Eukaryota > Metazoa > Chordata > Mammalia > Carnivora > Felidae > Herpailurus > Herpailurus yagouaroundi. The sequence continues at coordinate 1,602,111 of NW_024412446.1, read as the reverse complement.
TTGCTAGATTTAGCAAATAAAAATACAGGATGTCCTGTTAAATTTGAGTATCGGATTAACGACAAGTAATCTTTTTTAGGATAAGTATGTGCCAGTGCAGTGTTTGGGACATCTTATACTAAAACATTCACCAGGATCTGAAATTCAAGTTTAACTTGGTGGCCCCTACTTTATCCGGTAACCCCAGAGTGTGTGTGTATGTGTGTGTGTTGTCTGAAGGTTGCAGGTATGATGTGGTATATAGTGCCCTTGACCAATAGGTGGATTATTTTTCAGTTTTTATTTAAATTCCAGCTAGTTAACATACAGTGTAATATTAGTTTCAGGTGTACAATTTAGTGGTTTAACACATACAATACCCAGTGCTCATCACAAGTGCACTCCTTAATTGTCTCACCTATTTCACCCATCCTCCCACCTACCTCCTCTCTGGGAACCATCAGTTTGTTCTCTATAGTTAAAAGTCTACTTCTTGGTTTGCCTCTCTCTCTCTTTTCCCCTTTGCTCATTCATTTTGTCTCTTAAATTCCACATATGAGTGAACTCATACGGTATTTGTCTTTTTCTGACTTATTTCACTCAGTACTCTCTAGCTCCATCCATGTCATTGCAAATGGCAAGACTTCATTCTTCTTTATGGCTGAGTAATATTCCATTGCATATAACCACCTCTAAAGAAGAGGTGGTTGTTTATCAATTAACGGACACTGGGCTGTTTCCATAATTTGGCTATTGTGGATAATACTTCTATAAACATCGGGGTGCATGTATCCCTTTGAATTGTATTTTTGTATTCTTTGGGTAAATACCTAGGAGTGTGATTGCTGGATCATAGAGTAGTTCTATTTTTAACTTTTTAAAAGTATTTTTTAAAAAGATATTACTTAAAAACATTTTAAATGTTTATTTTTGAGAGAGAGAGAGCACATGAGCAGGGGAGGGGCAGAGAGAGAGGGAGACATAGAATCCAAAGCAGGCCCCAGGCTCTGAGCTGTCAGCACAGAGCCCGACACGGGGCTCGAACCCACAAACCATGAGATCATGACCTGAGCCTAAGTCGGCCACTTAACCAACTGACCCACCTAGGCACCCCCAAAATATTTTATTTTTAAGTAATCTCTACACCCAATGTGGGGCTCAAACTCACAGTCCCGAGATCAAGAGTCTCATGCTCTACTGACTGAGCCAGCCAGGTGCCCCTATTTTCAACTTTTTGAGGAACCTCCATACTGTTTGCCTGCGTGGCTGCACCAATTTGCATTCCCACCAACAGTGGATGGGGATTCCACTTTCTTCCCATCAATGAGTGGATTTTGAAAGGCCAGATACTACTCTGTTTTGGAGCAGCAAGCTCTGAGGAACACCAGTTGGTAAGGACATTCTGGGCCAAGCTGGAGTCTATCCCAGGTTTTCCAGTTCTTTCTCCAGGCAGAATTTCTCCCTCCCTCCCTCCAGTACATCTCAGAGGGTCTCCATTTCAGCTGCACTGGGAAGGGAGGGGAGGGCAGGAAGCAATGCTTCCCTGGAGGGCTGAGTGACTGGGAGGATTCAGCCACTCAGAGAGCTGGCCCTCTGGCTTTTCTCTGCATCTCAGGCTAGCCATCGTCCCTGGACCTTGAAAAACTAGCACCACTGCTTTGTTTGAACGTTGACTTCCTCCACTTTCCTCTTGTATTCTTGGCTAGATTATTTCATCCCATCCTCACTTGTCCCCAGTCTGCCTGTTTGTGGTCACTTGGAGATGCCATCCAGACTTGAAAGTGCCTGCAAGAATTTATGCACAACAGAGCCTTGTTTGCCCACTTATTCTGGGCTTCAACCATATCTTGGGACAGGATGTCTCCACTTCCCAGAAAGACAGCATGTTTCCATAGTTAGAGCCTGGGTAAGCAGGAATTTCAGTTCCCTTCTGCCTCCAAAGCTTACTCCTAAGCCCCAGAGCACCAGATTCTCTGATCTTCTTCAGGAATCCAGGGGCCTACACAGCTCCACAACTTACCTGCCGTATGTTTTTACTTTCCAGGACACATCCTGAGCCAAATCGCTTTGATGGGGTGGAGGAGGGTGGCCTGCTATGTAGAGGGACACTGAGGAAGAAAGGAAAATGGGAAAGGGAGGGTAGTTTATTGGAAGAAGCTCGGTCCACAGCAAGGGCATCAGAAGAGTGACGGGGATACTCTTCTGGGGGAGAATAGTTTTGGATCAGCCACATGCAAAACAATACTGTGATGACAAGTCCCTATGTGAATCTAATACCTTTATTTTCTCCTTCAGTGGGAGTGGGGGTGGGGATGGGAATGAAGAGTTGGAACAAATAATAGTGGTTGATACTTGTTGAGAAATTAACATGTGCCCTGTATGTGCTATGTGCTTTATGTAAATCATGTCACTGAATCTTTGCAGCTTCCTCTGGAGAAAGCTACTATTATAAGCATCCTTATTAAAATTTTTTTTAAATGTTTATTTGTTTTTGAAAGAGAGAGAGCGGGGGTGGGGAGAGAGAGAGAGAGAGAGAGAGAGAGAGAAAACGTGAGCGGGGGAGGGGCAGAAAGAGGGAGACACAGGATCTGAAGTGGGCTCCAGGCTCCGAACTGTCCGCACAGAGCCCAAAGTGGGGCTCGAACCCATGAACTGTGAGATCATGACCTGAGCCACAGTTGGACACTCAACCGATTGAGCCACCCTACAAGCATCTTTATTTTAAAGATTAGAAAACTAGGGGTGCCTGAGTGGCTCAGTCAGTTAAGTGTCCGACTCTTGATTTTGGCTTAGGTCATGATCTCACGATTGTGAGATCAAGCCCTGTGTCAGGCTCAGTGTGGAATCTGCTTAAGATTCTCTCTCTCACTCTCTCTCTCTCTCTCTCTTTCTCTCTACCTCTAACCCTTCCCTGTTAGTGCTCTCTCTCTCTCTCTCTCTCTCTCCAAAAAAAAAAAAAAAAGTTTATATAATTTGTCCAAGGTCATGAATCTGGTAATGGAGCCAGGGTTCAAACTCAGATAGCTCTTAAACACTATGCTGTCTCATTTCAAGTCAAAGGATCAGTGGATCACCTGCATGGAGAAACTTGTTAAAAATTCAGATTCCTGGGGTGCTTGGGAGGCTCAGTCAGTTAAGCGCCGACTTCAGCTTAGGTCATGATCTCGCGGTTTGTGAGTTCAAGCCCCACACTGGGCTCTGTGCTGACAGCTCAGAGCCTGGAGCCTGCTTCAGATTCTGAGTCACCCTCTCTTTCTGCTCCTCCCCCGCTCACGCTCTGTCTTTCTCAAAAATAAATAAACTTCAAAAAAAGTATAAAAAAATTCAGATTCCTGAGCTCTACTCCAGGCCTACTGAATCACTAAATACTAGATACTGATGTTCAAGGGGAAGATAGGACTAGGTTTTCCAAAGGCCTGTCTCTCTCCTTCCCTGCCTCTCCATTGTGGTTGAGCAAGTTCCTGACCCAGCTAGGCTGGCAGTCCTCTCCTTTCCTCCTCTTCAAAGAGAGCTGCTTCCTCTCCTTCTCTCTCTGCACTGGGGCTCACTTCAGGTCCAAAGTGCTTCCTGACTCTCCCAGAGTGGACAGACTTCTCTGAAACTCATGCCAGAGCTCGGGTCTGTTGCATGCTCCGGGGAGCGTCTGGCAGCTGCCTGGGCCATTCCTTCTTCTCTGACAGAAGGCAACAGCTGGCCAATGAGTCGTCTTCCTGACCAGGACCCCTTGAATCAGGCAGGATATATGGATGTGGACAAGGCCCCTTCTGGGCCTCAGTTTCTCTCTTCATAATATGAGGAACAATTAGCTTTGTCTGTGCTCCTTCCTCCTTCCCAGGAAGTGTACGGAGCACAAAGTAGATTTTATCAAAAGGAATTCTGGGCTCTGGAGAAAGACACTAACAGAACAACCAACCTCCCCAAATCACAATAATAGGAACAAGAAGAAGAATGAGGACATGGGATCAGCTTGGGAGACCTGAAGAGGAGGCATGCCCCAGAGTTGTGAGGATGTTAGCTGTGATAATTTGGATTCATTATTGACCATAACCTCTGTGCATTCTTAGCTGTGATTCAATTTTAGAAGCCCTGAAGTTCTAGCAACCACTTCTCCCTCTGGAAGAGAAATTTCCTCTCTGACATGTGGTTGTGGTCTCATGGGTCTGGGTCACACTCACAAGTGTACCTGTCTATCTACCTCCCAGTACACACACACACACACACACACACACACACACACACACATGCTCCAGAGGACTGGAAAAAGCAAGAGATATGGAGTGAGACAAAACTGGGTTTGAATCTTGACTTTTTCATACTCTGTTATCCCTTGCAAGTCAAATAACCTCTCTGAGTTTCTGCTATTTTAAAATGGGACAACAATGGGGCACCTGGGTGGCTCAGTCAGTTAAGCATCTGACTCTAGGTTTTGGCTCAGGTTATGATCTCACGGTTTGTGAGTTCAAGTCCTGCACTGGGGCTCTGCGCTGACAGTACGGAGCCTTCTTGGGATTCTCTCTCTCTCTCTCTCTCTCTCTCTCTTTCTCTCTCTCTGATCCTCTCCACTCTGTCTCTCTCAAAGTAAATAAACTGTACGAAATGTTTAAAAAATTAAAAAAATAAAATGGGACAACAATAAGTCCCAACTTTTCTGTTATCCTGATTTGCTATAGGGAGCAAGCTAGACAATAACTTATAATCCCGTCAAGTGCTGGATTCTGGGTGCACAGACACCAGCATACATGCATGTATATACTCCACACAGGTTCACACTGGGGTACACTCACATCCAGATGACATACACAAGCCTGCCCCGGAACAATCACACAAGCACCTCCTTGCCAGCCACAGCTCTCTGGCTCAGAGCAGGCCCGTCTTTCCTAACCCTCATCATGATTTGCAGGGCGGCAGCCTCTTCTGGTTTGTTTTTTACTCACACCAGGACCCAGGGGACTTACAAGGAGCACAATAAAAGCCTAGCCAATCTGGCATTGTGCCCCACTTCCCTTCCACATAAAGGCTGTCTAACCACCAGGCATCTGGCCTGAAAGGCTGGCCAGGACCTGCTCAGCATCTGTTGCTTTGCTTAAAAGACCTGCTAACAGGAAAGTGTCTGGTTCCTTTCCACCCCAAACAGGAAGTGCCTGCCACTGTCCAGAGGATGGGGTAGCTGGTCATTTACAAGAAATCAACCCTTGCCTTGCAGAGCCTTGGGGTAATCTTCATGGGATGCTTGCTCTCTAGGAAGGCTGGAAGAGCAGGATTCCAGGGACACCTCCTGGGATAGCGGTGGGAAGGTGGTGATGATGGCTAGGACTACTGACTGCCTGTGACACCTGGCACAGAACAGGCTGTCGGTCTCTGAACAACACTCACGAACACTTACTCTGTGCCCAAGTTCTAGAGAAGGTCTTTGAGCTTGAAGAACTTACAGACCAGTCAGAAAGATAAGTCATGCCATCCCCCCACCCCATTTATTTATTCGTTCATTAAACACAAGGTTGTCTTCCTTCCCTTAAAATTTTTTTTTTTTTTTTTTTTTTTTTAGTGCCTACTGTTTCAGGCACTGTGTGGGGCACTGTGGAGTTCAGAGGGGAACCAGGCAACCCAGCTAGAGAACAAATCAGCCTGTTACCAGGTAGGCAAGCCTGGGATAATGTGGTGCAACTGAGAGTTCCATAGGGTTTCAAAAGAGACAAAAGATCTTTGTTTTTTTTCTCTGGTGGGAGCAGTAGTCTTACTGCTTTCTCTCTTGCCCCCTACGGTCCACTCTCATGACAGCAGCCGGAGCAACCACAGTAAAACAGGTCAGACTGTCCTATGGTGGCTCTGCTAAGTGGCTCCCTCTCCTGGCTTCCCTTCTCACTCTAGGAAAGTTCACAGTACAGGGGCCAACAAGACCTTACACAGGTGGTGGAAGGTTGGAAAGCCAAAGAGGGGTGGAGGCAACTCCAAAATTAATCAACATCACTAAGATTCTACCAGCTCTAGGACGGAGGGATGAAGGGAGGATTGGGGCTACAGGATCCCAGGAGCCAAGGCCATGAATAGAAATGATCTCTGGGCACCTGGGTGGCTCAGTTGGTTGAATGTCCGACTCTTGATTTTGGCCCAGGCTCGTGGGTTGGAGCCCTGTGTTGGTTTCCTCGCTGGGTGTGGAGGCTGCTTAAGATTTTCTCTCTTCCTTTCTCTCTGCCCCTCTCCTCGACTCTCTCTCTCTCTCTCTCTAATAATAATAATATTATTATTATTATAAAGAAATGATCTCTCGAGAAGACAGTTGCTGCCCGAGACACCCCTGTAGCAGAGAAGGAGGGGTAGACATAACCCTGGCTCTTCCCTTTTTTCTACTATCTGATTTCCCACCAGGATGCCCAGGGGTTGATTCTAGCTGGAAGCTACTGCCTGAGGGACTCTCTGAAACTGGAATGTAGCTTAGAGGGGTTAGCTCTCCAAGTGAGGATCTGAGGAATGCATCAGGGGCAAACAGGCCCAGTACTAAGACCTTCCCTGGTACATTCTGCTAAAGCTGGTGTGTGCAATGTATCTGCTGTCTTCTATGACTATGCAGAGTGAGTCCAGGATAGTGGATACAGAGGGAGCAAGATCCTGTAGCTTGAAGAATGACTGCGTGAAGGTCGAAGGTGGTTACAGACAATCATCCCCAGGCAAAAGCCTGGAAGACGGGGGGCACAGAACTCAATCTGTGAGTCAGTTTGTGGTAGAGAAGCGCCCTTGGAAAGAAGCTCCAGAGAAATACAGACTTGGAAGGAGTTCTCGGTTTCACGTTTGAGAGACCTGGGACACTGTAAAAAGAACCTTGCGCTTAGTCCAAAGGCCTGGATATGAGCTCTGCTTCTGTCCCTAATTTTCTGTGTGAACTTGGTAGAGTTTCACCTCCCTGAGCTCCAGTGTTCTCATCGACAAAATGTGGATAACAGCAAGACCTATTTCACAGGGGTGTCCAGAATGTTAAAAGAAATAATGAATATAAAAAACTAAATGTCACTCCTTTGATTAGATCCCTCAGAATTGTCCTATTGTTTGTTTGTTTAAAGGATTGTATTTTATCTTAAAGGGTTCTACTTTTTTATAGAAGTTTATTATTTTGAGAGAGACAGAGACAATGCAAGTGGGGGAGGGGTAGAGAGAGAAGGAGAAAGAGAGAATCCCCATGGCTCAGCACCATCAGTACAGAGCCCAAGGTTGGACTTGAACCCATGAAACTGCGAGATCGTGACCTGAACTGAAACCAAGAGTCAGACACTTAACTGACTGAGCCACCCTGGCACCCCTTGAAGGACTCTCTCTCTATTTTTTTAATTTTATTTTTTATTTAGGGGCGCCTGGGTGGCTCAGTCAGTTAAGCATACAACTTCCACTCAGGTCATGATCTTGTGGTTCGTGAGTTCGAGCCTCAGGTCAGGCTCTGTGCTGACAGCTCAGAACCTGGAGCCTGCTTCAGATTCTGTGTCTCCTTCTGTTTCTGCCCGCCCCCCCCCCCCACTCATGCTCGTGAGCTCTCTTTCTCAAAAATAAATAAACATTAAAAAAACTTTATTTTTATTTTTTAAAATTGACATCCAAATTAGTTAGCGTATAGTGCGACAATGATTTTAGGAGTAGATTCCTTAGTGCCCCTTACCCATTTAGCCCATCCTTCCTTTCACAACCCCTCCAGTAACCCTCAGTTTGTGTTCCATATTTATGAGTCTCTTCTGTTTTGTGAAGGACTCTATATTTTTAAGTAATATCTCTGCCCAATGTGGGACTCGAACACCACCCCGGGATCAAGAATTTCATGCTCCACCGACTGAGCCAGCCAGGCTCTCCTTCCCTATTGTTTTTTATTTTTTTTCCCAACATTTATTTATTTTTGGGACAGAGAGAGACAGAGCATGAACGGGGGAGGGGCAGAGAGAGAGGGAGACACAGAATCGGAAACAGGCTCCAGGCTCTGAGCCATCAGCCCAGAGCCCGACGCGGGGCTCGAACTCACGGACTGCGAGATTGTGACCTGGCTGAAGGCAGACGCTTAACCGACTGCGCCACCCAGGCGCCCCTGTGTTTTTTTTTTTTTTTTTTTTAAGTTTATTTATTTAGTTGGAGAGAGAGAGAGAGGGAGAGAGAATCCCAAGCAGGCTCTGCATTGTCAGTGCAGAACCCCACACGGGGCTTGAACTCATGAACCTTGAGATCATAACCTGAGCCTACACCAAGAGTCAGACGCTTAACTGACTGAGCCACCCAGGTGCCCCCCCCCCATCATTGTTTTTAATTTAATATCCAAGCTCCTCTGCAAAGCACACAAGGCTCTTCAAGATGTGGCTTCTGTCTACTTCTTTCACCCATTTATCATTTATCACCACTCTCTACCCGTGCAACTCCACAGACCAGACAGACAGAACCATTTGCAATTCCCAGAATTTTGCTTTCTCATAGTCTTTGCAAATACAGTCCTTTCCGCCCACAGCATGCTATTCCTGATACACATCCCTTGTCTAATTCCTGTTCTTTCTTCAAGGCTCAGTTTAGGAGGCATCTCCTCCAGGAAGCCTTCCTTAATACCCCATCTGCCCTTCATGTGGGCTGGGCCATTACTCTCTTTTCAGGGGACACTCTGCATTGTCCAATTCTAGCACGTGCAGTAGTTATTGGAATTAAAGATTTGTACCGTTCCTCTTTATGAGACTGCAGTTCCTGGGGAGGCAGTGGCCATTGTGCTTCCTATTTCCCAATCTGCAGGGCTTGACATCTAGTAGACCTCAGGAGTGGCAGCTGAGTGAAGAAGAATGAATGCATGCATGAATGAATGGATGGAGATACAAACTTAAAGTGTCAGTGATGAGCAACACTTTTTGAATTTCCATCTTAAAAAAAAAGAACACCCAACTGCAAGTAAAATTTTAAAAAGTGGAAGAACAATCTAGAAGTTTCCCCCATTTCTCACCCAATTCTCTCCTGCTATTGCACATGCCCATCATCTCCTCCTCTGGGTTGCCTTCCTCATCGTATATGCTGAATGACTGAATCATTTTTAGTCATGAAGGACTTTTTATTCCTTTAACCCTGCTTGTTTGGCGCAATCCAGAGAGCTCTGTGACCCTCTATATCAAAAGTGGAGTGTACAATTACTGCTAGTATAATTAAGAGAGATGACCTCATGTCTTTTTCTTTTCTGGCCTGAGGTGTTATTCTGAACTTACCCCTCTATTTCCACCCCCAACTGGCTCCTCTTCCTGTTCCCTATCACAGTGAGTGATACCACCATCTGACCACTTGTCCAAGTGGAAAACTCAGAATTCATGCCCAGATTTTTACTCTCCCTTAGCTGCTCCCTCCTAAGTTGGTCACTAGATCTTGTCCTATCATGTAAGTAAGTATCTTAACTTACCTTCATCTCCACAACTACAACCTAAGTCTAGGCCACTGTGATTTCTCACCAGAATTATTGCATTGGTCACCTAATTGGTCTCCCTGCTTTTAGGCACCTTTCACCTCCATACATTTTTAAAAATTAATTAATTTAGGGGCGCCTGGGTGGCGCAGTCGGTTAAGCGTCCGACTTCAGCCAGGTCACGATCTCGCGGTCCGTGAGTTCGAGCCCCGCGTCGGGCTCTGGGCTGATGGCTCAGAGCCTGGAGCCTGTTTCCGATTCTGTGTCTCCCTCTCTCTCTGCCCCTCGCCCGTTCATGCTCTGTCTCTCTCTGTCCCAAAAATAAATAAACGTTGAAAAAAATTTTTTTTAAATTAATTTATTGTTTAATTTACATCCAGGTTAGTTAGCATATAGTACAACTGATTTCAGGAGTGGATTCCCTAATGCCCCTTACCCATTTAGCACCTCCCCCACAACCCTCCAGCAACCCTCTGTTCTCTATATTTAAGAGTCTCTTATGTTTTGTCCCCCTCCCTGTTTTTATATTATTTTTGCTTCCCTTCCCTTATGTTCATCTGTTCAGTATCTTAAATTCCTCATATAAGTGAGGTCATATGGTATTGTTCTTTCTCTGACTGGCTAATTTCACTTAGCATAATACCTATCAGTTCCATCCATGTAGTTGCAAATGGCAAGATTTCATTCTTTTTGATTGCTGAGTAACATTCCATTGTGTGTGTGTGTGTGTGTGTGTGTGTGTGTGTGTGTGTACACCCCCCCCCCCATCTTCTTTATCCATTCATAGGTCAATGGACATTTGGGCTCTTTTTCCATACTTTGGCTATTGTCAATAGCGCTGCTATAAACATTCACCTCTATACGTTCTTCATACTGCAGCCTGAAAATGCAACTGGGACCTTCCTTTAAAATCCTCTGGCTCCCCACTGCCTTCAAGATAAAGCACAAACCCTAACATACCATATTTTACAAGGTATCAGCTATTTAGCCCTCTACTTTTCTGGCCTCACCTATCATCCTCATTCATCCCCGGAAGGTAAACTCCAAACGTATGGAATTACTTGTTTTACAACTAGTGTAAGGCACTTTAGCCCACTTCTCATCATCTATGGCTTGACTCAGATGTTGCGTAGCCTGCAGGGAAAATGTTCTTTCACCTCATTTAATACTCTAAAACTCAAATCCCTACTAGGCAGTACAGCGTAATGGTTAAACCCACAGGCATTGGTGTCTGGTTACTAGGATTCGAATTCCACGTTGGCCATTTACTAGTTGTGCGACCTAGGGCAAGTGAATAATCACGTCTGTAACGTCAGGATACTATTTCATCAGTGTGTTGTGAGAATTAAATGAGATGATGTAAGGTGCCTGATAGAGTTAGCCAATTATAACAGCCCCGAATAGTAAGGCTCTACCTCCCACCCCGCCACATTCTCAGGACCAGGTGTGTGTGTGCTTTCGTTTTAATGCACACGTTTGTTCCAGTATCAGCCTTGTAGTCCGTGTTTTACTTGACAAGGTAGTTAGACCTGGAGGCGCTCACGACTTTCCGTCCCCGAGCTCGGCGACACAGAACGCCCCGAGGTGGCTCCAGCTGCCTGCAACCAAAGAGGAGCGAACTAGGGCATACCATTCGAAATCTTAGGGGAAGAAAGGCTTTCTCTAACCAAATAGTCTGTGTTTATAAAGTCTCCCCTCTTTCGCTTCCTAACCTCGAATTCTGTCGGGTGCAATCAAAGTGAGAAACGGCACTATAGGTGGGAGGGAGAGACAAGGTCTAACTTCCTCCCCCATGCTATTCGCGGCATTGGTACTTTCTCTTCTCAATTCCCTCTCAATAATGGTACCGTTCGCGGAGGGGAGGACGGAGAGGCATTGTGAAGTCCTCAGGGCTAGGAGGCTGGTACTCGTACAGAACCACCCCTCGCGCCCTGGCACTGTGGTACCGCCCACTGCCCTCTGATTGGCTGCCGAGGCCCCGCAGTCGGGCTCAGCCCGCCGCGCCGCCCTCAGTACAGCTCCGGCCGCCGCGCCGCCTGGCTCTCGTATTCCTTGTTCTCGGCGGGCTCTGGGGGCTCCGCGCTGCGGCCGTTAGTCATGTCGGGTAGGTGACTCCTTCAGCGAGCAGCGGCAGCGGCGAGAAGGGGCCTGGCGGGGTTGGGACGTCTTCCCGCCCACCGGAGGGCCCCGAGGGAGAGCCTCCGGCCCTGAGGGAGGCTTGGGGTGGGGGGGCGGGTGGCCGCGGCCGCCGCCATGTTGGACTGAAGGGACGCACGCTCCCAACGCTCTCCGTCTGCAAATCACGGCGGGAGCGCTTCTGGCCCCTCTTTTTTGACCCTGTCCTTGGAAGCTGAGGAGACGTGCCCCTCCCGGGGAGGGTGTGTGAGTTGGGGGGGCGGAGGCCGTCTACGCCATCACAGGGGCGGGGGGAGCCCGTGATTAGAGCATCCGCCTGAGAGAATCGGTGCTTCTGGTTCTCCGCTCCGCCTCAGATCTTTCAGCGAGGCCTCGGGCCAGTCGTCTCGCCGCCTCGTACCTCAGTTTCCCCATCTGTGAAGTGGAGCTGGGCCTTCCTGACTCACCCATTCATCAGGTGGGGTTCTTGACGCTCTGGGAGCCCTTTCAAAGGACGTTGCCTTGCACGAAATCCTCCTTCTCGTCATTCCCTCTACCGTAACCACCCGGATTCGAACGGGGGTGTTTGCATATAATTCAGCTTCCTCCTCACCCTGCTGTCGTTCTTCTCCCTTCTCCAGTTGTTTATCTCCTGCAAGAGCCTGAAAGTGAGCCTTTTCTATTCTGGATAGACTCCCGTAGGTACATGTGGCATTTACCTTAACACATGCAGACCAGAGGAAAGGCAGTCTTACACGAAGCATTTAAATTGATAGAGCGCCCCGCCTCCCCGCCCCCCCCCCCTCCCGCCCCCATCGTTGTGTGGAAGAGAAAGAAAAAGGCACTGATCTCTTCGGGATAGTCCGTTGAGATCCTGCTATAAAGTCTGGAACACGAATGTTCTCTAGATGTAGCAGTCTTGGCTCACCACACAAGGTCCTCTGTTAGGGTACCTTACAGGCTGCAAAGACCCAGCCATCCACTTGCTAGAAACCATCAGGAGAGCTCACGTTTCACATGGAAAAGCAGAACATTTCTTTGAAGCCATCTGATTGGGATGAAAGTGACTGCTGGCGCAGTCTTTTACATTGATTGTCTAAGGGAGAGCCTTAAAACATACACGAAATCCCCCAGTAACACAGTTTTGCAAAAGGATGGAAACGTGTGACAAAAAGCGAGTAGGTGGAGATGAGACCAAATTTGCAAGAATGGTTGGACAGGATAAGAAACATTCCTTAGATTGACATTGACATTAAGCCTGAATATTGAGCTTTTGTGGAAAGGGGCGCCTATCTGATGGAAGAGGCTGTTAACTGCACAGGATTCTTGCCTCTTTCAATTTCTATTTAATCCTTGCTCAAACAAGAATTTCTTACTCCAAAGTAAGTACGTCTTTTACCAGGTGCAGAATTTGGGATGAAATCTGGTAAAGCTCCACAGAAGTGTGTAGAAGTATACCCTTAGGAGATGTGTAACCCATGTATGATTAAAAAATAAATAAAAAGATTCTCCTACCCTCATGGGGAAATTTACCATTTCAATGAACATTAAAAACTAATGGTGTGTCTTGATTTTTAACATTTTTATTGGTATAAAACAATGACATTTTTATAGGACTGGGTAGCTTTTGTGGAAAATTAAATTTTAGAGGTTACTTACCATCTGTAAAATCCAGGATTTAAGTGTGTCATATTAGTGTGTGAGCTAGTTTATCCATTAGTACTGATCTTCAAAGTACCAAGACACTAGACATTTGTCACTGTGTAATTTAAGTTTTTTTAAATACAAGATTGGCTTTCACATGTGAAAACTTTATAACAATTGTTTTTAAGTTAAGTCCATTAAAGCTAGAATCTTTAAGTTCTACTTAGTGTTCTATGCTGTTTATACATTTTGTAAAACATGTACAAAAATACTTTTGACTTTGTATAAAAATGAGAATAATGCTTTTGACTTGTTTTTTGGTGAACGTTTCAGTTAATAAATTTAACAGTAAATTCCCCCTAACCAGCTAATTGTTTTAAGTTTAGTTAAATCCTTTAAACATTTCAAACTCAACCACTCCAGATGCCTGACAGGACAGACCTATAAATTAAATAAAAGTGCTTACATAGTTAATAAATAAGTCAAAATTGTAAATACTGTAAGTCTGACTCTCAGACATTCGGATATTGTTTACAAGTGTGAATTATCTGACATCTTCAAGTTAGAATCGAATCTAATATCACTTATACAAAAATTACAAAGTTAGCGTACTTATTTTGGTATATGGCAGACCAAAATAAATTGAAAATCCTCTATCTACAAACACTTAAAGATGCAAGAATTTACAAAAAAAGAAAGGGCAAGACCTAGCTGCCAGAAATGAAGTAGAAGCCGGATATGGCTAACTTGATGGTTGCCCTGAAGAGGAGGAGGGTGTAGGTCTCATCATTTAGAGACTTGGGTTTTATTACCCAAGTGACTAAGGGTAGGAGATGGAGCCTTGAGACTATTAGAGCCAAGTAATGGGAACTGAGACCTTACATATAACGTATATGTTTGAAAGACTCCAGTGAAAGGATTAACTAGAAAAAAACTTTTTATCAGCATAACGGATAGCAAAGTTTGGGCCCTGAATGAAAAAAAGTCTGTCCTGATAGCTTGTAACCTGGGAACTGCTTCATACAATTTGGGTGTACGTTTAAGCTAGGTATGGGACTCCAGGAAAACTTAAGCCAAGAAATTAACAAAAATTGGTTCTGGGCTGGTAATAACTTTGGGGGTCCTCGTAGAAACAAACGAAAAGCTTTTTTTTGGTGGAAACTTCACAGCATAGGTCACAGGAATCTTCTATAAAAAATAAGCCTTGCAAAAGATGAATTCACAGTAAAAAATTGTAGAACTTGAAACAGTTCACCAAAATGATGGTTTGTGACAAATGGAATTAGAACCCCTACAGGTACTCTGAAAGCAAATATGCTTAAAATTATTAAAAACTTAAAGGAGTCAACTTTAAGACCAAGACGTTCTGAAGAAAGGCCATGCTGATACGAAAAGAACCAAGTATATCTTCTAGAAATAGAAATAATGCATAAGTTGAATTGCAGATCTAGCAGAAGAAATAATTAGTGAAGTGGAAGACCTCTAATTACCCACAATTCAGTTCAGAAGGAAGAGATGAAAAACAAGAAACAGATTGAGAAGTCCTGTCATTTAATATGCATATAATGTGTCTGCTAAGAACATGGTGAGGAATCACTATTATAGTTGGGAATTTTCCAAGATTGGTGAATATTTTGGGTCAAAAAGCAGCAGTCCCAAGCATGGAACATAAAAACCAATTAATAACGATATATGTTGATGTGAAATTGCAGATTATGAAATATCAATAAATAGGAAAATGGTAGTAGACTTAAAAGTTTTAAGAAGCCAGAAAATGAACTGATCCAAGGACTAGTGAATCCAGAAAAGGGAAACAGGATGCAAAAAACAGTATACAAGAAGCAAACACAGTAAATAAAAAGCAAATATTGATCGTATGGAACATCAAAGATTAAAATGATTACATTTGGATGTTAAAAAATGGAAGCAAAAGTGAAGTCTGTGATTGCCATTATAGTATTAAGATTCTAGTAGAGGTTGGAGATTGTGAATTTTGTCCAGAATGTATGTTAAAAATTGAACATTAAATTATGAACAGTAACTTATTGAGAGAACAAATTGAATGTTTAACTTTTAAAGCAGTAGGGGAAAAAGGAGTAAAGAAAATCCAGTAGGAGGCAGGAAAGGAGTTAAAGGAGAAAGAAAACCCCAGTAGGTAGAAAAATCTAATATAGGTGTGTAGGAATAAATAGTAAAAGTATGAAAACACCAGTTGAAAGAAAGATTTCACATTGGGGGAAAAAAAGATCTGTTATGTTCAGAAATGATACACCTAAAACAAGAATGTTGGAGGTATAGAGACAGAAAAAGATTAACCAGGCAAACACCCACCAAAAGCAAGATGCTGTTTAGGTATGTTACCAGTCAAAATAAAGTTTGGACATTTTTAATTACGCTCTTCATGCAGTGTTAAAACGGAATTTATCAGGAATATATAAATTTGTACTTTTATGTGGCTAACTATATAACCTCAAAATATAGAAAGCAAAAAAAAACCCCTAACAAATCTATGGTCAGATGGAAGTTTTCTAGCATACCTTTCTCTGTAATAGATTAGGCAGACCAAGTGTTAAGAAGGGTATGAATGATACAATGAACAAATATCTAGACTTAGAGAATTTATTCAACATTTAGCTAATACACAGTTCTTTTCAAGCACATGAGGGCCATTTATGCAAGTAAAGTATTTACCAAGGGGAAAAACAAACAGCAAATCCTAATAAGTACCAAGAATAATAACAGAAAATACTTTTTTAGCCACAATGGAATATAATTAGACAAAAACAAAGAATCAAAACCCTATACATTTGGAAATGAAAGCATTTCTAAATAATTCATGGATTTAGACACAGGGCTCAAGTGTCAAGTACTCAGTGAGTAGTGGTTTGAAATGCTATTAAAGAAACTCATTTTCTCTGATGAGTGTAAAACATCTGTACTTTCTCACTCAAGTATTTATACTAAAGGCTGTGTTTATTGGTCAATATGTTATATCTTCCAGAGTTTTAAAGTCAGCCAGCTAAAGAAGTCAGATTTGTAGTTTCAGAGGAATGAAATGATTGGGTTAAAATTATAGACTCATTAGATTTGAACAAGGGTCACATGACCTATATGCTGTGTACTTCTATAATTTTGCTTGAGCCAAAGGCTAATAAACAGGTCTGTCATTGAGAGAACCCACATCCATGCCTTAGGATATAATTGAAGCTAAAGCTTCATTTATGCCTGGAGTAACTTCAGTTTTACTCATATATTTCCACCACTTTCATAATCCTTTCCAGTTTCTGACTTGGTTGAAAGCTAATTTCTCATTTGGTAGATGCATCTAATCTCTTTATGGTCCATTTAGATTCTGTGTCCTTTTCGCATTTTATTTGGTCATTAGCTAGAAGTCTGATAATTTTATTATGGGTGTGGTAGTGATGCAGTTTTTTTCTTTTTCATCTCAGCCTTCTGTCTTTTACATTCATAGAAGTAGTTAAGAGTTCATTCAATATTCTTGAAATGAAAATATTAACTATTAATATTTAAAAGCAATAAATATTTTAAAAGTAATTTGTTCAGCCTGATTGCAGATCTCTACTACAGAAAAGTGGCAGATCTGATGTCACCTTAAACTGCCATTGGCAATGTTTTCATATTGTAGCTTAATGTGAATTGAATGAAAAAGTCACTGATTTGATTTCTGGTGGTTTTCAGAACTGTTTGACAGCAAATGATTTTGTTTCGTATCAGATGAGGTTGTGCCTAATGGTCAGCAGTTTCAGACAGTCATTTTTTGCAGCTGAAAGAGTATTTCATATAATATTACTCTTATTCATCGCTAATAAACTTAGGTCATTAATTTGACACTGAGTAGAAACCTAAAGGAGAGAGCCTCTTCAAAAGTTTATGATATAAGTGACATTTTGAAGTATGAAGAAAAAGCTCATAGTTCAAAAAAATTTTTTTTGCCGTACTTAATTCATGCCTTCCTTGGTATCTTTTGTTGCCAAAAAGGAAGCTGGAAGTAGGTATTGCTGAGTTGGTATACTGATTGGCCAAGTCCCTGAAAGCTTGGTAAAGTTGAGGATAAACAACTAACTTAGCTGCTTTTGTCGGAGATCTGTTTGTTGCTGCTGACAGCCAGAGCAGTCTAGTACAGGGGAAAGGTATATATGTTGGGCTGGTGAGGATATGCAAGTCAGTGTAATCCTGGGGATTTATCTCGTCAGAGTGTATGTCTTCCCCTGCCCCCATTTGGTCTTGGTTAGTTTCAGTAGATGTCTTTTTGTACACAGAGATAGCTTGAGCTTTGAGTTTTTGTTAAAAGGATGGATTTTTCACTGATTTACATTTGTTTGCTTGGTTCTTGTGACCGTCAGGACACATTTGTAGAGTAGTTGTTTTCAAAGATGTAAACAAATCTTTCCACAGTATTTTTAACTAGTTTTCCTTCTGTAGTTAATATTTATGATATTTTCTTAATCACATTTCATCTATAAGAGCTAAACTCAGCCTTTGAGGGAAGCATAATTTTAAATAAGATTTAAAATTCTTTTTATGTGTTTTAGATTCTGGAAGTTACGGGCAGTCTGGGGGTGAGCAGCAAAGGTAAGGTATACGTATATTTTAATAATACCATGTAAGAGTAGAACTGAGGAAAAAAAGATGAATTTAGTTAGGGTTTCCTTTTGAGATTTGGTATCTGGATTTCTAAAAGAGTTAAATATTAGCTTGTCAAGGAAAAGAGTCAGACTGTGTACATACATACTAAAACAATTTTTCCTTTTTTTTTTAAAAAAAAGCCTGCTTGAATCAGTAAATTCAGATACCCCCTAGAAATTAAGACAAATCTCATAGGTATTTTAAAGATTGTTTTCTTTAGGAAATTTTAAAAAAGTAGTTTCTTAAGTCCTTAAAAGGATTTAAACAATTCAACCAATATTACAAGTTTTTAGAGAAAGCATTTCAGTTTTTGGTTGTATAAAATGCTAATATTTTTTTTCAGAGCAGATTTTCTTGAAGCACTATAATAGAAATGCTTAGCATTTTAAAAAGACTTCTTACCATGCTCACAGTAAAAAGAAAAGTCTGTTTTTATGTGACCATATACATGCAGTAGGGTTCTTTTACATGCCAGGAACACAGTCTTCATCTTGCACTATAAATGTTTTGCAGCTCAATGTGAGATACTCAGAATAGCATCTCAGGTATCTTCTGTCGTCAGGTTTTAAGCTCCATGAAAACAAAACTAGTTTGACTTTTTTATTCTCCTAAGATAGTGCTAACCTTATAATAGGCAACTAGCAAATGTTTATTCACTGAAATGTATTTTATAAAGTAAAATTGTGTTAGTACTTGATAGTTATAGAATAATAAGGTGTTTTTTGTTTTTTGTTTTTTTTTGCAAATATTTTATCTTATTTTGGCAGGCATATATTCAGAAAGTTTGTTTCTGACTTGTTAGGGTTTACATGCTATAAAATTGAAGAAAATTCAGTTCTGAGGAAGGTACATTTATTCAGTCAACGAACTATATGCTAGGCTGTGCAATGACACAATATAATTTCATTCAGTGATAAGACTCAGAAGATACACATGTCTCTACCGAGGCACAAAAATTGGACTTTTAGTGCCTATGGTGCCTTTTCTAGGAAGATAAAGGCAGATTTAAGGCAGATGGTAGGAAGAAATTAACCTGTAAAAACATAGCTAATTTGATGAAAGCACTAACTTAAAAAGTCCTCATTTTTCTGCTTCAGATATTAGGGGTTTTGTTTCCATGTAGTCACTCCCACACGCAGGTATAATTCTCTTGAGATTTTCTAGCTCTAGTGAAGTTTTATTTGTGGGATATTGTTAGAGTGAAACTTTTGGTGCTTGTTTGGCATTCAGGAGGTCTGGGAGTGACTTCCTTTATGTCTTTACACTCTTTGGTCACCACCTTTAAATTTAGACTCTTGGAGGCAGATTGACAATTTCTCAGAAGAAAAGCTTGTGTGGAGTTGAAAGTTGAAAATGAAGATAGGGCTTTCTTTGGTTTTGTTTTTAAGCTTTTAAAATTCTAGCACATCTCTTTCAAATAGTACATTTTTCTTTTACAGTTATTCTTCCTATGGAAATCAAGGCAACCAAGGTTATGGACAAGCACCACAAGTAGGTTAAAATATAAATTAATGTGTTTCATAAATAATTATTCCTATCTTAAGTAGGTGATGAAACTTGTATTTACCTAAATTTCAGAGCTATTCTGGCTATGGACAAACTACTGATACCTCATATGGACAGAACTATGGCGGCTACTCCAGCTATGGACAAAGCCAATCAGGTTAGACTTGTTTGTTAAATTTGCTATTTTAGAAATTTAAAAATCAGATCATTTACTAAATGGTATATCCATCCAACCTTAGGTTATTCACAGTCCTACAGTGGTTATGAGAATCAAAAGCAGAGCTCATATGGCCAGCAGTCTTATAATAACCAGGGACAGCAAAACACGGAATCATCAGGAGGGTAAGGAAACAGTAAAGGCACTGAGATTATGTCGGGCAGTGGAAATAACACTTCGGGTATTAAATAGACTTCGCCATCAAATTCCTAGCTTTAAACACTTTTTCAGAAAAGTTTTGATGAAGTATGAATTTCATAGTTTTGTGTTATAAATGTGGAAATTGTCACCAATGTCATTTGATTCTTATGATGTGGTTATTTGTAAAATTACTGTTGAGGTGTATGTAAATGCACATGATTTAAATGTTAAAAAGGAAAATTTTGACCTCTGCTTTATACCTGAGATTAAATAAAAACCTAGCTATAAAAGGACACTTCTCAGTGCTTACTTTTATTTCCATTTTATTTTTTAGCCATTTTAATGTATTACCTTTATTACCTTTTTAGGGACAAAAATATTTAAAAAGTGCCAAAACCTATCCACATATTTCAGATACTCTAAAGATATTTTATTAATATAGGTAGGTAAATACATACCAGCAAGTTTACAGGTTTAAGTATTTTTGGGGGGGGGGTTTGGTTTTATAGTTTTTAAGTTTCAGATGAGAGGAGGCTGTTCTTATTACTAATTTTAGTGATAGCAACTTAATTTTTTTTATTGTGCTTTACATTTTCTAAAATGCTTTTGCATTCCTTAATTTATCCTTAACCACTGTGACATAGTGTCAGTAATTATCCCCATTTTGCAGAGGTAAAGAGAAGTTATTAAGATTATGTAAGCTGTTAAGTTACATAGCTGAAAAATGAGGCAAAAACTGAGCTTACTAGTATTCTGTCTGCAGTGAAAAAATTATTCTAAGTGAAATTCAGTTAAGTATGAACATTGGGAAAAGATTTATGAGGTTGCATTGTCAGTGTTATAGATATGAAAGTGTTTTGAAAAGTAGAAAAATAGAGTAGAAGGAAGATCTCTTCAACCCCTGTTGGTTAGTTTTAAATTTAGAAGAATCCTTTTATAAGGATGCATTTTTGGAAGCATAACATGTAAATGCAAACCAAAGAAACGTGTTAGATTTGGTCTGACCACCATTTTAATGGGAAGTGCTAGGTGCACCGGGGTGGCTCAGTCAGATAAGTGTCTTGAATTTGGCTCATTTCATGATCTCACGGTTTGGGGGGTCAAGCCCCACGTCGGGTGCTTTGCTCACAGCATGGAGGCTGCTTGGGATGTTCTCTCTCCTCTCTGCCTTTCCCGTTCACTCTCTCTCAAAATCAATAAATTAAAAAAAAAAAGATGAAGCACTAGGGTTCTGACTGTTGATGTGATGTGCTTTGGGTACAGAGTTGGGGGAACATACTGATCTTTATTAGATTCTTCTCATCTGATGCAGAATAAGATGTGACTATTAAGTTATGAGGTTTTTTGTTCCCTTTTTGTAAAAGTAAACATTAGAACTCAAATCCAATTTAAATTTTTTTTTTTTTCAACGTTTATTTATTTTTGGGACAGAGAGAGAGCATGAACGGGCGAGGGGCAGAGAGAGAGGGAGACACAGAATCGGAAACAGGCTCCAG
>NW_024412446.1:1580539-1580872 GCF_014898765.1 Herpailurus yagouaroundi | reverse complement strand
ACCGCGAGATCGTGACCTGGCTGAAGTCGGACGCTTAACCGACTGCGCCATCCAGGCGCCCCTCAAATCCAATTTAAACGTTCCTTTTAACATCCCCATCCTGAGAACAGGTAATTAATAGTCCTGTTGCTCAGAACATACCTAGAAATTTCTTTTTGAATTGCCAGAGATAATAAGAAAGTAGTCTCATTATTTGGTAGACTATTTTCAGGTGTAAAAAAAAAAAATGGCATCACAAAGCAAGTTCCTTCCTCTAAAAATCTGAAAGCTATCATTGAAGATATTTAGGAGAATGTAATATAGGTTGTAAAGATAATTATAAGAGAATAGTCC
>NW_024412446.1:1536304-1580529 GCF_014898765.1 Herpailurus yagouaroundi | reverse complement strand
CCATCGCTTCTCGGCCTTTTGGCTAAGATCAAGTGAAGAGAATAGTCCCCCAAATATTATGAGATAACGTTGTTAAATGACAGAGCTTTTTAGTGTAACTGTTAAAAGGACTCAGCACTTGTGATATATTTGTTAGAGACATATTACTGTACTTTGTGGCACCTTTAATTTTTTTAAATTCAAGGAGATGGTAAGAGGCATAGTGATTTTTTGCTTTACCAGTGTTTTCAGAGGTGCATGTGGTTTTCCTCATAATGTGGGATTTCTTCAGTGATAGTGCAATTGGTTTGAAGGCCATTCCACTGGTGATAAAGAGATTTTGTAGATAAAAGAACTAAATCCTTTGCATCAGAAAGTAGTATTAAATATGGTTGAGGTCTAGCTGGTCAGGTCCCTTCTGTCAGTCTCAGTCAACTTGCTACAGTGAACATAATCCTTCTATAAATTTCCAATTCTTGATTTCTGTTTAGCCAAGGTGGAAGAGCACCTCCGTATGACCAGTCAGACTATGGTCAACAAGATTCGTATGACCAGCAGTCAGGCTATGATCAACATCAAGGTTCATATGATGAGCAGTCAAATTATGGTCAGCAACATGATTCCTATAATCAAAACCAGCAGTCCTATCATTCACAAAGAGAGAATTACAGCCACCACACACAAGGTATGATATATTATTTTTCTTTTTTCCTCTCAGAATTACATTGAGTTCTGGATTAAAAGACCTACAGGATTTTAGTTGTTTGTATAAATTCAGAGAGACCTTGAATATATGTTCTTCTTTCTTATGGCCATTAAAACTAGTTTATTGGATTTCCATTTCTGAATTTCTCAGAAACTCCCAAATGGTCATATGACTTTTTGATGATTGATTACCTGAATTTCCTTTGTTGTGTCAGTTAACTTTGATCATTTGACAGTGTTGCTGCTACCATTGTTTTGGTAGTGGTGGTATACCTGATATAGAGAAACTACCTATCAGGTATACCTGATATAGAGAAACTAATCACCAGTAATTAACCTTCTCTCACCTCATCTAAGAAGGACCAGCCCTTCTTTGACTTGTTTTCCTGTAGCACTTAGACTATACCACTGATATTTAGGAATTTGTCCCATGTTTCAAGGGCACAAGTCCTGTCTTACTCATTTGTACCTTCATTACCTACTATAGAGCCTGGTTCATAGTAAGTGCTTAATAAATATTTGTTGAATAATTGAATAAATAAGCGAATGAGTAAAAGTGGAAGCTTATTCACTGAATATCTTCAGTGAACATATTCACTGAATATGTCTCAGTTTTAAAATCGTTATTTCTTGTCCCTGCTTGATTTACATTTAAGTATTTTTGAGGTGAAGAAATAACTTTTTAAGATTAGGGTTATGCTTTTCATCTAATTTATTAAGATTCTGTACCTAATGTTGCACTTTAGCTATTCCTCATCACCATCACATCAAGTGGTGATATCCATGTCACCATTTTGTTATCTGACTACGTAGCAGGACGGAATTTGACACAGATACAATTCCCAAACACATTTAATTCCAGATGTTTTTTTGATGGCTTGCATTTGAATTCTGTATATATGTGCCATATTCCAAAGAATATAATGTATAACCTAAAGAGCCATTCAAGATTATGTTATGGGAAGCCTTTGTCAGAAATGACCCATGGTTATTTATTCATGTGTATATTATTATTATTATTTTTTTGTAGATGACCGTCGTGATGTGAGTAGGTATGGAGAAGATAATAGAGGATATGGCGGGTCACAGGGAGGAGGTAGAGGGCGTGGGGGATATGACAAGGATGGAAGAGGTCCTATGACAGGATCAAGGTAAGTATTTAGGTATAGGTGCCTACATTCCTTCTCTCTTTAATTTTTTAAAATTTTTGTGGCTTTACTTAGCTGGTTTGATTCCAGCATCTGATTTAAGAGGCTTAAGTAGATTATGTTTTAGAGAAGAAGGCAGAAATTCAAAATTGATTTTCAGTCTTCAGATGTCACATAAATTACCTGAGGATAGGCTGTGTTAGTAGTTCGTTTATGTGGTGTATATTAAACACCAGTGGAGAACATTCCCATTTTGGTTGTGATTAAACCACTTAATATGTTTTTCCTGCCAGAGCTATAGAGTCTAAACTCCTTTAAATGATGACTCTGGGAAATCCAAGTATAATATATGTAAAAAATAAAAGGTAAGTTAATTTTAGATTGGAGTGCAGAGAAGCTGTTCCTTAATCTTGAATCCCCTTGGGAAGAGAAAATATTAGGTGATAGAATATAAATGTGGGGTTGGCAAATGAGAAAGATTTTTGTAATTAAACTATTTGGTCTCCCTTCTTTAGTAAATAATTATTGGAATAATTAGTGCAGCATTCCCTGTCATTATGTATTTTGTTCAGACTAAGCTGTGGAAAAGAAGACTTGTAAATTCAGCTTTTCTTTTCCAGCTTCCCTTTTCCCTATTGCTAGTTTTATCAGGTTTTGGTATTTAATTTTGGTATATGTTATGAAGTTGGTTTTAAAATTACTTTTAAATATATCTATAAATTTGGCACTTTGGCCCTAAAAACAAGAATGAAAAAATAACTGACATTTGTTGAGGACACTCAGATGAGGTTTTCAGGTTGCAAATTCATGTGTAAAGTACACAGGCCTTAAAAGATAACTGTGTTCTTTGGGAATTGAAATTGTTAGTAGCCTGTTAACTGACACTTAATAATATATCAGTACCAGTTCACTCTTTTGCATCTTAGGGACTGTCTGTCCCCTCAGCTGACCTGAGAAACATACAGCATTGTTATTTCTTCAAGTGAGCCAGGAGTTTGGTCACTGACTTGTATTTCTCTGTGTTTAGTATTCAGTGTATTGATATTATGGAAAAACTAAAGCCTAAACTTACTTGGTAAACGTTTATAAGACTGAATATTAAGTCTTTTGATTGATAACCAAAGTCAGTTTACAATATACAAATATGTTCTTGTGTGCTCTTCATTATCAAAGTGAGCAGCCTGCCATCATGTGGATGTAAGTGAACAGTGTTAAGTGACATGGTGCTTACTTTCTACCTAATAGCCTCCCTTTCACCTCAAACAGAATCCCAAACAAGATAACCAACAGGTATATTTAATTTTCCAGCTAATATGTTTTAGATAATTGGCTTCTTTGGAATGCTACATGTTTTGCAGGATATCATAGGTTTAATTTTCTTCATAAGGAAGCTGTATGCTATAAATTATTAAACTATGACAGTGTCTGAAAATGGTAGAATCCCACTTTTCAGGAGGAGGAAGGTAGGGAAGTCTTTAAAAATACATTTTCATCTTTGAGAGATGACTCATCTTAGAATCAGAGATTTGAAAGGGCCTTGAATGAACCTCTTAATAGAAAAGGGAAGCTCCATACCATAACCAACTTGAGAGTCCTATTTTTAATCACCTTTATAATTTCCTTGGCAACATATTTCAGTATAATTTTTCATCCAGACTTGATCATGAACTAAGTTTTTGATTTTCAAATTGTATTTAGGCTTAGAATCTCTTCATACAGTATCTTATGTAGAAGCCCACTATATCTTAGGTAAAATGATACTGATCTAGTTTATTGTAGGATTGGGGGAGGGGGTCTTGTCCAGTTGTTACCTATACCCCCCCCCCCCCAAGCCAGTAGATGGCATGTTCATGAAGGGCCTTTTTTAGAAATCCACGTGGATGATGATTATTCTTTGTATTGGGTTAGTAAATTTTTTATATGAAAGGCCACGTAGTAAATATTTTAGGCTTTTTGGGCCATATGGTTTCTGTTGTAACTGCTTACCTCTGCCCTTGTAGCACCAAAGCTGCCCTAGACAATATATAAATAAACATGGTTGTGTTCCAGTAAAACTTCATGTACGGATATGGAAATTTGAAGTTCATGTGATTTTCATGTGTTACAATATCTTGCTCAAGATGTGCTTTTTAGCTTATTTATAGGGATAAAGTATTTTTTTATTTTATTTTATTTTTTTTTCAATGTTTATTTATTTTTGGGACAGAGAGAGACAGAGAATGAACGGGGGAGGGGCAGAGAGAGAGGGAGACACAGAATCGGAAACAGGCTCCAGGCTCTGAGCCATCAGCCCAGAGCCCGACGCGGGGCTCGAACTCAAGGACCGCGAGATCGTGACCTGGCTGAAGTCGGACGCTTAACCGACTGCGCCACCCAGGCGCCCCGGGATAAAGTATTTTGAATTAGAGTAAAAATGCCCAGTTTCAGGATTTTTTTTTCACACTTGGTTTTATATTTAAGTACCAAAAATATCCAAACATTTTTTGTTAGTCGTCATCAACACTCCCATTTGTGTTTCTAATCATCTTACTTAAAAAAATTACATCAAGGTTGAAAATACAATCCTTTCAGAGCTGTTTGAAGAATATCTGGCATTAGTTAGGTTTATATTTAAAGAAGAAGGGGCATGGTTTGTGGGTGAGTGTGGGATATGTTGTAAAGGATGGGGTATTCTTAGACTCAGGTTGTATGATTGCTTGGCTAGAGGAAGAATACAAACCAAAAAAGCTGTCAGCTTTCCAAATATGAAAGAAAATGTGTGAAAATTATAGGGACTATAGGAAACAGTGTTTTTCTTGAAAAAGCAGTTGCAGCAAAAAAAAAAGAATGAATATCTAATTGTCATTTAAAATTGATCACTTAGTGGACTAGAAGCTTATGGCTGTAAGATCTCTATGTGTTTTTAACTTCAGCATTGTGATGAATGCATTGCAAAATTGCCAGAACTTTATAGATTGCCATTTTTCATGATTAAGTCATCAAATTAAGTAACTCTTTTCAGGCTTTAATATCTTAAGCTTAAAAAAAAAACAAAAGTCATCTTGAATTTTGAGTGTCTTACAGGAATTTTTGATTAGTTCCCTTTAAAATGTTCAGGTGATAGTCTAGAAAAGCACTGCCCAATTGAAATGTAATATGGGTCACAAATGTGAGCCACATATGTAATTTTTTTAAGTTTATTTATTTTGAGAGAGAGAGAATCTCAAGCCAGCTCTGCACTATCAGCGCAGAGCCTGGCATGGGGCTTGATCTCACGGATCATGATATCATGACCTGACCTGAAATCAGGAGTTGGACGCTTAACTGACTGAGCCATCCAGGTGCCCTGTGTAATTTAAAATTTTTTAGTAGGCATGTTAAAAGAATGTAAGCAGGTGTAATTAATTTTAATAATATATTTTACTTAATCTAACATACCCAAAATATTTTATCATGTAATCAGTACAAAAATTATGGAGGTTATACATTGCTTTTTTCATACTAAGACTTTGAAATCCATTTTGTATTTTTATATTTAGAGTGCATCTAAATGTTTATTTTTTTTATATTTACATTTCAGTTTAGACTGTCCACATTTCAAATGATTATTAGCCACAGGTGGCTATTGAATACTGTATTGGACAGTGTAGCTCTAGAATGATAGATATATTGGCTTTCTGAAATGTGGGTAAATGTTGAATCCAGAGAGTCTTTTTACCACATAATACAAGATATGGGAGGAAATAAAACATAAATATATGTAGTGTTGAGAATGGTATTTAAATCCATCCAATCATTTACATTTGGAATTAGTGTTAGTCTTCTTCACACCTAAAAAATTGTATTTTGGATTTACTACTATGAAAGTATAAGCACAGTGGTTGTTTTTTTTGTTTGTTTGTTTTTAACTGATCTTTTAAAAATTTTAGCTAAGTCCCTTTTTCTCTCTAGATCATGGATTTTCTGGGAACAGAATTTTCTGTATTGTCCTTTTACTTTTTGGCTGTTTAAGTCTTTGAATAGATATATTTAGATTTTT
Source organism: Herpailurus yagouaroundi (assembly GCF_014898765.1). Taxonomy (NCBI): domain Eukaryota; kingdom Metazoa; phylum Chordata; class Mammalia; order Carnivora; family Felidae; genus Herpailurus; species Herpailurus yagouaroundi. The sequence continues at coordinate 1,574,679 of NW_024412446.1, read as the reverse complement.
TTTTTTAATGTTTATTTTTGAGAGAGAGACACACAGTGTGTGAGTGGGGGAGGGGCAGACAGAAAGGGAAACACAGAATCTGAAGCAGGCTTCAGGCTCTGAGCTGTCAGCACAGAGCCTGAGGTGGGGCTTGAACTCATGGACTGCGAGATCATGATCTGAGTCAAAGTCGGACGTTTGACTGAGCCACCCGGGCGCCCCTAGATTTTTTTTAAATTAAAGATTTGGAGTAGAGATTCTGTTAAAGAACTTTTTCTTGACTAGCATCTGAAATTAAATGACCATTTTCTCTAAATATGTAATACCGTAACAATGGAAGAACCCTCAGAGTCTACCTTAGGGTAGGCTGCTCATTGTGGTTTTGAACTTGGGACAATTTCTGTAGTTGAGTCAAGAATATACAGTTGGTTTTCTTATGCAGGGGGCTCAGCCATAAATTTGAGTGTGTAAACTCTACATTAAATACCTCTACTACTTCACCTTAATATATCTTTACTTTAGGAATTCTTTATGTGTACAAGTTTGCTGCTTTTTCTGGGAAGAAAAATTGTTGTGGTAACATCTTGGCTTAGATTTTCACATAACTTCATTGGCCTAATTGGTTAGTGAAGCCTTAACTTAGTATATGGAAAAGGGACTTGAAACTTGACTACAGGTTTGAAAGATTCTTAACCACAGGCCCATCTTCTAGTGCTATTTGAGGTTTATTTAGTATATTTAATATAATAAATTTCTTTATAAGGGATTGTAATAGAATATGTTAATATGAAATTTCTTAATAAGTGAAGAGAAAAATGATTGAAACATTTGAACTTGAAAGAAAGCTTCACCTAGAGTTCTAGATCATCTAGACTGGTGCTTCTCAAACTTTACATGTGAATTCCTTGTGGATCTTATTAAAATGCAGATTATAATTCAGTAGGTATGAGGTGAGGCCTGAGATGCTGCTCTTCTAAGATGTTCCCAGGCTCTGCCTGTACTGTTCTTCCCTGGAACACCCTTTGAGTAGCAGCAAGGATGTAAAAACTCTTATTTTGTGAAGGAGGATACTGAAGCCTAGGAGAATTACGGATTTGTCTAATTTTTCAAGATTGATCAGTGATAGTAAAGACTATATCCTGAGTCTCTTAGTTTGAAGACTAGTACTTTCTCAAACGGATTATGGTGTTTTCATATTTATGGCCATTGTGTTGAAATCTTAAGCAGCTGCTGTATTTTCAAAGGAAATGCTCAGTATATGTGACTTAAGTTAAAATGTCATTCTCTGGAGAAACAGGAAATAATAAACCTATTCAAATATCACTTTTTTAATGTTTTATTTAGTTTTGAGAGAGAGAGGAGGTCAGAGGGTCTGAAGCAGGCTCTGTTGACAGCAGAGAGCCTGATGCGGGGCTCAAACTCACAAACCATAAGATCATGACCTGAGTTGAAGTCAGTTGCTTGACTGACCGGGCCACCCAGGTGCCCAAAGGTCACTTGTTTTATAGCACTTCTATTTTGCAGTGATATTGCTTTTTTTATTGTTCAAAGTTATGTTGCTGGCCAGAATAGAAATGACAGGAATTAGCTGATGTATACAGTTGCAGAATTTCTTTCCACTGTGGCCAGATGAACAGTTTGGTATTTGGTTAATATTAACATGACTGCAAAATAATTAAAAGGGGTCTCTTCTAGCACTTACTTGAAAATTTCCTATTTAAAGAATCTACTTTATCTTGGGGACTTTAACTTCCTGACAGTAATATGGGCTTGATATTTTCACTAGTTCATTCCTCACTTTTTAAAATTTTTTTTGAGTTCTCATGATCATCTTTGAAGAAACCAGAGATATTTTGGTGTCTAATAATAAGATTTTTGGCAGTTTATACTCTGTTGGCTCTCCTTTCTTAAAAGAGTTAAGTGGTGATACACAGGTCGTTTAGAAGTGTAGGGAGAGCTTGGGTACTGTTCTGAAAGAGGGGTCTTTAGAGACTCAATGGGAAGCTATATGTATATAAAAGACTAGAGCTTTATATTGTCTGTATAGCCTTGAAATAGCCTTATTTTTTTTTATGGTTTTCCTGGAAAACAAGTAAAATTAATAGCAGATCAAGATGCATGTGTCTATACTAAACTGGTTGCAAGGGGATATTTTTTATATCAAGGTAGCAGAAGAGATTTATAAAAGAAGAATGCTTTCTCATTTAGTTGGGGTGATTTTTTCAGGATGGCTCAGAAAAGCCATCTACCTAGAGACTAGAAGGGGCCGTGTTGGTATTACAGGAGAGGCTTTAAGCAGTGAAGAGACGTTAGTGTATTGGGTTAATTTTTTGGATTATAGTAGAAGATTAATTGTAGTAGAATATTAGATATCACCATCTGAAAACTGGGTGTTTTTATTTCCATGACAGCACATGAATTCTAGAGGGTTACTTCAGTCAAGAGAAAAGCTTTTAATGTATGAGTATTTAGACAGTGTCTTGATTTTTTTATATAAATTTATAAACACAAGGACTATTGACTTATCTGGTAGCGGAAATATGCCAGATAGAGTCATTTTCTTGTAGGTAGCTGGGATATTGGAGTATGTTGCATTCTGTCTCTGATCTGGTCTACTGATTGGTGTTACAGAGCATTTGGCAGCATGAATCTCAGTAGCTCTGATATGAGGAGATCTAGTATATTATATTGGGTATAGGAGGGCCGTTTTAAGTTATGCTTTCTTTTAGTGCTCATTTTATCAGATTTCTGAATGATTTGAGATTTTTTAAGACTACTTTCAGGCTCACTTTTGTGTATATTTATACCTTTTTTTAATCTCATAAAACCCATAATTTGGTTTCACAGTAGAACATACTAAAGTTTTTACCTCACCTATTCTGCTATCAAAATCTTAACCTAGCTTTATATTGTTCTTCCAGTCTTTTTCCTTTATTCTCATATTTTAAAAAATATCCCCTTGGAAAGAATGTTTGCTCTAGTTTATCATTCTTCATTCTGTGCCTCCAGCATTTAAATTATGATATGAATAGAATCCCTTTGGCGTGGGGTTGGGAAGATTTTAAAAGTAGATTAGATACATTCTGTAGTAAACTTGAAAAGGAACCCTTGTGGAAATAGATTCTTGGGAAAACACTTAGGTGAAAACATTTTGGAGTCTATGAAATAGAATTTACTGGAAAGTTAGAGGTGCTACTGTTTCCCTAGGCGCTCTACTTATGACAGTTAAGTGTAGATTGAGCCCAGGGCTCAGCACATTAGAGACTTAAGGAAGAAATCATTTCTTCAATTTTTCCTCTGCAGTGGTGGTGACCGCGGTGGCTTCAAAAATTTTGGTGGTAAGTGCTGAGTATCCCAAAATGTTTCAGTGGAAATGCTATATAAATCTAAAAGCCACCAATATCCCGCAGACGCAGTCTAAGCCCTTTCTTACTCTGTTGAGGCTGGTGTGTGTTGTGTGCTTTAAAAAAATTAAATATATATACATATATATATGTCAAAGAAAACATTAAAAAGTCAAAGTTGATCTCAAACAGTCCAGTGGGTTTCTACGCAGTGAATTTGCATGAAAGAGTCTGTGGTGACCAATGAATGAGACTTTCAGTGGATTTTGACAATACATTTTTTAATAAAGGTAGCTGACATGGTGTTTTTAAATTATTAGGGTTTTCCAATCAGCCTTCACAACCAGAGCTTAACAAAAGTGGTAACTAGCATAATGCCAAAGTGGCGGGTACTGTCTGGGACAAGTTTAAGGAAATAGTGACTTTCATCTTGATTTCTTAAACTTAATAAAACTTAATTTATATATTTACTTTGTAAATCTGTGATGGTTGACTTTCAAGGATTTTGGAAGTTTTGACTTTTCATGCCTTGGTTTTTATTACTATTTTTTCATGATTTCTAATGAGTTGCTTTAAATAGCTTTTTTTTTCTTTTTCTTTTCTTTTCCCTTAGGTCACAGGGATTATGGACCCAGACCAGATGCTGGTAAGGTTTATGGTAGTTTGTGACTTTGCCATTAAGAGACTGTTAGTTTTCCAATTTTTCAAGGAAAAAAAGTTGGAGGAGTTAAGACAGGAGGAAGATTTAATTTGACAGTGCTTCCGGAATTGGGGAGCTTCACTTCTAAAAATATACCAGAAAGAAAACTTCAGGGAAATTGATTGGAAAGTTTGCTGGGGAAAATTGCTGTGTTTGTGGTTTCCCATGTTCTGCTTTTTCTTTTGTGAAGAAAAAACTTGATTTTTTATTGCTAATTAACATTTATTTAAATACTACATGTCAGACGAGAGAGTTGGTGTTATTGGGGAATTAGAAGTAGAAAAACTATGTTTAAGAAAATACTGCATTGGATTGGTAGTCTGCCGAGTGGGCTTAAGAAACCGAAGTTCCTACCTGAGAGAATTGTCTTACTCTAGGCAGAAGTCACCCATTTCATGTAGCTTTTATTTTTGAATGAAATTCAAGGCCACCTGCAGCCTTTTGGGAGTTATGATTTAGTTATTAAAAATCTATTTGAGGCAAAAACTTTTAATATATATTGAAATCAGAACTTTTGTTTTTATTAAGATGCCAAAGTATTTTATATGGAAGGCAATTTCTGAATTATCCCTTGATGGACGAATTTTTGTACTCCTTTCTTACTTTGTTGTATTAATCCAAAAGTGTGCGTGTAAGGTAAGGTGTGTGTCAAGGTGCCCTTACGCTCTGGTATCTACAAAGTTTATTGCAATGGACAAGAAACTAGCAGTTGTGGTTGCCTTGCTTGGAACTCCAAAGTGTCAGATTTGGAGAATTTTCTACTAGAGAGCCTTACAAGTATTGATTAGCTATAAAGAGTTAAAGCTCTCCAAAGAAAGGAATGCTGATTTATACTAACTTTCTTCATCTCTTCATGAACTTAGGCTTGTATCTGAATCTAAAGAGCAAGATTTCTAAGATCTCGCTTAATTGGTCTGTATTTCACATAGTGTGGACTTGATCCACTTTAACTGCAGTTTAGTTGTAAGAATTGACCTGCTACCAAAAAACTGGTGACCACTTTGCCTGTTGATAAAAGATTTTTTTGTATAGTGGTTCTTTTTCCTTTTGGTCATAGAAACAGTTGAATATTGGACAATTAGTTATTGCTCTTGATTACTAAACAGGATGCAGTAAAACCAAGGATATGTAAAATTAACCATAATTTTTTTCCCCTTAGATTCAGAATCTGATAATTCAGATAACAACACAATCTTTGTGCAAGGACTTGGGGAGGGTGTGTCTACAGATCAAGTAGGGGAGTTCTTTAAGCAAATAGGAATTATTAAGGTGAGTAGAAAGTATAGCTTATGTTGAAAATCTCATAATTATTAACAAATTCTAGTTAAGATACATAGATTACGTTGTAAGCCCAAGGTTTGTTTCTTAAAATTCCCTTATACACATGCTCACCCGTGTCTGTAGGCCTTTTGCTAAATTTGCTAAATACATGAAAATTTTATTCCTTGTGTTTATCTTTCCACAGCCTGCCACAGCTTTAGCTTTCAATCTTGGGCTCTAAAAATAGTCTCTGCCTAGGTCCTAAAATTGTGAGAACGAAATGAGATTGTGAGAACATTTTATGGATTCTGAAATGCCAATATATGCGAACCGAGCTGTACATTAGCCCAATATATAATGCTTTATTCCATAACTATGTTATTCATTGTTTACTTGTGTCTTGTGTACTGTTTGTTTCATGCATGTAATTTTCATGTTTTCAACTAGAAAGCAGCAGTTAGAGTAGTGTTAGTAGATTGTAGCAGTTGCCTGAAATCAGTTTGCAATTGTTCTTGTTTGGTTTCTGTGTAATACTCATGTTTTTTCTTTCTTTGGGAGTTAAAATTTCTTAAGAAATTTTTTACTCATGACATGTAAAACATTCACACAGTTCTGAAGAGTAAACATTCTTTGTCTTCCACTCCCATCCCAGCCAGCTTCAGTGTGTATACATTAGTGGCAGTCTGTTAAATTTGCCTTGTGTACATTCTTTCTGACCTTTTTTTAAATGTTTTATAAGGTACATATTTACCTGAAGCATTATCTACATTTTTTGTGTGGGTTTAAAGAAATTATACATAGATAAAACAGTATATTATGTATTGTTTTCATAGCTTGGGTTTTACTTAATGTATCTTAAGAGAATTTTCCTTTTCAGAACCTATAGATAACCTCATTTTTATATTAGGTACATAGTATTTGTAGTATGTATATGTGAATTCCTTTTTAAAAAATCTTTATCTGGTTTATGATCACTTTTTCTTAAAACACTAATACCAACTTGTTTGTTTCTCAGACAAATAAGAAGACTGGAAAACCAATGATAAATCTGTATACAGACAAGGACACAGGGAAGCCCAAAGGAGAGGCAACAGTGTCATTCGATGACCCTCCTTCAGCTAAGGCAGCCATTGACTGGTTTGATGGTATATACCTCATTCATACAGTTTCAATATGCAGTTTGGATAAATGTTGTCCAGTCTTGAAGTCAAACTATATTCTGGTAGACTGGTTATTTTCATGTTTACTTTTGTGGGTATTCTATTAAAAAAACAGGCCAGAGTAGGGGCGCCTGGGTGGCGCAGTCGGTTAAGCGTCCGACTTCAGCCAGGTCACGATCTCGCGGTCCGTGAGTTCGAGCCCCGCGTCGGGCTCTGGGCTGATGGCTCAGAGCCTGGAGCCTGTTTCCGATTCTGTGTCTCCCTCTCTCTCTGCCCCTCCCCCGTTCATGCTCTGTCTCTCTCTGTCCCAAAAATAAATAAATGTTAAAAAAACAAACAAAAAAAAAACAAAACAGGCCAGAGTTTTTATATACCTTTAGAAATGAGGTAGATGAGCTCTCTCCTTGTTTGTCTCAAATATTTCCTTATTATCATGCCTTGTGCTTGAAGCCACTCTGATGGAGATTTAGAGGGTTGGCCTGCTTAAATCTGTTGTTTGTAAATTTAGATTAATTTCCCTTCAAATATAAAGTTAATACATATTTGGAAGAAATAGTAAGACATTTTTCCCTTGAAAATAAACTATGGGAAAGTAGAAGAAAGCAGTAAAGCATCCAGTCCTTTCTATTCAGAGATAACCGTTGATAATATTTAAAAAAGAATTTTTTTTTTAATTTTTTTTTTTTTTTTTTAGCGGGGGGGGGGGGACAGAGAGCAAACAGGAGAGGGACAGAGAGAGAGAGGGAGACACAGAATCCAAAGCAAGCTCCAGGCTCTGAGCTGTCAGCACAGAGCCTGACACAGGGCTGGAACTCATGAAATGTGAGAACATGACCTGAGCCAAAGTCAGATGCTCAGGTGCCCTGATAATATATATTTAAAAAATTTTTTAGAAACATTTATTTATTTAAAAAAAATTTTTTTTTTCAACGTCTATTCATTTTTGGGACAGAGAGAGACAGAGCATGAACGGGGAGGGGCAGAGAGAGAGGGAGACACAGAATCGGAAGCAGGCTCCAGGCTCTGAGCCATCAGCCCAGAGCCCGACGCGGGGCTCGAACTCACGGACCGCGAGATCGTGACCTGGCTGAAGTCGGACGCCCAACCGACTGCGCCACCCAGGCGCCCCAAACATTTATTTATTTTTGAGAGACAGAGAGAGACAGAGCATGAGCAGGGGAGGGGCAGAGAGAGAGGGAGACACAGAATCCAAAGCAGGCTCCAGACTCTGAGATGTCAGATGTCAGATGTCAGCACCCCCCGACACGGGACTCAAACTCACAAACCGCGAGATTGTGACCTCAGCCGAAATCGGACGGTTAACCAACTGAGCCACCCAGGCACCCCTGACTAATATTTTTTACTTACATTTCCTTCCACTCTTAAAATGTATTTTAAAAATAGTTTATCATTATATTCCAAATGTAGTTTTGTTTCATGCTTCTTTCACTTAACATTTTAATAGTCATTTCCCCATGTTATTAGAAATTCATTGTTTTGTACCCTAATAAGAAGTAACACTGCATGTTAACTGTGGTTTATAGTCTAGGCATAATTCTAAAAGCTTTACATGATCCTCATTTTGATCCTCACAGTAACCCTATGAGACAAACCCTGTATTATTATTTTATAGATGTGGAAACTAAAGCACAAAGAAGCTCTATAATTTCCAGGATCATAGCATAATTGACAGAGTCAGGATTCAAACTGAGGCAGTCTGGCTCCACTGTCTCTAAAGGACTTAACCGTGCTAATTAGATTGACAGACACCTGAGGTCCCTTCCACTTCTGAGATTATTGTACCTGTGTCTTTGAAAAACATAATTGCATTTCCTCTTCAAAAATGAGATTGGATTCTCTATCTGTCCTCACCTTAATATTGTTTACCTTTTTGCATTAATCTGTCAGGACTAGCACCTTGCTATTGAAGGCTAGGTCCATTTTTCCTCACTTTTCTGTGTTTGCCATAGTTTTGGTGAATTAAAAAGCAATCTCTTTTGCTCATACATATTCAAAAATTATTGTGCCTGTTGCCCACAGGGCATATGAGCCTCTTAAACCTAACTCCATAGTTCAGCTCATTCATTCTACAGCTTTGAAAATACTGATCTGTGAGTGGCTTCTTATATTATATTGTCTGGTACTGTGAAAAGTTGCCAGCCGCAATGATGAGTGCTTTGGTCAGGGAGCTAAGGCTCCTGCAATTCTGACCATTTTATAAAATCCTTGGGTACCTTTTCCTTATATGTCAGTTCTCTTGTTTAATACAAAATAAAAAGATTAATTCCTGTCTCTAAGGCTGTGAGGCTGCAGAATATATGTATGTGTGCGTGTATGTAATTACATATGTATGCAGTTTTTTGCATGTATTATTTTTAAAGCTAATTCTTGCATATGGTAAAAAAGTTTCAAACTGTACCAGAAATGTATAGTGAAAAATGAGCTTTCTTTCCACCTTTGATCCCCAGTGATCTTTCCCCTGCTGAGAGTGAGGCATAATAGGCAGTGAATATATAGCGTATGTGTATTTGTAAAGTTATGTGTACACATGTATATGTGTACACCCACACACTAATTCCCTTTAAAAAGTAGAAGTGGTAGTTGGGACGCCTGTGTGTGGCTCAGTCGGTTGAGCGTCTGACTTCGGCTCAGGTCATGATCCCATGATTTGTGAGTTCGAGCCCTGCATCGGGCTCTGTGCTGATAGCTCAGAGCCTGGAGCCTGCCTCAGATTCTGTGTCTCCCTCTCTCTCTGCCCCTCCCCCGCTTGTGCTCTGTCTCTGTCTCTCAAAAATGAATAAATGTAAAAAAAAAAAAATTAAAAAAAAAAGAAGTGGTAGCATACTACACACAAGGTTTTGCATTTGGCTCTTTCCATAAAAAAAATATTAGATGTGGGTTTTTTACTCAGTAAAAAGTAACTGGGTCCCAGTGACAGATCTGCTCTATTCAATAGATGATAATCATGTTTTAACACTGTTACCTTGATTCTTTGGAATACTAGTGTGTTTGAATTTCTGTGAGGATATGTCTGTTAATACTCTGAAACTAAAAGTTTCCAAGACAGTTTTATATTTTTGTTGAGAGGTAAGATGTGGAGTAGCACTTCTTTAAAATTATGTTCTTTTTTTCTTAGGAAAAGAATTCCATGGCAACATCATTAAAGTGTCCTTTGCTACCAGAAGACCTGAATTCATGAGAGGAGGTGGAAGTGGAGGTGGGCGGCGAGGTAAGATACTTGTTGCTCACAGGCCTGGATATTGTACAGAGGGTTTCAATTTGAGTCCATTGTCTGTCTCTATTGTGTGAATTACTACTTCTTTCTCTCCCTAAGTTTTTTTACTTAAATCTTTTTTTTTTTAATTTTTAAAAATTTTATTTTAGTTTTTAATTATTATTTTTTAAAATATTTATTTTTGAGAGAGAGAGAGAGAGAGAGAGAGAGAGAGCGAGCACAAGCGGGGGAGGGGCAGAGAGAGAGGGAGACACAGCTTCAGCCTCCAAGCTCCCAGCACAGAGCCTGTCGTGAGGTTTGAACCCATGAGCTGTGAGATCATGGTCTGAGCCCAAGTCGGACATTTAGCCAACTGAGCCACCCAGGCACCCCTTAGTTTGTAATTCTTTTAAAAGAAATTTTTATTTATTAGAGAGGGTGCAGGCACACGGGAGAAGCGGGGAGAGAGAGAGAGAATCCCAAACAGGCTCGCTTCATGCTCAGCACAGGGCTCAATCCCACGACCCTGGGATCATGACCTGAGCTGAAATGAGGACTTGGACACTCCAACCAACTGAGCCACCCAGGCACTCCATCTTTTTCCTTATATCTTAAAGTGAGAGTGGATACTGAAAGGAGATTGGGTAAATAAGGTGTCATAATAGCTAAGAAAGTAGTTGAAAGAAGGTTCTAGAAATCCCTTTGGAAAGCTGTGTAGCAGTTTTTTATTCACATGGAGATCAGGAGACAGTTGCTTAAATGATACTTAATTAGGTAATCTGACCAGTTTATAAATTCCCTGATACAGTTGCCGTCACCTTAATTCATTTCTATTGTGTTTAATTTCTTAAATTTCGAATATGTTTTCTCTGCCTTTGTCACTGAGATTCTCAGACTAAGGAGGGTATTATAGAAAGTGGACTTTGAAGTTTTTTAGTGCATTAAATAATGCACTGTATTATGTGCTTGCGGTCTTTTCCCACGTTTCTTGGATTTACTAAATAAAGCCTCAAATGAAAAGAATCAGGGTCCTACCATAAGGGGTTCATTTTGGGGGTGGCTGCCCAGTTATTGATGGGTACTTGCTCTGGCTTTTCCTCTGTTTCATTAATGTCTACTGCTAGTTTTTTTCCCCTACTCCTCTTTCCCCCAGGCCGTGGAGGATACAGAGGTCGTGGAGGCTTTCAGGGGAGAGGTGGAGACCCCAAAAGTGGGGACTGGGTTTGCCCTAATCCGTAAGTATCTCATTTATTTTGTCAGTAATAGGGTTGGGATTGGGGTCAGAGGATGCAAGAGGGGGTTCTGAATCAATTGGAAACTATTGAACATTTTTATTTTCCTCCTTTCTCAGATCATGTGGAAATATGAACTTTGCTCGAAGGAATTCCTGCAACCAGTGTAATGAGCCCAGACCAGAGGATTCTCGTCCCTCAGGAGGAGGTGGGTCAGCTTTTTAACAGCAATTCCATGGCATTTATCTTCTGACTAGCATTAAGGGTGCTTTACATTATTTGCTGGCCTTGCTGATTTGCATTTTTACCTTGCAGATTTCCGAGGAAGAGGCTATGGTGGAGAGAGGGGCTATAGAGGTCGTGGGGGAAGAGGTGGAGACCGAGGCGGCTATGGTGCAGACAGAAGTGGAGGTGGCTATGGAGGAGACAGAAGTGGTGGCGGCGGCTACGGAGGAGATAGAAGTGGGGGTGGCTATGGTGGAGACAGAAGTGGGGGCGGCTATGGTGGGGACCGAGGCGGCGGTTATGGTGGGGACCGAGGCGGCGGCTATGGAGGAGACCGAGGCGGAGGCTATGGGGGAGACCGAGGCGGAGGCTATGGAGGAGACCGAGGAGGTGGCTATGGCGGAGACCGAGGTGGCTATGGTGGAGACCGAGGCGGCTATGGTGGAGACCGAGGCGGCTATGGAGGAGATCGAAGTGGGGGGGGGCTATGGAGGAGACCGTGGCGGCGGTGGCTATGGTGGAGACCGAAGTGGAGGCTATGGAGGAGACAGGAGTGGTGGTGGCTATGGAGGAGACCGAGGTGGCTATGGAGGCAAAATGGGAGGAAGGTGAGTATTACAATGTACTTGTTAATCTTTTTATTTTACTGCTCCTAGGGTTTAGGATCCGAGCCCTTTTTGTCACATTTTCTTAATGTCCAGTTGTTTGGAACTTGAATTTTTCATTGGAAACTCTCAATTAGGATGGAGAAGATTCATTTAGTTTTCTTGCTTAGAAATTTCTAAAACTCATTTTGTTTTGGAAATTGTTTCATAAATCTATATTTGTATGAGGGTGTGTATATGGCTGTGGTATTTTCTCATGGCTAAAGTTAATTGAGATTGAGAGGTAATTTGAAACTGTATGTAAATCAGAGGTTCTTAATGTTAAGTGAGGGGAGCACACCTTTCATAGGGGCATTTTCTGAGATCACATGTGACACGCGCCACCCTGTAGTTGTTTCTCTGGAGAGTCTGGTAATCCCTTTTCCAGATGAAAATTCCTGATGGTACTGATGGGAGTGTGTTGTGCCCATGAATGGTGTAGAGGCAGAAAAGTTGATGAAAAACAACTTCGATTATCATACTAAGCATCTGTATGCCAGATGCAGTATAGGGTAGTGAGAATTAGTATAGCATATGGTTAAGAGCATGAAGTTCAGAGATAAGAAGTCTCTGGTTTCAAATTCTGGCTTCACCACTTACTAGCTGTGTGATGTTAGGCAAGTTACTTAACCCTTTGGAGCATTAGCATTCCCATCTATAAAATGGGGCCAGTAATACCTCCTTCATGGAGTTGTATTAGATCATGTAATGACAGTTCCTGGCCCACAGTAAGTGCTATATAATTGTTAGATACTAGTAATTATCTATTGAACATGTCTTACTGTATAGCAAATCCTGTGGAAGTGTCTTTCTATTCTTTAGTTTAGTCCTCAGCTCCATGAGGTAGATGTATTTCCCATTTTGTGAAGTAGGAAATGTTGTGTAACTTTTCCAAGGTCACATAGTAAGTGGCAGACCCAGAATTCTTACATGAAAATGTGTGCTTTCCTTTTTCTGTTATGCCACTCGTCTGTTAAGAGTGCTTGACAGCGGTTTAGAGTCCTTACTGTAGATGGAAAGTTTTTAAGACTCAGTTATAGCAAAATCTTCCAGGAACTTTGTGGGTCTTAAAGCTGATAAATTAGATATTTTTAAGCACTTCTAGGAGTAGAGAAATAAATTAGGTATGGTGTCATTCTTACAGAAATTGTCAAGCTGATGCCAGTCACCAGCACCCTGAGGAAGTGTCTGATGCTCCCCCTTGGTAGAAAATTAGAATTTAGTCTGGCTCTTTATTTTTCATTCCTAGAAACGACTACAGAAATGATCAGCGCAACCGACCATACTGATGACTGTTTTGAATGTTCCTTTGTCTCTGACATGATCCATAGTGAAATTGCCAGAGTTTTGCCTGCTGCTTTCCTCGTGGCCTCTTCTTGGGTAGTGAAATTAAGTGACATTTGGATTTTTATTTGGGTGGGAGGGCTGGGACAGTTTTTCTTTTAGAAATGTCCATTGAAATTTCCCCATTTAGTTTTCCACCTCTCCTTTCCAACCCTTGAAGCTAAGTGCGTTGTAAAATATTGCCAAAATGGAAAGTGTTTTGTATTACTGCAATAAAGGCTGCTTGTTTTGTGGACTTTTGTACATTAGTGCATTGTTCTATCACACTCAGGATTCAGTTACAGCAGACTGTAACCCTAAAGAATTAGGAAATTCATTCTGTTTCATTAACTTAAAACGTTACTTTCAACAATACTGAGCTCCTGCTCTGTTTAGAGTAGTAATTGGCAAGAATGACTGCATGTCAGAATTACCCGAGGAGGTTATCAAGATTAGATTTCTAGGCCTCACCGCAGGTCTACTTGGTCAAAACTTGTTAAGTGTGGGGAGCTAGACCTAGGAATCTATATCAGGCTCACCAGATGGTTTTGATACAGTCACTTTAATGGCAGTTTACAGCTGTGAGCCATTTATTTAGGGCAGTGTTCTAGATGCTGGGAATGTGGAAGTCTAAGGGTTATGTAGGAAGAGTAAGGATTTGATGACAAGCCAGGGTGAAGATACCAGTGTGCTGGGTATGTTACTTGGCATTCATTAAAGAACTATTTCTCCTACACTTATCAGGGGTAAGGCATTGCACCAGATGCTAGATAAGTTGCCCCTCAAGCAAACAGACAATATACAGTCTGACAAGTACTCCAATAAGAATTAAGTACAAGGTACTTTGAAGGCTGGTTGGAAGGACATGATCCAGTCATGTACAGTCGAGAAGGCTTGGTAAGTCTTGAGGGAAGAGTAGGAGTTGGCTAAGTAAGAAGGCTGGGTGAGGAAAGGTATTCCCAGCAGAAAACTAATGACATGAACAAATCAGGAGTTAAGAGAGTGAAGAACAGGCTCTGCATTTGAGAATTGTATATAGTACATTGTGATTAGAGGGAGGAGTTCAAGGATGACCCTGCAAAAGGTAAGACTGGAGAGGTAAACATGCTTGGTGAGAAGGTCCTTCTTGCATTTCATTTTTCCCCTGCCTCCAAATAGGGAGTCATTAAAAGATTTTAACCAGGGCAGTAGCCTGACCTGAGTGGCATCAACTGAAAGATGATGATGGCTGCCTTGTGGAGAGGCTGGACTGGAGACAGAATGGTAAGCCAGGTGAGAGATGATATTGGTCTGAGCTCAGATAGTGACTGGACAAGGAGGAGATAACTAAATTGATTTGAGAAATGAGGGAGGGACACTGAACAGGATTTGGCTGGATGTCAGAAATTATGGGGAGAGAAGCCAGGTTTCTAGCCTGGTGATTGGGTAGATGTGCTATTCATTTAAATAGAAAACGCTGGGAAAGGAACAGGTTTGGGAGCAAGATTAGGGGAAATGAGTAGGTAGCTGGGTTGTGCAAATCTGCAGCTTAGAAAGTTGGCATTCAACATTATGCATGCTGATTTTTTTTTTTCTGTACTGACTTCTGCTTCCTTTGCTGCTTCTCTGCCTGACCTTCAGATGTAGGAGGTTTCTCAGAGCTTGTTGTGAATCACTTTTTCCTTTTCACCTTACACTCATTTTCATCCTGGAAGAACTCATTCAGGCGGTGGCTTTAAATACCATCTAATACACTGATGATTACCAAATTTAAGCCTCTAGTCTTGACCTCTTGCCTTCCTTCACTCTGGATTATATTCAGCTTCCTACTTGACCTTTTTATTAAGATGTACTGAACAGAACTTTTTTCTTTTCCTTTCTTTTCTGTTTTCGTAACTCTGACGGGACTAAACAGAACTTTTGATTCCCTTTCCAGATCACTTTCTCTCCTATACATTCTTTTTCCTGTAAAGTCTATTTTTCCCATAGTAGCCAAATGATACTGTAAAGATGTGCATCAGACTATGTCATGCCTTTTTAAAGGCTTTCAATGACTTATTTTTATTTTAGGGAAGCTTCATACCCAACGTGGGGCTTAAACTTATGACCCTTAGATTGAGAGTCACGTGCTCTAATGACTGAGCCAGCCAGGTGCCCCATTGACTTTTGTTACATGTAGGCTATAAATTCCTTACCCTGACTTGTGGAATGCTTATGAACTGGCCTCTGTCTCCCTCTCCAACCTTATTGTGTAACATTTATCCATACTAACCTTGCTTTAACCACATTGGTGTTAATTCTTCATGGTACCAATATGCTTTTGCTGTAGTATCTTTATATGCTTTGTTTCGGATTCACCTTCCTCAAATATTCAGATGGCTGATTCCTTTTCATTGCAATGTTGGGTCAGATTCCACCTTCCTCCCTGGCCTTCTATCTAAAATACTGCCTCTCCTCAGTGACTCCTATCACCTCTTATAATGTCATCACAGTATTTATCATTATTTGAAATGATCTTTTTGTGGTTGTCAGTTTCTCTCTTCATTAGAATATAAGCTCCAGGGGGCGCCTGGGTGGCTCAGTCGGTTAAGCGGCCGACTTCAGCTCAGGTCACGATCTCATGGTCCGTGAGTTCGAGCCCCGCGTCGGGCTCTGGGCTGATGGCTCAGAGCCTGGAGCCTGCTTCCGATTCTGTGTCTCCCTCTCTCTCTGCCCCTCCCCCATTCATGCTCTGTCTCTCTCTCTCAAAAATAAATAAAACGTTAAAAAAAAAAAAAAAAAGAATATAAGCTCCAGGAGAGTAGGGAACCTTGTCTGTTGTTGACTGTTCTACCCCAGTGCTTAGAACAGTGTCAGGCACAGAGTAGGTAACTCAATGAATATTGGCTAAATGAATGAATCTATTATAGGTACAGATTTGAGATTAATGAGCCACTAATATATAAATGGTAATTAAAGTGCTGAGTGGAT
Source organism: Herpailurus yagouaroundi (assembly GCF_014898765.1). Taxonomy (NCBI): domain Eukaryota; kingdom Metazoa; phylum Chordata; class Mammalia; order Carnivora; family Felidae; genus Herpailurus; species Herpailurus yagouaroundi. Next base: position 1,558,649 of record NW_024412446.1, on the reverse strand, counting down.
ATAATAAGACTGTCTAGAGTAGTTCTTCACCATCCAAGCTCTATATTAGAATTAGCAAGGATTTTTTTTTTAAACACAAGGATGCTGGGTTCTATTCCAAAACAATGAAATCTCTTCGGCCTGGCCATTTAATAAGAGCCTCAGTTGATTTTAATGGTTTGGGGAGACAGTATATATAGAGAGAAGAGCCTAGGATAGGACCCTGAGAAATACTAATACTTAAGAGATCATAGAAGAGGATCCTGAAATAGAGACTAGAAATGGCCAGTGAGGTGTTGGTGGAACCCAAAGGAAGCATGGATTTTAAAGAGGGAGAAGCTGGTGGTGTCAAGTGCTCAAGCCAGGCCAAGTTATACAGAGTGCATATAGAAAGCACTCGTATTTAGCAATATGGAGGCTCTAAATTACCTTAGCACAGGGTGTCTCAACCTTGGGACTACTGACATTTGGGTTGGAGAAGTCTTTGGTATCGGGGGTTGCCCTTTTTGTTGCAGGATGTTTAGCAGCATCCCTGGCTTCTACGAGACTCCAGGTGTGGCCCCCAGTTGTGACCATCAGAATGTCTGACACTGCCAAATGTCCTTTGGGGACACAGTTTGGGGTGCATGATTGCCCCTTTTGAGGACCACTGCCTTAGCAAAAGCCATTTTGGTAGAGCATTGAATTCTGAACCCAAACTGAAGTGGGATGATGACTAATAGATATTGGAGAAATGGAGACAGGTAATGTGGACAACTAAAAATCTTGATTATGAAGGGTGGTTAGAGATGGGGTTGAGGTAAGAAGAAGTATCTGGACAGGGATGTGGGTTTGTGGGAGGTTATTTTTTAAGATGGGTGAGAAATAAGCATGTTTATACACTATGTACAAGGAAATGGGGATAATTGATGTTCAAATCCCTTGAAGGAATGGTGACCAGAACACTGGTGAAGGATTTACAGTAGAACAGGAGAATGCCTCTTGTGTTGTTTCTGGAGGTAAGGATAGTTGCAGATGCTGATAATGATGGTAACAGATGATTAACATTTATTGGGGGCTTCCTATGTGCCAGGCACTGTTAACAAGCACTCTGTGTTAACTAATTCTCACAACAATGCTGTGAACCAAGGAGGTATAGGAAACACTTCAGAGAAGAGATAAATGGTGTGATTTTGATTGTTGCTTGAAAGGGGCTTCAGAGGGTACAGTGAGGAACAGAGGCACTGAGAGGCTAAGCAACTTGCCCAGGATCACATCTCTAGTAAGTGGCAGAGTCTGGATTCTAATCCAGGGATTTAGCCTTAGAGCCTGTGCTCTTTACTGTGCACAAGGATGCTTGTAACAGAGGTGGCAGGAAGTTGAAGTAATTCCATGTGATGTCTTTTTATCCCCTGAGTATAGTAAAATATAATAGTCTGCTGAGAGTTGGGGAATATGATAGTTTGAAGAGACTGTAGTAAATGTGAGGATAGTAGAGATAGCAGAGAAGACTTAAGATAACCATTGTAGGAAATAGGAAAGTATTGTGACTAGGAACCTGTAAAGTTGCCAGACAATGATGAGAGCCCAGTTAACATAGGAGGCAAGTGTTTTATGGGTAGTCTATGGATGTGTGATTTTTCTCTATCTTAAAATTTTTTAAATATATTTTTATTTACTTATTTTAGGTGTTTTTATTTTTGAGAGAGAGCGTGTCTATAGCCATAACAACCTGAATGCACCTGATCTTGTCTGATCTTGGAAGCTAAGCAGAGTCGGGCCTCGTTAGTACTTGGGTGAGAGAGAGAGAGGACGTAACAGGGGAGGGGCAGAGAGAGAGGGAGGCAGAGGATCTGAGGCCAACAGCAGGCTCGAACTCACAAAACTGAGCCAAAGTCAGGTGCTTAACTGACTGAGCCACCCAGGTGCCCCAGATTTTTCCCCATATTTAATTAGCAACCTGGTTATAGGAACAGAGGCAGTTTGATTCAGGGTTAGAGATTTTACTAGTCAGATACTAGTAATCTGAATAAAAATTTCAGATTTGTTTCATACCTGTTGGAGGTATGAGAAGAGTAGAGATAGTGGTTGATGGATGGAGTCTAGGCTGAGTAGGAAGAAAAAAACAAGTTAATGGAGAATGTAGGGATGTCAAGAATGGTGTTACTGATGAGATTCAGAGAACTGATATTGAGGATAAGCTGGATAGAAGGTTTGGGTCAGAAAGTAGATATTCAGGATTTGGGAGATGGAGCAATTCCTGGGGATGATAAGGGCTGGGTGTGGCCATGGAAGTGGATGGCTAAAGTGAGTGGAAGGGAAAGGCCTTTGTATTTGAGATCAAGAACTGAGGAGCTGGGTGTTGGGTGGTTGTTACATCATGGTGATAGGAAGACCGAGGTTCAGGCAACGAATAAGAAAACAGAGAAGTGAACCAGAGGATGGTATAACTAGAGAGCCAAGACACTTGAGTTTTATATAAAGGCACAGGACAATGATGACGTTGGAAGGAATGGAGAAGGATGAGCAACACCTAGGATTTTGGGAAGAGGTCATGGCATTCAGGAGAGAGAGCTAGATTTCAGTTATGGCACAGAGATGGATGAGAATGTTGGAAGAAGAGGTGGAGCGTGTTTATTGCTTTTTTTTTTTTTTTCCTGCCTTCAGAATTAGAAGGTATATTCAGAGGTTTCATTAGAAAGAGGGAAAAGAGGAGGGAACATACATTTTGGATGGTGTCCAAAGAGCAATAGCAACAGATCCTGGCGACTGAGAGAAGTGGGCATTTCAGGCCTCAGAGAAACTGGCCACAGCTAGGATTAAGCGTGTTTGTCAGACTATTGCATCTAGGTAGTTTTGGTACTTAATTGGGAAGGCTTTGCTACATTGGTGGTGTACTGGATGGTGGGTCCTCTGCAGGGCTTTATGCTCAAGGCTGTCTTAAGTCTTCTGATGAGGATTGGTGAAATTAGGATTGAGGTACTGCTGAGCAGAGACTATTACCTGGTTGAGTAACAAGATATCCTCTAGAAAGCCAGAAATATGGAGGAGTAGGAGGAGGGGTTAGAGATCTGTGGGCAGGATTTTATAGTAGTTGAGAGCCTAAATTAGGTAATAAGTGCTTGTTTGTACCCACAGGCTGTTAAGGTGCACGGAAATTTGTGTTAGGTTACTCATTGGCCCAAAGGTGCAGAGTGGGTAAGAGAAAGGAAGATCCATTTTTGCCATCTTTGGTCTGTGTGTTTTTACTTACAACTCTGTAAGGCAAAACGTGCATCTGAACGTACTGGGGTAGGTAGGGAGATAACATCTGAATGAAACATACCATGTTTTATTCAGAATAACCAGACCACTCTAGAACCTGGAGTGTGGGGAATGGAAAGGAGCATCTGTTTTACTTCGACCTTTCTCTGCTTGATGGGAAGAACTTGACCTCACATTAGGTCACTTCAATAAGATTGGGGAGGATATAGGGGTGGCAGGACATTTTTAACCTCCAGTGGTCACAGGCACACATGATAACACTGAAGAGAGGAGAAGAGAGAAACACTCAATTTGAGTGCTTACTGTGTGATGCTAAGCACTCTATTGGGCTTTATATTACTGTTTTGCTCCTCATAGGAGCTCTCTCAAGTAGTATGGATTATTCTCATTTTATTATAGGCGAAGAACTAGATTAACTTGTCCAAAGTCAAAGATCAAGTAAGTGATGGACCCTGGACCCTAGGATTCAATTTCAGATTTGTCTGACTCCAAAGTCTGAACTTTTCCTTTTTTTTTTTTTTTTTTTTACGTTAATTTATTTATTTTGAGGGAGAGGGAGAAAGAATCCCAAGCAGGTTCTGTGCTGACAGATCCCGGGATCATGACGTGAACTGAAATCAAGTCGGATGCTTAACCAACTGAGCCACCCACTCACTCCTGGGATTTTCCTTTTGTAGGTTGTTGGGATTGGTGTGGCAGGTCCTATTGGTAAAGGGAAACTGAAGCCTTTAGTACAAATAAGGGAGAAACTGAAGCAGTTTTCAAGAGTAGAGTGAGTCTGTCACAGGGAATGGCTCTGAGGAAGGCAGAAAGCAAGTGTAGGAGAAGAGACAGAGAAGATGGCTGGTCTTGATTACAGCCTCATTATCTCCTAACCACTGGGAAATGGTTAGGGGGCAATTTAGTAAGAGGAAATGGCCCAAGAGTCCAGCTTTGCAGGATTTTCTGTTTTTCCTGTTTGCAGCCCATTCTAGGCAGAAGCTCATCAAATTCTGGGTATAGACAAGGGCTTGATTTAGGGAGGCAGACTGGCCATTGGAACAGCTCTGTCTCTGTCTTCTCTTTCCCTTTTTGAGGAGGACATGTGACTGAGTGAATTAATACTCAGGGCACCTGGGTGGCTCAGTCGGTTGAGCGTCTGAGATCATTTGGCTCAGATCATGATCTCACGGTTCATGGGTTCGAGCTCCGGGTCGGGCTCTGTGCTGACAGCTTAGAGCCTGGAGCCTGCTTTGGATTCTGTCTCTCCTCTCTCTGCCCCTCCCTGGCTGATGCTCTGTCTCAAAAATAAATAAACGGTTGAAACAAATGAAAAATAAATAACACTTAACCAAGAGTGTGGAGACAGGAGTTTCAGTGCAGCCTCTGACAAAAGGAACAGCAGTGGTAGGTAGAGTGACACTCATTTATTCATGGAAGATAAGTATAGGTTGTTTTCCCAGGGGAACCTGAGAAGTAACATCAGGAAGAGAATGGGGGCTAGGCCCAAAGAACTGACCTATTTAGAGGTTTTAGCAAGGATCTGGAGCTGCTTCCTGATCCCTGGCACCCAGGGCCCTGTGGCCTGTGCCTTGTGTTTTGGTTTAGAGAAACATGTTGGGAAGGTAGAAGTGAGATAGAAGGCAGACTCTCTCTGGGCACTCAGCTTTTTCTGTTGGTCTGATGTGGCTCTGGACTTTGCAATAAACAAGGGGTTCAGCTGTGCTAGTTGAAAGTCTTGGATATTTAACTCTTCTGGGTTCTCAGGGTCTTTCCGGAACCTTGTAGGCTCTGCCTCCTCATTGGTCTTAGGTGCTTCATATACAAAGATAACCTTGTTCTTTAGCTTGTTTTGGATCCAAGGATCAGTTGAGGCCAGGAGAGTTAATGTTTCTTGTAGCTGCATTGAAACAAAGGTCTATGGCTGGTTTACTTCAGGCTAAGGCTGGGAGGGGAGGGGGTGTCCCAGTGAGGGGGTGCTCTGGCCACAGGCCACTGGGGTCCCATGGAATGAAGTCAAGGTATAGTGTGTGAGGGCTTATTCCCTTTCCTCCCTCCTGACAAAGAGCAAGTGGTAAGGATGGATGGGGGAGGCTTGGAGGAAGGGTAGAGAAGAGGAAGAGGTGGGCAGGAATGCCTTACACTGTTCTTCACAGCCTGGCTCTTTTCCGCATCTAGCATGTCCAACAGCAAGTGGAACACTTGTGGGCTGTGGATCCCCAGGACACCCTGGCAGAGGCAGAATGTGCCTAAGTAGTCAGCCTAGGAAGATGCCCCATCTGTGCTCTTTTCCATTCTAGTCTCCATGATGACCCTGTCATCTGGCCTGGAGAGAGGGGGAGCTGTGGCTTCCCAGCTGAGGTGTATCCCTTTCCTTCCCTTTTGGGGCCACCGCATTGGGTTCCAGTACATACTGTTCACCAGAAAGAGTCAAGACAATTTCTGCAATACCTAAGCAATGCCTCTCATACCCATCTCCTGTCCCTTATCCCACCTACTTCCAATCCTGAAGAAAAGGTCATTGCTGAATTCGTGGTAGGGCTGGAATTCTAATATAAACCACCAAACCTCCCCAAACTTTACAGTCCTTTCTTCCCTGAAGCAATTGCCCTCAATTGCCTACTCCCCTTGCCATCAATACATCTGGTCAGAGAAGCAGGGCTGGCCTTACCAAAGAGATGACTGCTTCCTGGCGCGCAGTGGCATTTGAGTTCATTAGTTGCCTGTGTGGAAGGAAGTGAATGTGTTATCCAGTTAGAGGGTAGGAGGAGGAGGGCTGGTTGTTTCTTCTGACAGCCCAGAGTGAATCGAGCACAAGGCCAGAGAGTGATGCTGATTACATCAATTTCTCCCTCTTGTTTCTTGGGTTAGGAAAGGGGCTGGGAAGGGAAAGGCAGATAATACAATTTGCCAAGAGGTACCAAATGACAATTAGGACTTGCGTCTGTCCAGAATTCTACCTTTTTATTTTTTTATTTTTATTTTTTAATGTTTATTTATTTTTGAGACAGAGACAGAGCATGAGTGGGGGAGGGTCAGAGAGAGAGGGAGACACAGAATCTGAAGCAGGCTCCAGGCTCTGAGCTGTCAGCACAGAGCCCGACGCAGGGCTCAAACTCACAGACCATGAGATCATGACCTGAGCTGAAGTCGGAAGCTCAACCAACTGAGCCACCCAGGTGCCCCCAGAACTCTACCTTTTACAGGTCTCTTTCATGTCCTCATCTTAATTCGAGCTTTTATGTTTTATATTTTATAGCAGCCCTGAGTGGTAGGTATTAGCAGTACCCTTTTGCCAATGAAAATTCCAGGGGTCAAAGTAACTTGGCCAGGGGCACAGGCAAGAGAACTGGGATCAGATTCTCAGCTCTCTCTGACCCTGTGCCCCTTTCTGCCAGCCTGAGCCACTCACGCCTCCACCAGGTTCATCATCGTAGGCTTCATCTTCAGCTCTTCCACAGTTTCAGCCACAGCCTGCCTCATAGCCTGAAGAAGGATTAAGGTGGGACAGTAGAGAAAAGGAATGCAGGAGTGTGCCTTTAAGTGCTCACAAACCTTTACCTTGTGCTATGTATGGTCCTTGCCTTGAGGTCTGGTAGGGGAAGCGTGTGGGTGAGTAGACATGTACACTACGTGAGTAGACATGTACACTACTGTCGTAAGTGTTACAAATGAGCTAAGTATAGGGTGAAAATAGGGCCTCCTCAGTCTGGGTACCAGCAAGTTGTTCTGGAGGAAGCAATGCCTCAGCTGCAGCCTGAAAGGTGGATGGGAGTTAACCAGTAGAAGGGTGGGGGTGGGAGATTTTGGGGCAGAGAGGAGGGCATGTACAAAAGCTTAGAGGCAAGGAAACAAAAAGGAGTTCAGCGTAGCTAGGTGAGACCACACCGAGACTCTTCAGAGTGGGGCACTCTGAGGAGTTACACTGAGATAGCAGGTATAAACCAGGACAGGGTGATCTTAAGCATAGCTGGTGTGTGGCCGTGAGTGGGAGTGGGGAAAGCTGAAGCTAGAGAGGTGAGCAGGCCTTGGGTGGTGAAGGGCAATGTAAGCCATTCTGAGGGCACTGGGGAGCTACTGAAAAATTTTATGCAGAGGTGAGACACAATCTGATTTACATTTCAGAAAAATGGCTTTGGAAATTCTGTGGCTGGTTCTGTAACAAGGTAGAATAGAGATAAAAGCAAAGGAACACAGAGGAATGCAGGGTTGATTCTGGTGGAGGTGATTTGGGAAAGCTTTCCATAGGAGGTGTTTGGACTGGCCTTGCAGCAGCAATGGTATTATGACAGGCAGAAGGAGGGAGGGACTGAATAATAGCATGAGATAGTTTTCACCTTGCAGAGGGAGGGAGGGTTGACTTGTCATTGTGCTGAGAGAACTGCCTCCCTTGCAAAGGCAAGGTGGCTTGAAAACATGGGCTGCATTAGGGGAACAGGGAATGCGTTAGAGTGAATGTGATACGTTTTGGGGCAGTGTGATGGGAGCCAAATCAGGGAGGTCTTCAGAGAAGGGAGAGGAGACGGGTTTGGGTTGCCTGGGCTTGGGAGCTTTGGTCTCACAAGGAAAGGTTCATTGTAAGTCTTCCTCCAGAGCAGGTCAAATGTGAATCCCTCCAGCCCTTGTGCCTGGATCTTTTCCAGTCCAATGGTCTTGAGCATCTGGGTGGCTTCAAAGCGGTGCTAAGGGCAGAGGTGGGGAGGTATGAAGGATAGACTCTTCATCATCCCTCTTCATCATTCCCATCCTATTGCTGGAGAAGGAAGGGTGCTAGGTAGCCTTAGACCTTACCTCCAGGACACTAGAAGAGCACAGCTGGTCTAGGATGGCCCTGATGACTGTGGCTGAGTGTACATGCATCATCTTGACCAGCATCCTAAGTGCCTGTGGGGGGCAGGCAGGTGGGATGGGGTGTACAGGGCCAAGAGGCATCTGGATGGCCAGGTAGGCTTGAGGGCTGAGCCTAAAACTCACAGGGAACAGTTGGGGTCCATTCTCCTGCCTCTTGGCCTCTTGAGTGAGGGCATGAGTTCATGTGTGCACATATGTGCACATTTTTTTTTAATGTTTTTATTTATTTTTGAGACAGAGACAGAGCATGAGCAGGGAAGGGGCAGAGAGAGAGGGAGACACAGAATGTGAAGCAGGCTCCAGGCTCCAAGCTGTCAGCACAGAGCCCGACACAGGGCTCGAACTCATGAACTGTGAGATCATGACCTGAGCCGAAGTCGGACGCTTAACCGACTGAGCCACCCAGGAGCCCCACATATGTGCACATTTAAAATGAACACTATTTCAAATCAAACATACACAGACATGTGCATGTATGCTTATGTCTACGTGACCCCATACTCATGTATATACATATTCACAGACACACAGAGGACCCCACAGTGTTCCCTGCTGAAACTTCTTTGGTTGAGTATGACGGGGTCCAAACTGTACCAAAGTCAGCACTGGCCTTTGGTTCCCCAGCACTCCCCAGGGAGTCCAGCCTTCTGCCCCTCACACCTTCATCCGCTGGGTTTTGGACCCTTGGCTTAGGCATTGCAGCAAGAACTCTTGGGCTGTTTTGCTGCAGGGCCTCAGGAAACCCAAGCACAAGGCTGCCTCCACAGCTGCTTCATTTGATGACTTCTTTATCAGCATCTGCAGAACAGGCACCAACTTCTCTTCATCCCCGACTTGAGTTCTCTGAGGGAGACAAGAAGTGAAATAGCCAGGGGAACTATATCTTCATCCAGACATTGTTAAGAGGGCAGTTCACTCTTACTTCCAGAGCATTCTTCTTCCTCCCTAAAATGAATCTCATGTCATCAGATTAATTTACCCATGTCCCCTTATTTTTGCTGTCATCCACATGCTCCTAGGTCATATCCCTTCATTTCTCTATGACATCCATCCTGGATGGATGGATGTCATTCTCTTTAACACTTCTGCTGTCTTAATTCCTGACATTTAAAAAATATACATGCCATTGATCCCACTCCTGCTATCCAATAACCTTGTCCTTCATTCTGTGTCAGCCCCTAATTCTCGGGTTTTTATCATTACCCATTACTACGGCTTCTCCATGATCTCCATTTTATGGATCCCATTCTCTGACCATCACCGCTTATCTTTCCAGCTAACTTCCTGATGCCAGTAATCGTTGGACTCCACAAGGGTTAACAATTCACTGAGCACCTTTTTATTGCTCATTTTCTTCACTCTCTACCCAGCTTAAACTTCATGGTCCTACTATAGTCACTTCTCTGCCTCACTCAACTCCTTTACCTCTTCTTGCTTCATTGTAGTCAACTTCCCACTTTGTGCCTGTACTTTCTGGAGAAAAGCCCACAGTCATGATGGCTGATCTTGCTTTAAACGTATGAACACAAACCTCACATAGACCCTTAGTCCTACCTAGTAACCGTACTGTTTTTCCTTGGGCAAGTCTTTTTCCCTCTCCTGATTCACACCCTGTCCTTTTGGAACCTCTAACACTTCTTCCTCTGTTCTTATTCTCAGCTGATGACCTTGCTTCTTTACTGAGCAAATAAAAGCAACTAGAAAAGAAGTTCCAAAGACACCTAACCACCATTTCTATCCAACTTTCGACACCTGCACGTATATGTTCTTCCCTTCCTCTTACTACTGGGTACTCTGACCATCTATCTAAAGTCAATCTCTCTACTTGTGTGTTAGATTTCATCTCTTCTCACCAAATCAAGAACATTTGTGCACAACTCTTACTTCTCCCTTCAAAATTATCATTTTTCTGACTACTGGATCATTATCCCTTAGAATAGAAACATGCTGTTATTTTTCTTTTTTCTAAAATCCACCCCCAGTACCAACTACAGCCCTTTCCAACAACACTTGGAAAATTGTCCATTCTTGCCATCTCTAATTTCTTTCCTCCCGTTCACTCTTAAACTCATTATGTCAGACCTATACCCACCCCCACCAAAATTGTTCTTGTTAAGATATTCAAGGATTCCTGCATAGTTAATCTGTGTATTGATCCTCAGTCCTTATATTATTCGATACAGTTGATTTGTTTCCTTGATATATGTTTTTCACTTGATTTTCAGAATCTCAAGACTCTTGAGTTGTCTTCCTACCTATTGGCCACCTATCATTATTTCCTGGTTCTTCTTCTTCTCCCTGAGCTCTTAATGTTGGGATGCCCCTAGACTTGATTCTTGGTTCTACTGACCTCATCTAATTGAATGACATTAAATGCTGTCTGTATGCCAACAACTTATAAATTCCTTTCTCTAGTTCAGACTTCTAAACTCCAAATTGTACATACAACTGTTTACCTGCTGTCTCCCTTGGAGGTCCAATAGACATCTCAAACATAACTTGTCCAAAACAGGACTTCCGATACTGCCTTCAAACCTGTTCCACCTGCAGCTTTCTCCATCTTAGTTGATAACAACTCCATCCTTCAGCTGCTAGGCCAAAACCTTGGCTTCATCCTTGTTTCCTCACTGTCTTTTATAGTTCACATTCTACCTGTCAGAATTTTACTAGCCCCACTGCAACCACCGTGGTCCACGCCACATTTATATCTCACCAGGATTGCTTTAGTAGCCCCTAATTGGTCTTTCTGCTTACACCTGACACCTCCCCATATTTCTCAGAACAGCAGTCATAGTGAACCTTTTGAAATGTAAGCTAGATCATGTCACTGCTTTGCTCAAAATGTGTAATGGCTTCTTACTTCACTCAGAGTGAAAAGCCCAAATACTAAAGTCCAGAAAGCAATGACCTAGTATGATCTAGTCTAGTGGATCTAGTAGATCTAGTAGATCTAGTAGATCTAGTATAATTGAGTCTCCTGTTTACTACTTTGACATATCTTCATTTCCTACTGCTTTCTCTATTCCCACTCCGCTTCAGCCACACTGGCCTCCTTGCTGTCCCTTGACCATCCAAGCATGCTCCTGCCTCAGGGTCTCTTCATTGATTGGTCCTTCTGCCGGGAATACCTTCTTTCAGACAACCTACAAGGCTAATGCCTTGACCCTCTTTATGTCTTTGCTCAGATGACCCCTTCTAAATGAGGCCTTCCCTCCCTTCTGGGTTTAAAACTATGACCTGTTCCTGTCTCCATTTGGCATTCCTGATCATCCTCACCCTGCTATGTAATTTTTCCACTGCACTGGTTACCTGTAACATACTATATAATTAAGTTTATTGGTTATTAAATATCTCCTCGACTAGAAGGTAAGCTCCACAAGAGCAGGGGATCTTAGCCTGTTTAGTTCACTGATGTATCTCAAGGGCCTAGGACAGTGCCTGGCATGTGATAGCTGTTTAATATATATTTGTTGAGTAAATGGATGGATGATGAATTCTACTTCACGTGGAACAGTGATGGGATCAAAGTAAGAGGATCCTAAAAGGGGAAAATTTTTGATTAGTGTCAGCAGACTCTTGATCCCTTTCCCCTCTTGAGAGAGGTTTTTTCTTTAGTAGGTTTTTAAGGATGATAATGATTACCACTTAAAAAGCACAGGCGTTGAACTAGATGCTTCACCTACATTATTGCATTTAGTCTTCCCAACATTGCTATAATTACTATCTTCATTTTATTTATTGGTTTAATCCATTATTGGTTTTTAGTTTTAGAAAGAGGGTGAGAGTGCAAGCTAGGGAGAGGGGCAGAGGGAGAGAGGGAGAATCCCAAGCAGGCTCCACACTCAGCACAGATCAGGACACAGGGCTCCATCCCACGACCCCGGGATCATGATCTGAGCCAAAATCAAGAGTCAGATGCTCAACTGACTGAGCCACCCAGGCGCCCCTAATCCATTAATTTTTATGTTGGTTTCAGTGTACAATATAGTGATTCAGCAATTCTGTACGTTACTCAGTGCTCACCACGATGAGTGTAGTTACTGTCAAGAGTTTAGAAATGGACACACTGCGGCTCTGAAAGCTGGCTTGTCAGAGCTCTTGTGACCACGAAGTGGCTATGCCAGTGCTTCTGTGCAGGGAAGCTATTCCACAGGGAACTCCACAAAGACAGTGTCTCCTCCCATCAAGGCTAGGAGCCGGGTTACCTTCTCCCTGACCTAACCCCAGCCAACACCATCAATTACCTTGCCCCAGTTACTGACTCTCCTCCTAGTCACCTTGTCTTTGGGGACAGCAGCCTGGGAGTTGAGAGCCACTCGTAGCCGTGTCAGAGAATCCATCCTTTCCTCCTCATTTTGCCCCTTCAACTGTGTGATGAGAACCTGGATCACGTGCTTATTCAGGCAACCTTGGACAGGGAGGGTCCTCAGGTCAGGGCAGAGCCTCAGGGACTGTTCTTCTCTGCCAGGATTCATTTGACTCGACTGTGCCCTCAAGACAGAAGTTCTAAGTACTAGGTCCTGAGGTGTTACCCATCTTCTCAGGACACTCATGCATGGCTGCAGTTCCAGGGGCCCTCTCTCTCCCTCCTGTCTCTTCTCTCTTTTCACCCCACTTTCCTCTCTCTGCCCACAGTGCTAGGCTGAAGTGACTTTCCTTACTCAAAGGGGAAAGGAGCTCCTCTGCTTCCTTTCTCACCTTTCCCTACTTCTCCCTACCCCCCGACCCGCCCCAGGGAGAGGACACACTCACCTAGGAGGGCCAGGCTTCGACAGGCCTCAGACTTCACTTTCTCTGAACTGGTTTGGGCCTGATTTAAGAGGCAGGTGGTGGAAACATGCCATAAGTTGATGGAATGTCAGAGCTTTCAGAATCATCTCAACTTTTCATTTACAAATGAGGAGACCAAGTCTAGAGAGTGACCTGTCTATGCTCAAACATAGAGTACAGGCAGGGCGGTGCAATGGAAGGAACACAACTTGGGAGTAAGACTTTCGTTCAAATCCCTATCCGGTATCTAGTAGCCATGTGGCCTTGGGCAAGTCACCTGGCCTCTCAGAGCTTCCATTTATCTTTAGAAAAGTGCAGATACTACCACCTATTCCTAGTTTGTAAGATTTAAATGAGAATATGGACAAGAAAGCATGTTCCCCATTATAAATTGGCATATAAACACGGGGGATTAAATCAGTTAAGGTAGAGAATGAACTCAGTCCAAGTTCTTTCCTGGTTTTTCAGTTGAGGGTCTTTCTGTTAGACAAAGGGGACCTTCACATTCCTCCATCCCCATCAAGCTGTCCTTCAGAGAAGCCAAGGGCATGAGATAGTGCATGCTGCACACTGGCAGCTCTCCTCCCTGCATCTGACCCAGCATCGTTGCACCCTGGCAAGCCTTGTCTGTGCCCATGTGCCCGTGCTCTACACACCTCAGCATGAGCTTCATGTGGCCTCAGACTCACCACCTGCCATAGTGCCTCCATGACAAACTGCTCACTGACGCCCAGGCACCCCAGAGCCTGCAGGAACAGGGGTGGAGGAAAGGGAAGAGCCCTCAGGCAGCACCCCTGTGAGTTACTGTCCTTTGGATACAGCTGGAGTTTTGCCTTGGAATACCTCCTCCCTCCCTCACTTCTTCCCCCAGCATCTTTCTCCTCCCCAGCTCAGCTAGCTCCTGTGACTATGCTCCACCACCCTTGCCACCTCTCACCTGTGCTGCATAGAATTGCTCAGGCTCTCTGGGAGATTCCAGGCTTTTTGTGAGTTCCTGCCCATCCAAGGGAGCCAGTGGAAAGGAAGAAAGGGATAAATATAGTTGTAGAACTTCAAACAGGTGCTCATCCAATCCAGTCCCTTTTCCTTTCCTCCCTCCATTTTGCAGGCAGGGACTGAGGGCTGAAGGATAATGTGAGCCCAAGGTAAGGACACCCACAAAGGGAGTCCCCCCATTCTCCCTCCCACCGTGGTCCCTGACCTTTAATCTTTGCCACTTCAGGGGGTCCCCAGCAGGGTCTGAGGGCTTGGATCCCATCTGAGATTGTATAGTCAGCTTGCTCATAGGGAGATGGAATTTTTGGATGGGGGTGCCCTCTTTGAGTTGCCTGTGTGAGAAATTGCACAGGCTGGCCTTGGACCCCTTGTTCCCTCCCTCCTACTTCACAAACTCTCCTCTGCCCTTGATCCTCAGCCCAGCTCAGAGATGGGACCAGAGGAAGACGGATGAGCCTCCTCCTACCCCAGGGTCCTCTCTGGGATCTATAAGCTGGGCTTGCCCCACCCCCTCTCCCACTCCTACCTTCTCCTTCTTCTCTTTCCCAGAAAGTGTGGAGGGTCTGGAGAAGAGGAAAGGTCAAAACACACCTAGGGTGATCTCTCATTTTCCGCAGCATCTTCTCGGCCTCCCGTTCTTGTCGCTTATCATATAGGGTGTGCCAGTGTGTGTAGACCTCAGGCTTCTTGAAGTAGCAGTAAGGCACTGAAAGTGGCTTGCTTGGGTGCTGCCTCCAGCACTCTGGGCTAGGGGGAAACTCCTCCTTTGGCATCTGGGGGGTGTGAGTGGCACAACAGTGGCAGGGGGGTGTTCCTCAGCCAGGAAAAGGACCAGGATAAGAAGGGACTAGGTGGGATGCCTGGGTGGCTCAGTCAGTTAAGCATCCCGACTCTTGATTTCGGCTCAGGTCATGATCTCATGGTTCGTGGGATCAAGCCGCATGTAGGCCTCTGTGCTGACAGTCAGGGGTCTGCTTGGGATTCTCTCCCTCTCTCACTGCCCCTCCCCTTCTCGTTCTCTTAAAATATATAAACATTAAAAAAAAAAAAAAGGGACTAGGTAAGAGAGACACCCTTCAGTCTCTCATCTGAGCTAGAGTCCGGGACTTCCTACCCCTACCCTGTGTGACTTGGGCAAGTTGCTTCACCCACCAAGATCTCAGTCTTCTCATCTGCAGAGTGGAGCTAATAATCCTTGTTCTTTCTGTACCCGTTGTTGCAAAGGACAAATGGGATAAAGATTGTGAAGCCATTGTTGATCTGTAAACCAGTCTTAGTACACAGTTTGGTTTTTTGAGGATCTCAGAGCACTTTGAGAAGGCCATCAGGGCAAGGAGATGGGAAAGGCAAGGGGCGAGGCAGATGTGGAGTAAAGAGGGGAAAAGACAGGCTACTGCTCCTTCATTCAGGCATGCAGCAGGTACTTACTGAGCACCTAAGTGCCAAGCATTGTCCTAGGTGCCGGGGAGGCAGGTGTTACCCTGCTCTCATGGAATTTAACAGTGTCATTGGAAAAGCAGAATTTCTTTAAATACTCTATCTCTTAGGGGCGCCTGGGTGGCTCAGTTAAGTGCCCGATTCTTAGTTTTGGCTCAGATCACGATCTTAGGGTTCATGGGATCGAGCCCCGTGTTGGACTCCACGCTGACAGCATGGAGCCCGCTTGGGATTCTCTCTCTTTCTCCCTCTCTATGCCCTTCCCCCACTCATGTACATGTTCTCTCACAAAATAAATAAACTTAAAAAAAATCTATCTTTTAAATGGTTGTGAAACTGTAGCTCTGATTGTAGTGAAAGGTTGTGTGTAGGTCAGGGGCTTTCTCTGCAGATTTGGCTTGGATTCATTCCTATTTCTTCTCCAGTCTTCCTCAGAGTCAGTTCTTTGAGCCACAAAGAAGAGGGGCTTCAGCCAGTGGTTTTCAGTTTGGTGATTGAGAAGATCATAGTGAAGATTGTCAAATCTTTGCCATTTTTTCAGAAAGTGTAGTATTGATTCACAATGAGCAGGGTTGTCAGATTTAGTGAAAACCAAGCAAATGAAAAACAGGACGTCCAGTTAAATTTAGATTTTAGGTATTCGATACCCTATTTGGGACATATTTATACTAAAAAAGTATTCATTGTTTATCTGAAATTCAAATTTAGTTGGGCATCCTGTATTTTATTTGGCAACTCTAACTATGAGGATCCCTGTGTTAATGAATAATGATGACTCATTATTAAGCACTGCCTGCATAGCCCAGGCCTTACAGATAATATGTTGTAGCAACTCTACAAATGGAGCAGGACAGGGAGCCTGTGACAGAGGAAGCTCCTGAGACTCAGGGAGGGAAAGTGACTTGTCCAAGGTCACACAGAGTTAGTGGAAGCCCCAGGGGTGAGTGTGTAAGGGTTCTGTGAACTGACCTTAATGAAAAGGGACCATCTGCTGACGCTCCTACTTCAACAAAGTTCCCAGGGTGGCAAAAGTTAGGGGTCTTACCTGGTAGCGGGACAAGGGCAGGCGAACAGGAGCCATGGCTTTTCTGAGTTCTGTGGTACAAATGGTGGGCTAGGAATCACCCTTTTAGGCATTCACTTATTCAGCATTTAGTGAACACTGTGTATTAAAATTACTGGGGGGAACTTTTAACCTGCTTCGGCCCTATGCTAGACTAATTGAATTTGATTCTCTGGGGATAGGGCTTAGGTATTTTAGAGAGTTCCCCAGAGGATTGTTTTTTCCTTTAATATTTATTTATTTATTTTGAGAGGGAGAGAGCACAAGTTGCAGAGGGGCAGAGAGAGAGGGAGGGAGGGAGGGGGAGAGAGAGAGAGAGAGAGAAGAGAGAGAGAGAGAGAGAGAGAGAGAGAGAGAGAGAATCCCAACAGTGCAGAGCCTGATGCGGGGCTCAAACTCACGAACTGTGAGATCATGAACTGAGCCGAAACCAAGAGTTGGAGCTTAACCGACTGAACCACCCAGGTACCCCTCCCCAGAGGATTCTAATGTACAGCTGATGGTGAACCACTTGTTCAGTGGTTCTCAACCTTGAGTGTGCCATAGAATCATCTGGGGAGCTTGTTAAAATCAATTTCTGGCACTCAGTCTGAGTATAGATTCAGTAGATCTGGAATGGGGGCTGGGAATTTACATTTCTAACAAGATACTGATGCTGTTTGTCCTGGGGACACACTTTGAGAACCACTGGTCTAGCTGGTGAGACAACTGTTTACTAGTAACTAACAAAGGGAGAAAAATGTGAAGATACAGGCACAGGTGGTACAGATGAAGGCCCCCCTACTCTGGCTGTGGGGATCAGGGAAGGTTTTCCAGAGGCGATCATACACAGGCTCAGTCTTTAATCCACATAGGGGGTAGCCAGATAGATAAGGGGGAAGAGTGTTAGGTTCAGGGAACAAATTCTTTCAAAGACTGGGAGGTGGGGAATTGGGTAGAGAGCAGGGTGCAGAGAGGTGAGCAGAAGCTGGGGGGACACACAGATGTCCCATCTTCGAGGGCCCTGGTGACTTACTTTGAAGGCTGTGGGGAGCCATCAAAGTGTCCAATGGCCTGCCCTGACCCTTCCTGTGGATTTGTTGAACTCACCAGACCTGTGTCTGGGAGAGGGAGCCAGAGAGCTTTTCTTTTCAGGCCCCACCTTGATTCTGTTCCTGTCTGTATTCCAGCCTCACCTTTGGTCCTCTCTGGGTACTCCAGCCATGGGTACTTGAACATCGACGTGGCGATGTCAAGGATGTCAGCTGATATTTCGTAGGCCATCGTCTTCTTCTCCTGGCGGGGCCAGAGGGAGCCCAGACAGGGCAGTACAGGACTGTTGAGAATGTGGGGGAACAGCTGGGGGAGACCTGTCCTCTGTGGCACAAGAGGGATTGGTGAGGAGTCGGGGCTTCTGTGGGTAGAAGCTTCTGAATGTTTTGAGCAACCAGGTCTCCTAGGTAAATGGAAGACTCCGGTTCCATTCTCCAGCTCCGCCCCCAACCCCTCTCCGATTCCATTCTCCAGCTCCGCCCCTGACCCTTGGCATCTAACGGCTGTGGCCTTGAGCCAGTCGCTTTACCTCTAGGAGCTTCAGTTTCCTCATCTGAAAAGCTGGAAAGTCATGTCCATCTGGGAGTCAGAGGGGCTGAGGTGAGGCATAAATGCGAAGGAGAGTCAAAGCATTTGGTGAACTGTCAAGCTCATATCAGCCCATGTGAGGGGCAGGGGTGGTTCTTAGGATTAGTCACCAGGAAAATGGCAGGAACGGGAAAGCCCCTTTTATATACGCACCTCCCTCCTTGGCAGCAAGAGACTGGGCTTTTGTCTGTGTCATGACGAGCTGCCTTCCAGACCTCCTACTTTTGCATATGTTGTTCGCTCTACCTGCAAGTCCTTTCCTTTCCTACCTGCTAAACTGTTTCTCCAATCTTTCCAATTCCATTTAAAGGTTATCTCATCTCTGAAGTCTCTTTTGTCTGCCTGGGCCCCCCTCCTCACCTCCTTCAGTGGTATCCTTCCCCTCCACCACCGCCACCCCAGTGTGACCACAGCCTTTTGAACAATTGCTTCCTTTTAGGTGTGTATCATACATTTAATCTGCCTAAAGGTAAAGATTGTGGCTTGTGGCTCATTCACCTCTCCACTCTCCACCCCTCCGCAACCCCCCCATGCCTGGCATAGTGCCTGGCACACAGCAGGGAGCTGGCTGTGGCAAGAAAACATGAGCCGCCAGGCCATCAGACTCAACATCACCACCAGTAAGCCCATGAGACTCCACATGACCACCAGTAAGCTGACATGTACCCTGATGTGCTGCACTGAGACAGCGGCACCCATGCGGTGTTCCTGCTCAAAATGTTTAACCTGGATCTAATTATGAGGAAACGATCAGGCAGATCCAAACTATGAAATATTCTACAAAGATTTGATCTGAACTCCTAAGAAAGAAATACTTGAAGACAAAAAAAAAGTGTGTTAAAAGTCACTAAAAGACATGGCCACTAAATTCAGTGTCAAATATTGAAAATCAAACCAGGAGCCTGCTTGGTAACTGCGACGAGAATTTTAATGGAAAGCTGATTTCTCACATTTGCCAGTCAGCCCTTCACAGCGAAGGGGCTGCGAGGGGAGATTTGGCTACAGGAAGCCCAGTCTTTCTCCCTTCTTCGCCTCCAGAGACATACTGACTTCCTTTCTGATGGCAGAGCTGCAGCCTGAAGCTCAGAGCCAAGAGACTTTCTGTGCATAAGGCAGAGCCTCAGGAACTCTTGGAAGCTTTAGATGGAGGAGGCTTTTATAACTGCTGCTTAGTGGTGGAATATGCACCCTCCCAGGAGGGAGTGGGAGTAGGGGTGGGTGGGGACTTTCCCAAGCTAGTTAGGACATAAACAAGAAGCAGCAGGAAACTTTGCACAAGTTCAGGTTCTAGGTGCCCTCCATCCTAGTTCATCTCCAAAGAGTTGATGTAGTCCCGCACCCATTTCTTCTGTGGGTTGGCACACACCTGGCGCTTCCTCCGGGTGACAAAGCTGTGGGAGAAGAGAACAGGATGAAATCTGGTCAGCACCCGGACAGCCAGGTTTGGGGATAATGGTACTGGGGTGGAGCATTCTTGAAGCTCCATGAGATTGGATTTGTAGCTTCTAAGGAAAGGATGTTTCCTCTTCTCTTGGGTCATATGGCTCCAAGCCAGAAGCAGATCTGTGTGCATTTTAACTCCCACACAAACATATGCAGCCTGGAGAGCTAAGGGGATATGGAATCTGAGGGGTCCAGGGTTGAGCTGGTCAACCACTAGCCTTTTCTCTGAACTTCTTTGTCTCAGACCCTGTGCTGGGTGCTCTAGATGTAGAGCAAAGAGGTGTCTTCTAGGAACTGAGTGACGGTTGAGTAGGTGAGACATAAGAAGTGGTAAACATGTGATTTTTCTTTAGATAACAGTGTCTGGCACAGGGTAGATACTCAACAAATGAGTACATCTCCGCATGTGGGGGTGAATGAAAGGACATGAACCTGAGTCTGGATTTTACCACTTAACCTGGCAAATAACTTAAGGCCTCTGAATCTATTTGTTTACCTCTAAAATACATAGAGAGGGGCACCTGGGTGGCACAGTCAGTTAAGCGTCAGACTCTTGATATTGGCTCAGGTCATGATCTCACAGTTTATGAGATTGAACCCTGAGTTGGGTTCTGTGCTGATAGCGCAGAGCCTGCTTGGGATTCTCTCTCTCCCTCCCCGCCACCAAATAAATAAATAAACTTAAAAATATATAAGTAGAGATAATTCCTACTTTGCACTGTTGTCGTGAAACTTAGTATGTGGGAGTTTTGGAATACCACACATGTATTATTATTGGAATGTTATGGGACCTCTTCTTTAGGATGGATCAGACCAACATGACACCAAAGGTCCTTGTACTGGGCATCGTGCTCACAGAGGTTGAAGGTCCCCAGATATTGCCAGCGTCAAAGCACTTCTACCAGTTAACTGGCCAGAATGCAGAGGCCTCTGAGAGCGAGAGGCCTTATCTCTACAGGTGTTGACAGCATGCGTTGGAGGTATCAAAGCCTGTGGGGCTGGGGCTTGGTCCAGCTGCCTGTCTCATCTGTTTGCTGGGAGACTGGTTCTATGGGGAGCAGGGGAGAGGTGCAGGGGTGGAAACCATGGCCTGGATAGCGGTGCTGTGCCAATTAACATGTTCCTTTTGGGCCAGCCCTGTCTACTTGGACCTTTCTCCAAACATTATGAGGCCAAGTGTTTTCAAAGTGAAGGCTTAGGTTGTCTGGTGAGAACGAGGATTTCTTGGTTTCTTTTTAGGCTCTGTCCTGAATAGTGCTTGCTCTCAAGGAAGCTGCCTCTCCTTTTCTGAGACTCAGAGCCCCTTGACCATCTCTCTTTCTTCCGCTCTAGTGTGCAGAGGGAGGGGGTGGGGAGACAGAATATTGTGGGCTCTCGTGCCTCCTAGTGTTTGTTTTCTGATTCGGGTGCTGAGGGAGCCAGACCAAGACCCTGCTGTTGTTCAGCCAGAAGTCAGACAGGAAGTCCTGTAGACTTGCCATCCTCTGGCCTCAGCCCCCTTAGCCTGTGGCCAGGAAATCAAAAGGGCAGGAAACAAATATCTGGGGTGAGGGTTTGTTTCTCAGGCCTCCGTTTCCTCCTAAAGAATGTGAGACTGGAGAACAACTCCTCCTGGCCAAGCTTCTCTCCCTGCCCCCATTTTGGGGACCCCCTACTTGCCTGGTTTCCCTCCTGCCTTTCTACTTGTTCTCTTGGGAGCAACCACCTTCACCTGCCCCCTTGAGAACAGGTGTTCTCAAAATTGCTGCCCTTTTCTGTGTGTGTGTGTTTAATGTTTTTATTTATTTTTGAGAGAGAGTGGGGGAAGGACAGAGAGAGAGGGAGACAGAGGATCTGAGGTGGGCTCTGTGCCGACAGTGGAGAGCCCAATGCAGGGCTCGAACTCACGAACTGTGAGCACATGACCTGAGCTGGCATCCGACACTTAACTGACTGAGTCCTGTTTTGTTTTGTTTTTTAATGTTTATTTATTTTGAGAGAGAGAGAGCAAACATGAGTAGGGGAGGGGCAGAGAGGGAGGGAGAGTGAGGGAATCCCAAAGCAGGCTCTGCACCATCATCACAGAGTCCAATATGGGGCCTGAACGCCACAAACCTTGAGATCATGATTTGAGTTGAAGTCAAGAGTCAGACGCTTAACCAGCTGAGCCACCCTGGTGCCCCTCTATGTTTTTTCTGCCCCAAGTCGCTGGGCCTAGGGCTTAATGGATGTTTATTGAATGAGTTAGTGAACGAATTGCATTCACTCATCAAGTTTTACTTGTCACTTCTATGTATATAATCATATATTTGGAGGAGGAAGAGCAGTTAACACATATCAGGTACAACTGTGTGCCAGGGAATGTTCTAATATTGTTTTTCATTTCATTATTCTCACTTTGACCCAGTGAGGGAAGAACTCCTATTTCACTCCATTTTGCAGATGAAGAAACGGAGGCTCAGAGAGGTTAACTGATGGATGCAAGCTCCTGCAACTGCCTAGGGGCAGAGCTGGGACTCTAACAAAGACTGACTAGCTCTGGAGCCAGTGCTCACCAAGACTCTGCTATAGATTGCCACTCTAGTATCAAGAGACCCTTTCCTCCTATATAAAAAAATTCCGGGGTGACTGGGTGGCTCAGTCGGTTGAGTGTCCGACTTCAGCTCAGGTCATAATCTCAAGGTTCATGGGTTCAGGCCCCATGTGTCTCCATCTTTCTCTGCCCCTCCCTCACTTGCACTCTCTCTCTCTCTCTCTCTCTCTCAAAAATAAACATTTTTTAAAAATTAAAAAAAAAAGGGGCGCCTGGGTGGCGCAGTCGGTTAAGCGTCCGACTTCAGCCAGGTCACGATCTCGCGGTCCGTGAGTTTGAGCCCCGCGTCAGGCTCTGGGCTGATGGCTCAGAGCCTGGAGCCTGTTTCCGATTCTGTGTCTCCCTCTCTCTCTGCCCCTCCCCCGTTCATGCTCTGTCTCTCTCTGTCCCTC